>NW_020174705.1:480298-493860 GCF_003031525.2 Neophocaena asiaeorientalis asiaeorientalis | reverse complement strand
CGCCGCTGGGAGGACGGAGGGAGGCGCAGTCCGGCGCCTGGCAGGAAGGAAGCCGGTGTGGTGAGCGGGGGGCCTCTGAGCAGAATCCGCCCCCATTCGCAAAGAGCCTCCTCAGGGGCGGCCGCTCCCTGTCCTTTGGGCAGCCGGAGGTCCCTCTGTCGCCTAGAGGCTGTGAAGGCAGCAGGACCTGCTGAAAGCGCTTTGGTGTCAGCGGTTTACCAGGCACAACCGAAGCACGGAGAAGCCACAGCGGGGAGTGGGGATGCTGAGGGCGGAGCTCCAGGGACCCTGGTATTCAGGGGCGCGTGGGGATCCTGAGAAGGCACGGCCCATGCAGGAGACACGGAAGCAAGGCCCCTAAGCTAAGACAGATTTAAGGAGAGTGGTTGTGGTCCAGTTCTGCCTCCAGATGGAGAGGAGTTTTGCAAGGGGAGGTTAGGTAATGTTTGCTCCAGCGTCCAGTCAGTAGGACCTTCAGGGACGGCGCTCAATGCTCCTGGAAAACTATCTTATTCTCCAGGTGCTGCAGCCAGGACACCCACGTCCCAATCATAGGTGCTTGGGCTCAGACAGCCGAGACAGAGCTGCTTCCTGAGTGCCTCTGGGGACTCAGCCCACTTGCAGCTTCCTCACCTGCACGAAGGTGACAATGACAGGCCTCTGACCAAGGCCTGGTGGCTGCAGAATCACTAGAGGATGGAGTTAAGGGCCGACTCCTAGTGGTGGCTCAGTGACCACAAGTCCCTTTCCTTCCCAGCCCGCTTCCATCTGCACTGCCTGGGGTGATTGGGCCAGAACCGGTGTCCACAGCCCTATAACCTCCCAACAAGAAAAACAGCCAAAGTTGAGGCTGGTGACCTGATAGCTGAGGTTCCTGCCAGTTCACTGCAGGGTTTTGCAGAGCCAGTCCCTACGTGGGGGTGGGGAGAGAGCAGGAGCATCCCAGCTCTCCCCAGTAAGGGGCCAAGGCCTGCTGTCACAGGGAGAAAGCCCAGTCACCAGAAGAGGACCTCAGGAGGATTCTTCAAGACTGTCCCAGGAGAGAACTGGAAGGAACGGGTTTCATGTGCAGGGGCAGCAGGAGGACGAGAGCAGCGAGACCAGGGACGCATCTGTACGGCCTGTGATCGTCTTAGATGTTGTCAGTCACATAGGTGTAAATTTTAAGTAACTATAAAGCAGAAGATAAGTGACCTTCAGGAGATAGCCACCCAGAGGGGAGAGGGGGTGGGGGGCGGCATTAGTTCAAGTGTCCCTGTGCAGGTCTCACTCGCGCTTTTCACAGCTTTGGGACACAGCAGTGAACCAGTGCTCTCAAGGAGTGGAGATTCTGTGGGGATGAGGGCACAGGGACCCTCCGTGGTGTGACAGGCACGTGGGACCTGAGGCCAGCAGGCGGCTGAGGACAGGACACACCTGTGCTCTGGCAGGTTTTACCTAACGACCCGTAATCACCTGCTTTGTGAGATGCCCTCACAGGGCCTCCATCTCCTGGTCTCTGAACCACCAGCAGGTGGAGTGACAGGCGCTGGTGCCACAGGGCTGGGGGCAAAGGCGGGCACCCCTTCCTTTAGTGTGGACAGGCTGGAGCAGGCTGAGCCAAGGACCCGGGCAGTACACGTGGGGCACGAGGAACCAGGGGCTGGGGCCAGCTGTGCAGCCACCTGCCAGCAGTCTGCTTCCAGGGGAGGGGCAGAGTCTTGCTCTGTGCTCTTTGGCCAAGACCTGGAAGGGTGAAGCCGGGGCTCTAGCAACGTGAGGGAGGAGCTGACTTGAGACAGAATCTGCTTTGGGACTGGGGGTGGGGGCTCCCCACACGGGAGAGATGCACTTTTGACAGTGGCCTCATGTGTACTCCGCGGTCCCCTCTAGCACCCTCTGGGCACACTCCGCCTGGGCCACCTGACTGGGCTCTCCGGGAAGCTCTTCCTGTGCAGCAGAGAGGCACTGCCATTTCCATTTACAATGGGTTTTTGTCATGTGTTCTCCCACCCCACCTTGTCCCAAGGGGGCTCTGTCTCTAGTAGGGCTGGGACCCCTGCAGGACCAGGGCAAGGATCTCAGCCTTGGCTGGTGGGACCAGCTGGACTGCAGACAGGCCCCCACGTTTGAGAGTGGAAATGGAACGGGTTGGCAGGCCTCAGTGGGGTACGGGGAGGAGCTCTTTCCTGGTTTTGGCTTAACCTGATGGAAAGGCCCCTCCCCACACCCAGCTTCTCCTAGGTAGAGACGGGCCCTTCAAGCTCCCGACGGACAGACCCGGGACATCAGCCGGTGTCAAAGCAGAGGCACTGGCCTCCTCCCAGGTCAGCAGAGATGTCCCCAGTGCAGCAAGGCTAGGGACAAGGCCCTCCCAGGCCCCCACTGACCTCCTGAACCTGCTGGAGCACCCCGGTACCCCCAGTGCTGAGCCGGCCCCCTTGTGCAACTCCACCAGGAGTCTGGGGCTGAAGCCCGCACCCCAGGCCCCACCACAATGCTGCCCTGGCCACGTGGCCCACTGGTTGCACCTGGCAAGCACTGGGCCCTGGGGGTGGCCAGGTACAAGTCCCAGCCCCACTAATGAACCTTTTTTTTTTTTTTTGCAGTACACGGGCCTCTCACTGTTGTGGCCTCTCCTGTTGTGGAGCACAGGCTCCGGATGCGCAGCCTCAGCGGCCATGGCTCACGGGCCCAGCCGCTCCGCGGCATGTGGGATCTTCCCGGACCGGGGCACGAACCCGTGTCCCCTGCATCAGCAGGCGGACTCTCAACCACTGCGCCACCAGGGAAGCCCCCCACTAATGAACTTGATGATGTATGTATTGACTCTGAGGAGCTACCCCCTCTGAGCCCCAGGAGCATGGTTGGGGGCCTGCATCCTCTCCAGGCCCTCCCCTGAATCCTGGCAGGGATGCCGGCTCCAGGCAGGAACTCCTGCGACACATCCACACCCTCCAATTGCCCCTTCGGTGCTACTCACACAGCACCCAGGACTCCTGGTGACCCTCAAAGTGTCTTAATGCCACACCCCCAGCTGAGGACAAGGCCTTGGGGGCCCTGCTTGCTGCAGGCCAGGCCAACCTGTCATCACCCGGGGGCTGAGTGGGCAGCAGACCTGGGCTCAAACCCTTCTCTGCCCCACTGGGTGGTCGGGTGGGGACTCAGTTTCTCCATCTATGTCTGGTACACAGGTAGCTCCGTGCTAGGAGGTGGGAGATGCCTAGGCCAGGGAATCAAGTTTGGGGGACTTTTAGCTAACAGCCCCCCTTCAAGTCAGATTTGGTCACTCACCCTTAGAAGCTCCTTGGTGGCATCCCCATGACTGCAGTGGCACCTGAGTTCTCCTTCCCTGGCTTCCCTGCCAAGCCTTTCCTGCCCAATCCCATGGTGCCTTTGCCTTTCCTGTGTCTTCCTTTGGGTACTGTGTCTGCCCCTACCCACTTCGGCCTGGCTGGCCGTCAGCACCATGTCAGCAGCCAGGCTGCACTTGGGGGCTGTGTCCTACCATGAACACATGGCCCTGGGGCCCCACCACGTCACCCCACCCCAGGAGCATCCCCAGTTGGACTCCCCTGTGGGCCCAGCCGGGAGGGGGAATCCTGCTGCCTCTGAGAGGAGTTGGCTGGACCAGAAGGCCTCCTGCTGTCCAAGCCCAGATGACGCCATGGGGAGCTCCTGGTCCGCCCCTCAGCCCCCTCACATGCAGCACCAACTTTCATCGGTGCTGGGGCCCCCGGCCTCGTGCTCCTACATCATCCAGGCCACTGTTGCTCGGCCTGGAAATTCTTCTCGAGGGGGTGAAAACAGGGTCAGCGTGCCAGCCAGTGCCTGGCGTCTGCGTGAAGGTCTCAGAGCAGCTTGTGTTCACAGAAACAGACCCAGTCTGTGTGGCGGGGCACAGCTGGGCGGGGAGCAGAGTTCCAGTGTTTATTATCGTACATATATATATTTCATGTGTATACACAGATAGTTTTCTCTCTTAGAAGTATTAAAAAATTGATCAACCTTCAATCTATAAAAAATACCTACTCTACACGATAGAAAAATCTCTCCTCCAAGTTTACATTGATTTACACCCAAAGCTTTCCCCAAAATATACAATACGAGGCAACGTCTTAAATCTTAGTGTAGAAGGTGGGCCACGTGGAGGGTGGAGGGACACAGAGCCACACACACACTTGCTCACGCACGCACGCACACACACACCCTCACGTATGCGCTCGCACACAACGGTGGCCCACCTGTGTGCAGGGTCTTGGCCCACCTGGGAGCACCCAGAGGCTCCTGGCTGGCGCTCAGGCTCGGGGGGCAGGCCCAGCAGCCCCTGTGGGTGATGCTGCTGCTCCTGGCAGTGCAAGTGCCGGGCAGGGGCTTCCTTGAAGGAGCCCCCAAGCCACCAGGAAGGCCTTGAACTGTGTACTTGTGAGAGCCTGCCCGCCCCAGCCTCCTGCAAAGTGCACCTTGTGGAGACAGGACGACTCCTAAAGACCTCAAACTCCCAGAGGAAACTGGTTCCAGACGTTTGGTTTCCTCGGGCCAGCGGAGATCCGCACAGGGAGGAGAGGACACACCCCTGAGAGCCACAGCCCTGCCTGAACCCCCAGGGTCAGAGGGGAACAGCAACACCCACCCGATACAGACAGCACATTCCATGCCATGACTCTCAAGTCACAGGAGCGTCAGCGCCCAGAGTTACTGCAGCGAGAGGCTGGCCGTGAGCACAGGCCCGTGGCCTAGAGGCCCCTGGGCCTGAAGCTGGACCAAGGGGCCCCTTCTGGTTGGATGCCAGCCTGAGCAGCTCCAGGAAAGCTGGAGGGGGGTGGCCCTGCAGCTCCTGGCCAGACCCTGACACACACTGGCCTCTCCTGCTTGCCCTCCCCCTGCCCCACCATGTCTGGCGCCAGGGTCCTGGGGCTTCTATGCCATCCAGGAGTGGCTGAGACTTGGATGGCACCAGGTTAGGGTGCCTGGCGGGCACAGGGAGCAGCACCCCCAGCGGGGACCCATTTCATTCCTTTTTTCCCTGACAAGGCAGGAAGCGTGGGAGAGGTCACAGAGGGGTTCACCCCAGCCTGAGAGACTGTCCCTCATTCTCTGCAGAAAGGAGGGCATAGCGAGAGGCCAGAGCCACCGCAGGCTCCGGTCCCAGCATCCCTCCTCCCCCGCCCTGCCCTGCCCAGCTGTATGCTCCACGGTGGGTGAGGGACCTCGGTCTCAGCTGCGTGTGTGCTGTGCTGGAGCCCCGCTGAGTGGCACTACTTGACCTCCAGGATGGACGGGTTGGTCTCCATGATGGCCACGATGATCCTGTCGATGTAGTCCTGCAGGCGGAAGTTGATCTCCTCCTGCTTCTGGATGGCATCCATGAGCTGTGGGAGGAGCTAGGGGTCGGTCCAGGTGCCCAGACTGCGGACACCCGCAGGGGACGGGGCGGGGCGTTACCTCATCGCGGGAGACGGAGCTGATCTCTGCGGCGAGAGACTCAGAGAAGGCCGTGGAGAAGAGGTTCTTGGCGCCCTGGATGCTCAGGTTGATGATCTGCCCGTTGAGCTCATCATTCTGCTCCTTCAGGCTGCGGTTGTCCTGGGGGACACGGGGCGTCACTTCTGGGCCGAGGCAGGACCACCAACTCGGGCACCAGCCCCCACGCGCCCCCATGTCGGCCCCCGGAAGCATGAGCCCAGCCCGCACCTGCTTCAGCCTCCGGACCTCCTGCTCCAGCTCACTCTCCCGCGTGCGGCTGTTGTACTCCTGCAGGCCTGCGCTGCTGCTGCGGCCCCTCCTCTGCTCGGCCTCCAGCTTGAAGAGCTGCAGATGCTCCAGCTGCTTGCGCAGGTCCTCGATCAGCTGCAGCAGCGGGAGTTGGCTCAGCTTGGCTTCAGGACCTCTGGGGCGGTCTAAACGCCAATGGGGGGGGGACCCCGGGGCTCTGTGCTCACCTCCTGGGTCACCTCCTTGTCCCTCTGGAACTGGTGCCTCTCGTGGCTCAGCCTGTCCCCCAGCTTCCTCCTGTTTTCCTGTTCCTCACTGAGCCGTAGAGACAGCTCCTCAATCTCATCTAGCAGCTTCTGCTTCTCCTGCAAGAACGAAACAGTTGCCAGAGACATGCCCGTCTGCCGCCCATCCATGCAGCTCTCCTCAGCTGTCTGCGCCCGACACGTGGCAGGTGGGCCTGCGAGGCGCCCGGGACTGTTTCCGGGAGGAGGCCAGAGCCCAAGTGCTCTCAGATGTCCTCAGGGTGCAGAGTTGCCCAGGGATCCCTGGGTGGGGAGGGGACCACGGGCACAAGGGGTCAAGCTGAAGTCAGCCCCTCAAGGACATCATCCTAGATTCAAACCAGGTGTTAATCTATGCGTGACTCTTCAGGCCCAAGGATGCCGGGAAGCCAGGCAGGGTCGCGCATCTTCCAGGAAAGGGACGGCCAGGCCCAGTGTGTCCTGGCTCCCTCACCCCCGGGGCCACCAGCCTGCTCTCAAGCAGCACAGCTTCCTGGCCTGCAGCCACACCCCCACAGGCCCATCGGCCAACAGTGCGGCTGCCCTGCTTTGGAGAACCTGTCTCAGGTCCTGATGGCCCAAAGTCACCTGGGGCGGAGGGCGGGGAGAGTCTGGCCGGCAGCTTACCTCCTCCAAGCGCTCGATGCTGGCCTTCAGGCAGGGCATGCAGGACCTCAGCTCACTGTTCTCCTCGTCCAGCTGCTGCAGCCTGGGTCACAAGAACAAGGCTGGGACCCGCAGAGCTGTCCCCCGGCCACCACACGCACCCAACACAAGGGCCCTGGGCCAAAGCTTCTTGTAAGCCAGGATGGTGTCTCCACACACCTCCGGTTTACAGAGAAGCTGCAGACACAGAGCGAGTTCCACGGACCCTGAGCCCCTTTCAGCTTCTCCAGGCATCTGCTCACCATCGCGGCGTTCATCACACCCATGCTGGAAATGCAAATGACCAACCCATGGACTCAACACAGCTTTCCCACCAGCGCTCCTTCCCGTCTGGTGTCCCCGCACCGCATTAGCCGTCATGGCTCCTCTGTCCCCTCTGGTCTGCAGCAATCTCTGGACTTCCCGGGCTCTTCATGACCTTGACAGTTCTGAGCAGGTCTGGTCATGTATTTGGTAAAATGTCCCTCAGACTGGGTTTGTCTGGTGTCTTCTCGTGACTGGACAGGTTGTGGGTTTGGGGAGAATCCCACAGAGAAGAGGTGCCCTTCGCATCATGGGTGACGTTGACCTGGATCGCCTGGTTGGGGTGTGTCTGCTAGGTGTCTCCTCTGTCAAGTTCTCCTTTTCCCGTTCCTTCTCTGTTGTCTGGAGGCCAGTCATGGGGTCCAGTCCACGCTTCAGGGACCCCCGAGTGGACGTGTCTGTGTGTTATTTGGTGTCCTCTGCAGGAGTCCACATTGGGTTACACTCTGGATGGCGGTTCCTACTGTGCCCCAGCTATGCCCACTGGGAGCCATGACACACCGTCGTCTGTGTGTGCTTCTGTTCAAGCACCTCTCTGCTTCCTGGCACCCCAGGCTCTGCCGGTTTTCCTCTGTCCCAGCCACAGACCCAGCCCTTCTCCAAGAATCCCCAGTTCCTTCCATGGCCCCGCTGTCCTCACCCCCGCAAGAACCCCAGGGAGCTGAGGGAGGCCACCAGGGTCCAGGCACATGAAGCTGCTAACTGAGGTGCAAAGAGCAGGCAGCGGTGACCCCGAGTCCCATCTTGCTCTGTGAGGGCCTCATGAGGCCCTGTCCACCTCGGGCCCCTGCAGCTGCTGTCCCACTCGGCCAGCAGGATGTCCCACTCAGCCAGCAGGATGCCCCCTGCCGTGCAGGCTCTGGTGCTGGCAGACACGGGAGGCAGGACGGCCCGCCCCTAGGCACCCACAGCCCGGTGGACAGGGCCCCACGGAGAGGCTGTGGCCTGCAGGTCCACTGGATGGCACTGTGCCGAGGCCCAGGAAGAAGGCTTTCCCGGGAGGTGATACCGCAGGCCAGCCCCCAGGGAGGCCTCCCGTCCAGGACGACCCCAGCACAGCTCTGTGTGCAGTCCTTCCTGCCACCTCCCACTGTTGAAAATGTGTCAAAATGTATTTTCCAGCTTTAAGAGCTGGAGGTAAACACATGCTAAAGAGCCTAGAGTTGTCGTTCACGAGGGTAAAATGGCTGCACGATGAAGGCTGAGAGTGGTGCCCATTCAGTTAAAAAGACTGTGAAATACCCGCCTCCCCATCACTACCCACCCAGGAGCAAGCTCTGCAGAGGGAGGATGAGCAGGAACCTCCAGGTGACTGTTAACTTGTGGACATCTAGGTTCTCTGCTGGTTTTGTTTGACAAACAACGTTTGAGATCCACGCGTCACCGCGAGTGGACGCCCCCAGCCTGAGTTCCTGGTCCACTCCTGTGCCTTTGTGGGGTGTCTGCACAGAGTATGCTCCTCTTTTCCTGACTTATCTAAGGCTTATGCCTTCAGGGGAGCATAGGGGTAATTTTCTCAAGTTGCCTTAAAAAAAGATTTTGACTTTGATTTTGAATGGTGCAGCATCCACTGGAGAAAGATTAGAGAAAGTGACATCCAGGTAGTGTCAGTCTTTGCCTTCAAATACTTTGTGGCCTTCAGTAGAGTTTTTTAGTTTTCTTCACAAAGGTTTTTCCACTGTTCGTAAAATCAAATTTGTTCCTAGGTATTGTGCCCTCCTGGGGTGGCCAGCTGTTGTGGTGAGAGCCCAGCTGCATTTCTCATCAGCCCTATCCCCCACCTGACCTGCGGGTCCCCCGTCCCCCTCTCCCCCACCTGACCTGCGGGTCCCTTGTCCCCCTCTCCCCAACCTGGCCCGCGGGTCCCCCGTCCCCCCTCTCCCCCACCTGGCCTGCAGGTTCTCGATCTCGATGCTCTTCTCTCGCTCCATCTTGCACAGGAGCTCCTTCTGCTTGCGTGTCTCCTCCAGGACCATCTCGCAGGCTCTCAGCTCCTGCTCCTTGAGCTGCTCCTCCAGGGCATTGGCTCTGCAAGGCAGAGGGGGAGGGGAGAAACCGTCCTGAGATGCTAAGCCCAGAGCTGGAGAGAGCGGCCCTGCCCAGAGAGGGGACAGGAAGGCACTGAGACGTCCCCCAATGGCCCACAGCTCTAGTCAAGGGCAGTTCTGAAGCAGGACATGTATCCCCCCAAACACCCTTCACCTCACAGAGGGTGACTGGCCTTCAGACCATGGCACAGTCCTGATGGCAAGGACAGTCCCCATCATTCCCAGGGGGCATTACCCCCATCCTGGCCTGCACCCACAGTTGCCTCCTGCTCGCTGGGTGTGGGCAGGAGACCCTCCCGGGCACAAGCCCACCAGGTGCCTGGCCCCTGGCCCCAGGGCACCTTGCACTGATACTCCAGGCTGGAGACATGGTGTACAGACCCACCCCACCCAGGTCAGCCGTGGCAGACTCGAAGGCAGGTATAGCAAGAACATGGGGACAGAAGGAAGGTACACATGAGGACCCTGACCCTGGCCTCTTCCCAGACCACCACTCCCAAGTGCAGGAGACAGGAACGGACCAAACCACAGAGAAGGGCTCTGGGCCCTGCCTGTGGATGGCTGGAGCCCATGCCTCTAAGCTGCCCGTCCACACAGGGTTTCTCATCTGCTTTTTGGTGCTTCGCACCCAAGAGTGAACAGACAGCCAAAGACCACCAGACATCACAGGAAAGCTCTTAATACAAAGTGGCCAAAGCAAACAGAAAAAACGACCTGAAGGAGACACACATCATGTGGGAAATACCACAGAAGCCCTGTAACTATCACCCTCAGAGGCCTGAGACACCACGTCCACGAAACAGGAGCAGCTGTTGCAGAAGGAATGGGTAACAGAAGTAACTCTTAGCCATTAAAACTATGACACGACAAAATTTTAAATTCAATAGAATAACTGAAGGAGAAAACCAAAGATTATTACACAGAAAAAAAGAATAATGAGAAAGAGAATAAGGAAGTAAAGAAAATGAGAAGGAAGGTCCATAAGGTCTGATATCTGATTAACAGAAGTTCAGACAGACAAGAAAATGGAAGAAACTCTGAGAGACACGTTTTCCAGATTTAAAGGCTGGAAACCACGTGCCCTCAGCACAAGAAACAACAAGAGACCCTCACGGCATCGGGAGAGAATAGGACCCCAAAGAGCAGTGAGCCCAGCGGTGCCAGGGCCTTGGTCACAGACGGGACAGACGGCAGCGGAGCCGGCTTCCAGGGACCCAGCTCCCAGCGGGATCCCAGACTCAGCCACACTATCGATGGTGGGGGTGGAGGGGGGACACGACACAACCCCGTTTTCAGACACGTGAGGCCTTAGGAAGCCTGGCTCCTACGCTGCGAGTAGGGCATCTGCTCAGAAAGCGAGTAAGCAAAGAAGAAATGCGGGATCTGGAGAACAAGAAACCAGATGTGGAGAAAGCAGGTGGAACTCCTAGGATGAAAAGAAAGGAGAGCAGTGCGGCAGGTCAGTACGGCTGGGAAACGCCAAGCAGCAGCGGCAGGAGTGTGTGGTTGAGGGGAACTTAGGCAAACACTGGCAGAAACGGCCCCAGGAAGTGGATATGACAGGCCCTGGGGCTGGGTGGCCGGGCAGGGCACAGAGTGTGGACTTTCCACCACAAACGTGGATAACTGATAAGTGCCCATTGGATGAGATGAACCTCCAGTCAGCTGGAGAAAGGAGTCTGGTGGCCCATCCAGATCTCCCTGGACAAGGACAGGGAGGGAGTAAGGAACGTCCTGCAGACGCAGCACTGGAGCCCCAGCCCTCGCATGAGCAGGGCCGACCCCACCCCTGGCTCTGCAGCAGCAAAGCAGGGCAGGAAAGCAGGTGGCCCCCCGAGCCAGGGTCTCGACCACACAGGAGAACGTGCTTCTGCTGCTCTGTTATAGCAGTGGGCGAGGCGCCCAGGACAGCATGGCACATCCCGGTTCCCAGCCTCCAAGAGCAGGAGGACAGGTCATGAAGGCCCATCTCGCCCAGGAGAAGCCACAACAGGAGGCCAGCGTCCCCCAGAGCCTCAGGGCCAGTGTCCAGCGCTGGTACAAGTGCTGGGAGGGTGAGGAGCCTGGGGCTGCAGAGGGTTCGGCAGGGCCAGGCTTCGCCCAGAACACATGCTGTGCTCCCAGCCTCTGGACCTCTTGAAAGGGGTCTGTGACCCCAAGCCTCTGGCTGCACACAGGCCAAGTCCCTTGTCCTCTGCAGGAGAAGTGCTGTAAACTGGGGTGAGGTACACAGCGTGACCGGCTTCCCAACACCGAAAACCACACCACGTGCTGTGAAAAGTCTGCAAAACAGGAGATGGGGAAGCACCTGCTCCCTCCTTACACCGACTTCCACACGGCTGTTATTTCTAACTCAGAGCTCGTGGCTTCCACGTGGGGCTCGGTCGCACTGCTATGCCCCATGAGGACCCCATGCTTCAAGGGTGGGTCAAGTACCCGAGCACAGGGAGCTCTGGAGGCACTGGCCCCAGCCCAGAGCCCCCACTTGCTGCCTTGGTTTCCTTGTCCAGGAGATGCGGAGATGAAGCAAGCCTGCGTGGGGTGGGGGGCGCACCTTTGGTCAGGACAGGTCTTGGAAGCGGGGCACACGCCAGACACCCCCAGACGGGAATCCCAGCCGGGCACTCTGCAGGCCGGGTGTCGGCCCCGGCTTCTCCTGAGAGGTCCCTCCCTCGCCCTTTCCTCTGGGGAGAGCCCTCAGCAGGAGCCTTGCTCACCCCACACCATCCAGCAGCTGAATGGAGGGTGGTGCTCAGAGAACCTGAGGGGAGGAGAACGACCAGGGGGCGGATCACATCCCACAGGCACTAAGAGGCCTGAACTCACCTGTGCACCAGCTGGAGGTTCTCCTGCCTCAGCCGGCTGTGCTGCTCCCCGTTGGCAGCCGTGTCCTTTTCCAGCTCCGACACTCGCTTCTCCAGGAAGACAACCTGGGGAGCAAGATGGTGGCTTGAGACGCCCCGTGAACGAGGCAGCGCAGCCCTATGGGCACCAGTGAGGACGGGGGAGCACGTGGTGCCCTCAACCCTCAAAGGCAAAGGAGCTGAGGGGCGGCAGGCAGGGCCACTGCTCGGCCAGACACAGCCCACAGAGGCGGCTCACGCTGGGGACTCGAGTGACAGAAAGGCCCGGGGTTTGGAGCCAGACACGCTCACCAGGCGGTGGGAGGCATGACGGCCAGACCGGAGAGCTGGGGAGGGCTCTGCAGAGCTGAGATGCTGGAGGTGCTGTAGAGGTCCAGGAGGTGGGGGGCAGGGTGAGGTGGGCGAGGGGGACAGAAGGAGGTGGGAGAGAAGGTGGGGGGGGGTGTCTGTGGCCACCCTGCCCCTGCACTTCCTGGAGCTGGTCCTGGAGCCCCAGGGCCTTGGCCACGGGGAGGCTGCCCTGCCCCCAGCAACCTCTCAGGAGTGGCCGATTCCACCGTCCTGGTTCTAGGATCACTGCAGGCTGCGGGCCCTCCTGCCTCCCCGGCCGGCACCTCTCCATGGACAACGTGACACCTCTCCTGTTCACCCTGCGGCTGCCAACCCGAGGAAACCCGCCAGAGATCATCAGGGCTGGTGGACGGCGCAGCCCTGCCGGCGCCATCACCACCTCCCACTGTGCCCTCTGCGCACCTCACTCAACACACCCACCGGGGCCTGTGCCTGAGGCCACTGAGTTGTCCACACGTGGCCCTCCGGCCCTGCCATCCATCCAGGGCCTACCTTGTCAGCAATGTCCTCTTCCATGCCCTCCACAGGGTCTGGGGGAGGGTCCTGCAGGGCCTCCATGGTCAGGGCCCCTGACTGATGCAGGTGCCTGGGGAGAATAAACGACAGCCCTGTCCAGAGAAGGTCCTTCAGCAGAGCAAGGAGAGCAAAGAAGGGGGACAACTTCGCGGCCAGGCCTGTACACATGAACACCCCCAGGCTGGTCTGGAAAGCAGAACCCAGCAGCAGGCGGCCAGGTCTCCACCGAAGGGGACTCCGGGCAGGACACCACTACTGAGGGCTGGGTGAACAGGCCATAGTCTGTGGAGCCCAACGGGCCCGGCCTCCTTCCCTACCAGCTACTGGGCCAAGATACTTTGAACTTGGGCAATAAAACAGGACGTCACTCCTCTCAGTGATATGAAATAATCTCATCTTCCCCGAGCCGTGAAACATTAATTCAAGGTCATGACCTGTGGGCACACCGTAACTTCCACGTCCTCTCCATCTCTGACTTCCAGGCACACTTCCTGGGGCAGCTATGGCAAGACACACTCGGGGCCTCTGGGGGCCGACCGTGAAAAGGGCACAGGCCCTTGGCTCTGACACATGCGGAAGACGCCTCAGCACTGTGTGACCCTGAGGAAGCTAGGCACCCTCCCTATGCTACAGAATGGGGATCTGCAGGCTGTCACATAACTAAGGACACAGCACAGAGCCAGTTCAATAAAACACTGTTAAAAAGTACACTCTCAGGACTTCCCTGGTGGTCCAGTGGTTAGGACTCTGTGCTTCCATTGCAGCAGGCCCGGGTTCGTTCCCAGGTTGAGGAAATAAGATCCCGCATGCCGTGCCACATGGCCAAAAAAAAAAAA
>NW_020174705.1:462045-480223 GCF_003031525.2 Neophocaena asiaeorientalis asiaeorientalis | reverse complement strand
GTCAATCGGAAAAAAAAAAAAAAAAAAAAAAAAAAAAAGTACAGTCTCTTTACCAAACATAAGAAGTTCTATTTCCTTTTCAGCACTGACTGAGCTTGCGCATTCCTTACATTTCTTTTCCAGAAACATTCTCAGGGGAACAAAAAGGAAGGGCATCTTTAACCCTGTAGACCACAATCCCCAACTGTGCCCTGGGGGGTACGTATCAGCGCATTTCTGTGGATTTCACTGAATTCCCCGAGGGCGCTGAATCCCAAGGGCCAGGGGAGGACAGGCCATCAAGTTGCCATCTAATCACTCCTCTTAACATCCATGACCTTGACCTAAACATGAGCTCCTGACCCCACTCCTGGGGCAGGAAGCTGCCCACCCCAGACCCAGAGACCACCCTGAGGAGGGTCCAAAGCCTGGGGGCTGACACCCGATCCTGATCTCAGACCAGGGGTTCAGGCATTTTCCAAGGGCTGAATCTGGGGTTGGGGTGTGTGGCCACAGCATGTAGCCACCTTAGGGTAAGGCCAAGGTTCCTCCCATGGTGGGTGGGGAGCTTGTTTATTTAAGCCCATCCTGGCTCAGGAGACCTACCAGGGGAAGTGGGGGGATGCCTGATCCACCCCAAAGGGAGTCAGGTCAAGCCTGGCCGGTGGACGGGACTACACCCTAAATGTCACCCAACCCCAGACCTGCTGTCGCCCTGTGAGGTCCCCAGGCACACCGATCCCAGAGCCATCTGCACCCAGGCGAGCACACAGCCAGGTCAGAGGCCTGGGCTGAAACGATGCCACAAGAGTGAAATGACAGCAAGCATTTTAACTTTCTTTGGAAGGCTGGTGGCAGTTCTAAGGGCAGAAGAGCAGCAGATTCAAAGTGCACGTGTGTGTGTGTGTGTGTGTGTGTGTGTGTGTGTGTGTGCACGCACCGACTGCAGACGATGCCTGTTTGTAAACAACAAACACCTGCAGGCTGGCCTTTTTTTATACCAAAGGGTATCTGCAAAGGAAGATGAATTCTCAGAGCAGCAGCCACAGAGGCCAAAAGCCGAGGAGCTGGGCCCTGGCGGCTCCAGGTCCGTCCACGTGCCTGGTGTGGGAGCTGGGAGGGCAAGTCAGCTTCCTTAGTCTCACCAGCTGCAGGCTGTTTGGGTAAAAGGTGGAGCGAGAAGGGAATGCTGAAACTATGATCAAAGCATGGTCTGGAATTACTAGGACGCTCCCAAGACCCAGGTGATGGAGAGAGCAAGTGAGGAGGGTGGGCCTTTGGATTCACCTCTGCTTCCCCTGGACCCTCAGCCCTTAACATGATAGGAAAAGAAAAACAAGTGTTTTACATCCTCAGGGACAGAAGCAGGAGGGTAGACAGGGCCAGAGATGAGATGTCCAGGGCGCCGGACGCTGGAGGAGAGCCCAGGCGGCTGGCACCTGAGGGGCAGCAGGGAGGAGCTCAGATGGGGGAGGGGCGGCCCCCACCAGGCACCCAACTCAGGACTGCAGGCCTCCAAATGGGCTGCACCACAGCCTATGAACTACCTGAAGGTCGGCAGCCAGGCAGGACCCCACTCAGAGGGAGACCTCTAGCAAGAGAGACAGAGCTCAGGGAAGGGTGGGGGAGCCAGAGCAGAGAGGCCGCCTTCAGGGGCTCCGGGGGCAGGGGCTCTGGGGGCAGGGGCTCCGGGGGTAGGAGCTCCAGGACCAGGAGGTGGGGTGGAGGGCTCTGTGGATCGGATCGCGCTCCAGAGAGGCCCGCAGAGCTCAGGGCAGGCACTTCCAGACTGGAACCACCCAGCGTAATTAACGGTGGAAAGGACGCACAAGATTCGTCCTGAAATGTCTGAGCTTCAGGGACAGGGAGAACATCTTTTAAAAGCTTCCAGAAGGGAAAAGCAGTCACAAAGAAAAACCAGCAAGCGCTAGACTGTCCTGCAGCAGCACCAGGACTAGAGGATAATGAGCAACGCCTACAAAATGGCTAAACGGAAACCACTTCTGATCTAGAATTCCACCCCAAGCCAAACCACAGGAGTAAAATGTCCAACAAGGGCTCGAAAATTTATTTCCTGGGCACGTCTTTTCTCAAGAAGCTACCAGAAGACGTGCTGGATAGAAAATGGAGATTAAAAAAAGGAAGAAGGGGCTCAGGGGGCGAGATGATCCAACACCTGAAACAGACACCAGGACCCGGCATCAGGGAGACATGCGGGGCTGCAGCCGTGCAGCCCACACAGCATGGGCGGAGAGGGTTAGGGCTCTGGGGGAACCATTCAGGCAGCAGCAGGGCCAGGCAGTGGAGGCAGAAGACGACGCAAATAAAAACATAAAGGCAATCACTGCCTCCAGGAGAAGCAACAACTCATCTTAGAAAGGAAATCCAATAACACATCACATGGCTTCCTGTGAAGAATGCCGGCATCTTACAAGCCTAGAGCAGGCCTGGCAGGAGGGGTGAACGCATGTGCTGTTACCTCTCACTGCAAGAAGCCAGTGGGCAGCTCCCAAAACTGAAAAATGAAGAAGTGGTCACCAACGCTTGTTCTTTAGAAGCTCCTCCACCTCCTCCTCACCTTGGGGAGCCAGCAGGGGTGAAAAGGACACAGCCCTTGAAGGAGGTGGACCCAGACCTGGGCTGTGGCATCAGAGCCCCCGCTGACCCTCCCCACCAGGTTAGCCTACAGCCCTCACATGGGAAAGACTCAACTGAACAGGAGGAAGGACAAAAGTTTCCACCACGGACCCCCAGCCACAAACACAGGTCCAAATCTACTGCTTTGGAAATTCTTTTTACAACCCGTCCCCTCAAACTATTTTCAATCCCAAACCATGAGAAGTAACTTTCAGAAGTTTTTAAAAAAATACCTTGAAAATAGTATTTTCTAAACAAGTTTTTAAAGCACTGTGACCAGTGACACATTTCAGAAGAGCACCTCAGTGGGCACCCAGGGTTCCTACCTTGCCACCTTCTTGCTGGAGAGCTGCTTCGATGGACTGCAGAAATCAAAACAAACAGGAAAACGGTGTCAGAGAACAGACAGGGAGGATGGAGAGGAAGCAGGAAACTCAGGCGAAAGAGATATGGGGCGGGGGCGTGTCCGCAGGCATGCAGCACCCGCTCCCGAGGCCAGCTCCATGCACGGAAAGGCTCGCTCAGCAAAACATTCAGGGGCACGGGGACAATCTCAGGGGCCTGTCACCTGGTCCCAGCCCTCAAGGAAGTTTCAGATGGTGTCACAACCGGGCCTCGGTTCAGGGGCTGGCCCCAGCGCCTGGACCCACAGGTGGCCATGCTGGGTTCGAGCCATCGGCCAATGGCACGTCCCAAGTGATTTTGGAGCCACACTGCCCTCCAAAGCCTCGGCCGTCAGAGGCTCCACACAAGGCGTGACACGGGCCCGTGTGTACAGGAAAGCTCTGTTGTCGGTTTTAACTCTGGCACTGACATTTCAACCTCTACCAGCCCAGCTGCGCAGAGACTCGCAAAGCTTTCCTGCTGCCGTTTCAGGACAGGAAAGTCAGCCCCATGTCGCCTGCCTGACGTGATCACCTGCAGTGGCAAAAGGGCCAAGCTTACCGTACCCCTTGTTTGCTTCCCAATTTAACTGCTAAACTATTAGCTTCAACCTATGAGAACAAGAATAGCGTCACGGCCAGACAGACACACACCCATCAGTTACTGTGACCCCCTCAGGCTGGGGCAAGAAACCCTGTCTGGGGAGACACGCTGTTCCCATCACCAGCAGCTGTACCCATTACCAACGCACTGCCTCTCCGCTCTGGGCTCGTCCTGCCTACCAGCTCCTGGACCCTGTGATGCTGCGTCGGCAGAGGGTGCTGGACAGGGACCCAGGAAAGGGCCTGCTTCCAGGTGCCCCTGCTGCCTGGGCAGCACCACGGTTTGAACTTGGGCCCTGATCCCCACACTCCCGAATCCCACCTGGGCGGCTGCACCTGACACCTCCCAGGCAGTTCCGTGGTGGAAGTCCCTCTGGTGAGACCCCTCCCAGCGAACAGCGTTCCTGGCAGCCAGAGGGCAGACTTCTGCAAGTTTTAGAAGGTGCGGCTACGCCCTCTGCAGCCGGTGGCGTGAGCCGCTGCTCCTCCCTCAGAGCTGCTGCCCTGTCTCCTCCTGAGCTCTCCTCCCAGCCAATGCCACATTAATCCAATCCCCAGTTACAATGGTCACTCTCTATTAAACTTTCCTATTCAAGTTACTGTGTGGTCCCCTCTTCTGACTGGGCCCTGACTGATGCTGTACATTTGAACACAAGTCTAATTTCATCCTGGAGCAACAGGAAAGGACAGACCACTGTCCAGTGTGCTGTCCCACTTCAGGGGCTGGCATCACTTGCACCTCTGGGTAAAGCAGACGTCTCAGTTTCTACAAAATGAACCGTTTTACAGAGGCTCCCAGGTATGTGGAAAATACGTATGTTCTGAGGTTCACTGGGTAGAAATTATATCAGACGTCAAAGCTGCTGTCTGAATATGGTTTGGACTAAATCACCTTTCACCAACCACAAAGCATGACCAAATACGTTTATTTTGAGGCAATTCCATGGAAACCAATGGGTAAGATTCACATCTCCTTAAGTGAGTGTGTAGGGGAAAGTTCCTGACTGATTATAACGAGGGTTCTGATGGCATGTTAACCCCCTTGTTAGTGCCTGTCTTAGGGAACAGGTGGCTGAAACTGGATGTGAGACCCCCTGGACTTGCTGGCTGGACTCGGCCACGTCCCAGTCTGTTCTCTGCCCCACAAAGCCTAGCAGAGGCAACTGTGGCCACCCTGGGGCAGGTCTTCAATGTGGGAAAAGATCACTTCCACATCAAGTACCTTCGGAGGGTGAGAGCTGAGATACGGACGGGGAAGGCAGGTCCCTGCTCGGGAAGGACAAATGACCATCCCCGCCAGGCTGAGCGGCCATCCTGGAGCGCTGAGCACGGGGCTGAACACGAGGGGTAAAGGGAGGCTGGCAGGTCTCTGGAATCCCTGGTCTCCCTAGAAGCTCCTCAAAGAGCACCTCCAGTTCTCCTCAGCGCTGCTGGCACCCCCAGCTCCCCTCTGAAGCTGCCGATCGGCCCTATCCCTCACCTGACCAGGTGCTGGCTGGACCCCGGCCCAAGCTCTGAGCTACACAAGTGCAGGAGGAAGGGCTGAACCAGCACCAGGACACTACTGGCTGTCGGTCGCAGGGCCCACCAGGCAGACTGAGCGGCCGAGGCCAAGCCCCAAGGGCAGACGGCAGGCCCAGGAGGAAGCGTACATGCCAAAACCATTAGGATGGTTCACCTTCCATGCAACTCCCACCAGTCCAAGGCCCCTGCCTCCAGGAAGTTGCATGGGAGCCCACAGCACTGGTCGGCACGTCCCACCCCTTCCTTGCTGCCCACATGAGAACGCCTGGCAGTCCCTCACTCCCTCCGCTGGGCTGGGGCTGTGGGGTGCGCCACACGAGGGCCCATCTCTCCTCCACACAAGCTAATCAGCAATCTGCCTAACGGACATGTCAGCATGTGCAAACCACCCAAAATGCTTCCTGCAGCTGGAGCCTGTGAGGCTGTGAGGAGCCAGGTGCCTCCTCCTGGGACTCTGACTGGGGGTGGGTACAGGGGGCGGAGAGGGAACCAGGAGATGAGGAGAGGGAGAAGCGAAGAGCAGCAGGCATGCTGGGCCCAGCGGCCCGTTCCGGGGACAGAGCAGCCAGTGACTCTGCCGCTGACGGAGGCTGCACAGCCTCCCAGAGACCAGCTCAGGGCAGGGCTCACCCCGATTCAAACTGACGCCCCCGAAAGCTGCTCACAAGTCTGCACTGAAGACCTACTCTCACTTTAGATTTCCCAGTGCTACTTCTTGTGACTCCCAACTTCAAACATCTTTCAGTAAAACGGAGAAAGCACATCTTTCTAAAAGCAGACTTTCTCCCACATGCTGGCTGTCTTCAGGCAGGGCAGAGGCAGGGGACTGGACCGTGGCATGCACACAGGGCACCAGATCAGGAACAGCACATGCAGGGCAGGGGCCGGAGAAGAGTCCGCTGTCCGCACGTCTGCCCAGCCTCTGGAGGAAGCCCCCGGAGTGGGCCAGGCATAGGGAGTGGCACCTGGGCCAGGGCAGTGGGGGCGGCTGCGGGCAGGCGGAGTCTGCCTCCCCCGGGACAGAGAGCAGGCCAGGCACCGCATAGGTTACCTATTCTTTTCAAGATCGTTCAGGCGAGCAGAAAGATCCTCAAGGCGGTTGATTTGTTTGTGGCACTGGCTACAGTAAAACTCAAAAGCCTCATCTGTGAGGATGCTGTGCAGCTTGGCGGCAAGTGGGTCAGCGCTGGAGGGACGAGAGGTGTGGCTTCAGGAGAGAGCAAGGATCGGGTGGCTGGACAGGGTGAGCTGTCAGGCGGATGCCGCGGAGGCCTCTGTCACCCTCAGCACCACCTCCGGGACCTGCAACACCCGGCGCAGCGGCTGGGGGCACCTTCCTGGTCAGGCTCTCAGAAGACACAGGCGCAGCCCCGCGGCTCGTTGTAAAAGAAGAACCCTGCTTTGCCAAGAAGTAAATGACTGGACACACTGCATCCTCCTTTGTCAGAAACACATCAGCGCGAGAGCAACGCACACGGCCAGGGGGCATCTTACTTTCTGTTCTGTAACCCTGTCAGTAACTGTCTAAGAACCACCAGAACCAAGAACTATGGGTAGATGACTTTCGTAACTCATAATTCCGTTAGCCGTGCCACGACCTAATCTCAGTGGGCTTTCAGGGCAGTGGTAACGGCAGCCACGTCTTGTGGACATTAGGACCCCAGGCTACAGAAAAGTTAAAGTGAGACATCAATCGTAGCGCAGAAGTAACCCTGCGGACATGGGATGAGGGACGGACACACGGAACAAATGGAGAGATCACCAAAATGGGGAGACACACGCCCCGCAGGGCCACAGCCTGGCCCTCGGGGCAGCACCACTTGGAGCACGTCAGGCAGCCCTGCTGGCTTGGCCCCCGCCCAGGCCCTTGGCCTCTGCTGTTAGCACAGCTGGAGAATTTCCAGAACTGGGGGCAGAAGGGAGAGGTAACTAACATGTGCAGGCTGTCCAACCAGGCCAGGGTCTCCCCGAGGGGCTGGCACATTCCCTGACCTGGATACAGGGTGGGTGCTTTCTCCCAGGGCCTCCTGCAGCCCGAAGAGGCAGGAGAGCCAGGCAGGAGCCAGCTCCATGAGCGAAGGTCCTGCCCTTTAGATGCCACAGTTGAGTTTATTCAAAGCCAGAATTTTCCAGAGAGTTTGGGGATGTCAGGTGATTATAAGAAAATGAATCCGAACAGCCATTTGTGATGTTAAACCTCCCTCAGAGGCCAGTCGAAGGGCACAAACTTTCAGCAAGAGGAATAAGGTCCGAGGACACTACAGATGATAACACCGTACAATCAGACCTTGGAGATACTGCGGGTTCACCTGCAGCCCGTCGCAATAAAGTGAGTATTGCAATAAAGTGAGTTATGCGAAGTTTTTGGTTTCCAGTGCATGTAAAAGTTAAGTTTACACTGTACCGTAGTCCAATAAATGTGTAAAAGTATCACATCTAAAAAAACAACGTAGGGAATTCCCTGGTGGTTAGGACTCTGCGCTTCCACTGCAGGGGACGTGAGTTCGCCCTATGGTCAGGGAACTAAGATCCCGCAAGCCACACGGCACAGCCAAAAAATTAAAATATTAAAAATTGAAAAAGGAAAGAGAAAACCCATGTGCATGCATACCTTAACTAAAAAATACTTTATTCCTGAAAAATGCTCACCAGCATCTAGGCCTTCAGGGAGCTGTAATCCTTTTTTTTTTCCTAAGTAGAAGGCTGCTCCCTGTTGGGGAAAGGAGCTCCTTCTATTTTTTTTTTAAATTTATTTATTTATTTTTGGCTGCATTGGGTCTTTGTTGCTGTGCGTGGGCTTTCTCTAGTTGTGGTGGCTTCTCTTGTTGCAGAGCACGGGCTCTAGGCACACAGGCTTCAGTAGTTGTGGCTCGTGGGCTCTAGAGCGCAGGCTCAGTAGTTGTGGCACACGGGCTTAGTTGCTCCGCGGCATGTGGGATCTTCCCGGACCAGGGCTTGAACCCGTGTCCCCTGCACTGGCAGGCGGATTCTTAACCACTGTGCCACCAGGGAAGCCCTGTAATCCTTTTGCAACCGTCACGTCAAGGATTGCTGATCACAGATTCCCACAACAAACAATTATAATGAGAGTCTGAAATATTGTTAGAATTACCATAACGTGACACAGAGACACGGTGCAAGCAATGGCTTTGGAAAAATGATGCAGGGCATCCACAGGCCTTCAGTGAGTAAAAAACACAAAGGGAAGTGCAGGACGAGGTCCACCTGCACAGCAAGACTGAGACTGCTGAGCAGGGTGTCAACACTCACACACACACACTCACACACACTCTCTCACACACACACTCTCTCACACACACACTCACACACTCTCACACACACAGCCTCCCTCAAGCTCAATGCAAAACACAATGTGATCCACAAACAGCACTGTGAAACCCGTAAAGCCGAGTTTCCCAACCCCAGCTCTGTGCCCTGGGACTCGGCTGAGGCCCCATAAACGGGGAGTGACTGGGACCATAACCGATGAGAGGAACCACAGCCAACTGTTATCCCGATAGAAATCTTAAAATTTTGACTGTGGCATTGTTCAATTATATTACAGTGAATAAAACAAGTTCTCTGTGAACCAAAAGGAGACCCTCCCCCTTAACAGAACGTGAAGAGACAGGGCCCTGGTGCAGGGCTCTTACCTGGGGGTGAGGAAGACGGGGTCTCTGCAGCCGTGCTCCCCGTTGCAGAGGGTCTCTGGGGACAGCTCCGCCTCACTGCCCTCACCATAGTCCTCGAAATGTTCCTCGCCTCCTATCACCGTGACGACTGACTGGCTGTGCAGGTGGGACCTGCAGAGGCAAACGAGTGTCAGCTGCCGACATGGGCTGTGGGCACCCCAGAGCCGCGGGCATGACCTGAGCCTCCAGCAGAAACGTGCAGTGACCACACGTGTGAGTTCGTGTTCTAACAGCTGCGCTAGGGAAGGTAAATGCACAGGTGAAACTGACTTTAACAATGTACTTCACTTGGCCCAACATACCCAAAATCATCACTTCCAAAACAAGATCTTTATATCATCTATGTCCTTGTGTCATAATAAGCTTTCGAATCTGGTGTTTGCTGCACCCCGGGCACACGGCAGGTGCTCCCCGCCCCGGGGCCGGGCCACCACCTCACCACGGACCCCCCCACCCCCCGAGATCCTGTGAGCAGGCGCAGGAGCTGCCCCCTCAGAGGGGCAGGCCTGGTAGTCAGGAGGGGCCAGTCTCTGTCCGCTGCCCAGACCCACAGTCGCACGACACGCAGCGCAAGCTCCCCGAGGCACCTGACCCCAATGGTCTCGGGACGTCCGACTGCTCTCTGAAGAGCGTGTCCGAGTCTGACTGCCTCCCGCCTGCTACCAGCCCTCACCTTCTCACACAGAGACAGGAAGAAATGATTCCTTCCGACAGACACCATTTCACACTAAGCTGCTTTCTGTTTCTGTAGATGAGCTGCTTCGTGGATCCACGTGCCCAGACCCCGGGAGAGGAAGCTGCCCCTGAAGTGAGAGGGAGCATGCACAGCCTCCATGGGCCGGACGTGGACGCCCGTGGGCGGCGAGGAGCCCAGTGCCTGTCCTCATGTCAGAGGGGATGTGCACTTGGTGCTGGGGACCCGGGGCAGACCACGCAGCCGTCACGCACCGCATCGACAGAAAACGGATGACTTTAGATTATAATCGGCAACCTCGTGGCAATTCAAGATTTTCTCATTTGACACCAACGTGACTTCAACGAATCCTGAGGGCAAGTCACTGCTTAAGCAGCAAAACATCCCAGAGCCTAGAAACTTCCAGAGAAAAACTAAGACCTCATAATGGTTTCCCAGATTTGACACTTCAACTTCGATTACTTGACCCAAATTGAATTTAAAGAACTTAGGGACTTCCCTGGTCGTGCAGTGGTTAAGATTCCACGCTCCCAATACAGGGGGCCCAGGTTCAATCCCTGGTCAGGGAACTAGATCCCACATGCATGCCGCAACTAAGAGTCCACATGCCACAACTAAGGACCCCACGAGCCACAACTAAGGAGCCCGCAAGCCACAACTAAGATCCAGTGCAACCAAATAAATAAATACATATTTAAAGAAATTTAAAAGAACTTACCTATTACCTTAAAAAATACTGATCAGGGGCTTCCCTGGTGGCACAGTGGTTAAGAATCCGCCTGCCAATGCAGGGGACATGGGTTCAAGCCCTGGTCTGGGAAGATCCCACGTGCCGCGGAGCAACTAAGCCCATGCGCCACAACTACTGAGCCTGCACTCTAGAGCCTTTGAGCCACAGCTACTGAAGCCCGTGCGCCTAGGGCCCGTGCTCTGTGACAAGAGAAGCCACTGCGATGAGAAGCCCGCGCACCGCAACAAAGAGCAGCCCCTGCTCACCACAACTAGAGAAAGCCCGCACGCAGCAACGAAGACCCAATGCAGCCAATAAATAAATAAATAAATTCTTTAAAAAAAAAAAAAGTACTGATCAGGAAGCTACAGCAAACGTGGCATCCCCAGCCCCACGTATTCTACCCTCACACCTCCCTCTTTGGTCACTGCAAGCCACTCTGGGCTCCCATCTCCACACGCTGGGCTTGGCCCCTGGTGGCCCTGGAAGGTGTTCCTCCAGTCCCAACAGAGCCCAATGGCCGAACGCGCATGCACGACGCCCCCTTCCCTACCAGACGGTCACCCCACACCGTAGCAATCAAGGAAAGACCCCAATAAATGGAGCAATAAACTATGTTCAAAGACTGCGAGACCCATAGGGACAAGATGTTGGTTCTGTCCAAATAATCTACAGATCCAGCAAAATCCCAACCCAAATCCCAGCAGGTACTTTTTTCCAGAGACTAACAAGCTGAATCTATATAAAATCCACATGGAAATGTGAAGGCCAAAGGTGCCAACGCAGCCTTGTAGAGTGAGGCTGGAGGGTGCACATGGCCGAACGGCAGGACCAGCGGGTGACAAGCCTGGAGCAGAAGGACTGAGCGATGCTGACCTGCACAGGGCACACAGGGCCAAGCAGGGCGTCCAGCACAGCCCATGCACTCGGCCACCTTGTGGGGCAATGAGGAAGGAGGGGGCTTCAAAACCGAGCCTGAGCCAATGGACATTTATACAGGAAAAATGACCCCTGCCTCACACCATGCACAAAAACTCCCTTACGGGGAGATGAAAGAGCTGAAAACAAAGGCAAAACAATAAAGCTGTTAAAGAAAAGCAGAAGTAAACGTCACAGTGATGTGAAGTAAGCAGAGACCTCTGAAGCAGAACACAGACGTGCCAACCACAAAAGACAAACAGATACACTGGACTACAGTAGAATTTAAAACGTTTGTTCTCAGACACCCCAGGGAAGTGAGATGACCTGCAGAGGGGGAAAAAGATGCCTGCAACACACCCGGGACAAAGGAGTCCCCTGAGACAGAGGAAGAGCTCCCACAATTGAAGACAGAGGAAAAGACGGCCCACGGGACCCGGGGAGGCCAGATCCACCCACTGCCTGTATCTGCAGAGGCAGCCAACGCAGAGCTGAGAAGCAGTGCTGGGACCATCGGGCCACAAGCCTGTTTACTATCTGGCCTCTACAGAAAAGCTTTCAGAGTCCTGCAATCAACAAAGGGGCGAAAGCCTGGAACAGGCACCGCACAGGAGAGGGTCTCCACATGGGCAGCCAGTGCAAGAAAGGCACTGCCCCCGTCAGGCACCTGGGAAACCCAAGTGAGGACCACCTGCTCTGCGTGCCCTCAGACAACAGGCGTGAAAAAGCGGAGGATGCCAGGCGCTGCGAGAATGGAGAGCAGCTGGAACCCGCAGGTGGCTGGCAGGCAGGGAACTACCAAACCCCGCCTGTAAGTGTCTGACCTGCAGTAACCCCTACAGAGGAGCCTGTGCCCCAGGTGCGCCCTACGCCACCAAGGAACAAGCCCGGCCACCAAAAGACGTGATTGCTTACAGGCAGCAGCTTTATTCATGAAACCAAAACTGTGAGCAAACCCAATGCCCCAATGCCCACTGACAGGAAATAAAGAAGCTGCGGGCTTCTTAATGGAACACTCAATAATAACCAGAATAAACCACTCACAACGGTGCACACAGACACGGATAAACCTCACAGCCACGATACCAAGTGGGAGAAGCCAGGTGGAGAAAGGATACACACTGTGTGATGACCCTTGAGTGAGGAACAAACCAGGAGCCAGGGTACCAGGGAAGGAGCTGGGGGGGCGGGGGGGCAGGAGGGCTGGCGCCTGGGATAGGCATGCCATCTTCAATTAGGGAGGAAAAACACAAGCTCTGCAGGGGCCAAACAAGAAACAAAACAAAATAAAATAAGCAAAATTCCAGTTTCAAGGCCTCCCGGGGAGCCCAGGGCAGAACCACCAGCCGTCACCTGGGCCCACATGGACCACCTGGCACCTGGCTTCTCTGATCCGGCCCTTCCCCCTCACTGTCCTCAAACGCATGGAGTCAGGGTGACATAAAGATGAAGTCGTTTGAAATGTGTCTCGCCCTGGGTCATAAGAATTGTGATGACAAAATCCAAAAGACCAAGCGAACGTTTTCTCCTAGGATTCCTATCTGTACAGAGGAGCACCTTCTGACGGAGGCTGCACGGTCAGCTGGGCACAGGCTCTTCCCAGGACCGCAGCCCTCCGCAGGCTCACACTCCCCTCTGGATCACCTGACACGAACCCCACCATGAACCCATCTGCCATCGGCCCCGGGCCATGTAGATAGGAACAGACCTGCCCGGGAGCAGCAGCAGGGCGCCGTGGCCGGGCTCCTCCGTGGCGTCCAGGCATTCGGGGGGCACCAGGGTGCCTGTGTCCTCATCCGTGAAGGTCTCACACTCACTGTAGGTGCTCTCAGAGCCCATGTATGCGCTGTCTGTCACCTCGTTGGCCTAGGAGAGAGAGCCAAGAGTCAGTCCCGGGGCCCGGGAAAGGACCCCGTGGAGCGGGAGCTTGCACGTGGGAGATGTCCCTCCTGTACTTCTAAGCAGAAACAGTAGGTTACAAAACACTTCAGTATTTTCAAAAATGAAAAACAGGCACATGTTCAAGAGCAGAAAAAATGACTGGAGGGATTTTTAAACTTAGTTATAGAAATATGCCTAAAATGGACACAAAGTATCCCAACATCACAGGATACATGCCAGAACAGCCCGTTTTGTGGCTTTCCAGCACTGGAATGAATTCTACCCCAGCAACTAACGTTCAACAGTGTAAGACTATGCCTTTTAAAAAGTCCCCATCAATATCTGCTCTGTACGTGCAAGCTATTGCTTTGAAATTCAATTACGTGGTCTAACCTCAAAATACGAATTCATCAATTATTTGACCAATTATGTTTTCTGGTTAAATGTCTACTTTCCCGGACTTCCCTGGTGGCGCAGTGGTTAAGAATCCACCTGCCAATGCAAGGGACGCAGGTTCGATCCCTGGTCCGGGAAGATCCCACATGCCACAGAGCAGCTAAGCCCATGTGCCACAACTACTGAGCCTGCGTTCTAGAGCCCATGGGCCACAGCTACTGAGCCCACATGCCACAACTACTGAAGCCCGTGCGCCTAGAGCCCTCCCGTGCTCTGCAACAAAGAGAAGCCACCGCAATGAAAAGCCCGCACACTGCAACGAGGAGTATAGCCCCTGCTCTCTGCAACTAGAGAAAGCCCGCGTGCAGCAACAAAGACCCAACACAGCCAAAAATAAACTAATTAATTAATTAATTAATTTTAAAAAGGTCTGCTTTCCCACTAAACACATCTTTGTTTTTTTACTCTTGTGGACCCAGTACCGAGCACAGGGCTGGGCGTACAGCAGACAGTAGATATTTGTGGATTGTCCAAATGAACTTAAAACTGAAAAACCATTAAACAGGCCATTTTCAATGTACAATCTCAGCTTTAACTGAAGTGCAACTTCATTGGTTAGGAGAAGTAGCCATCCTTTCATGCTTGAAAGAGTCTGAGGTTAACAATTTGCAAACAAGTAAGAATTCAGAGAAGCAACTGGAGACGGTGCACTTTGTCCTCGGGCTCTGGTGTCACAAGATGGGGGGGGGGCTAGAGGGTCCCTGACGGCTGTCTCCGCACCTGCGCCCGATGGAGACCCAGGGCCCATCCTCGGTCTGCCGTCCAGCAGCCGTGTGACCCCAGCCCGGGCTCTCGAGCATCCGAGCTGTGCTGCCTCATTTGTAGATCAGGGGCTGCAATGCTGATCTCAAGAGGTCGTAACCACTCAAGACTTAGAGATCACACAGGCGGGTGCGAGAACAGAGGCTGAAAGCCGGGGGCTCACGTGTCATAGGTGGTGCAACCCCTGCCTCCTGCACATAGGACAGAATGAAGCAGGGAAGGCACCCGAGGTACCTACTGCACGCATTCCATGCCGCTCCTTATTTCCAAGGGAAAACCTGATATTCCTTGGAATCTCAGGCAACTAAGTAATTCACAAAGAGCGTTCATTTCAAAATCTGAAATCAGGAAATCCCTTCAAGAGGCCTCCACTCTCCTTCTCCTCACCACCAAGCAGGTGGCTCTGGGCTCAGCCTGCAGGTAGGGACACTGTCCGAGCCAGGCAGGCTCCACCATGTGCGAGGCTGGGCCTGCTGCTCCTGGGCCGAGGGACAGCTGCCCGGAGCCCTCCCCTCCCCTCTGTTCGCCCTCGACCCGGAAGCAGGCGCGTCTTGGACTTGGACTGGGGGCCTCAGAGATGGCTTCCTGTAGGGGACAGAACGTGACTCTTGAGGTCAGCGTTTAGACAGCCAACCACCACCACTTCCAGCAGAGGCTCCTCTGGCCAGTGTGGCCCCAGGTCGTCGCAGGCAGCGGGGTGCGCAGAAGCGCCGGCCAGCTCGGTGCCGGGGGAGGCCCGGAGCTCAGGCCTGTTGACCTCACCCGCAGTCATGCTGCTGAGGCCGGGCTGCAGCCGAAACCCTCCCTGGGGCCTGGAGGACGGTTCAGGGTGGAAGTAATTCCTCACAATGCAAGACGAGGCAGATGCCATGCAAACCCGACTGCGCCCACACCTCGCAAGCAGACATGCTCACCTTCCATCTTCATTCCTAAAGTAAGCCCGGCCCCGGGGCACACAGAGCAGCCCCAGGGGCAGGAGGCCCAGAGGCTCCAAGAGGACCCCAGGGCAAGGCCCAGGGAGGGCCAAGGGGACCGGGAGGACGGGGCCAGCTCGTTTCACAGACACTACCCACCTGCTCACCCCCTGAAGTCCAGGCTGTCCTGAATAAATTTCAGCAAGCCAGATAGTTTTCTAGGGCAGGCGGGCGAACACCTGCCTTTTAAGAGGGCAGAAAACTGTCTGTGAGCGTGGTCCACTGGAGGAACACCGAGGGCTCAGAGAGGCACCCCAGCAGCCCCCATGTGCCGCCAGACAGGACCTCGCTTTGCCAGCCCACCGTCTATGCCGCCAGCTTAAAAATGATTACAAATTACACGTTAGGATAAGCTCATGTGGAAATCAAAGTGCACATTAGAAAGCTTGGCTGTGTTTCCTCACCGGTTAACAAACGCTGGGCCAGCGGGTGGGCAAGGAAGCCCGTGCTCACGGCCATCAGTGAGGGGCTCGAGGGCGCCCAGGCCTGCCTGGGGCCCTCGCTGTCTGGTCATGGTCCCTCCCAGGGGAACAAGCTGCCGGGCAGACCGTGGTCGGTGTCCAGCCTCCTCTTACCCTTAGATGCCAGCCTGGCCAGGGCCCAGCTCCTCACACCAGCTCCAGGAAGGGCGCGCTCGTGGAGACAGCCTTTCCATGGAATTGGAGCGCTGGGGACTCTGTCCAGACCGGTCGTCAGCTTCCAGAGGCCTTCTATTTGCCCATCGTGCTGAGGTTCTGCAAAACCTGTGTGTCCACCTGAAGGTACATCACTGTCTCGGAAGGAGTTTAACCCACTCCCAGATATGCTCCATTAAACCTGCTGCTCTAGCTGGCAAGGGGGGCAAAGTTCAGGAAGTGCTTGCTGGGTTTTTCACAGTCAGATCTCCAAACAGAGTGGCTTTTGTTCTTGATTTTCTAACCTTCTGATAAGAGTCTGAACAAAAGACCTATTTCTCCATCATCTTATTAAGGCCAAGAGTTGGAGGAGAAGGGAGGGCCGGAGAAGGCACAGCAGAGACCATGCTTATCGTTCCGCTGGTGCCTGCTCTCTGCGACTTTCCCATCGCCCCTCTAGAAGTTCTGACACGCGCTCGTCCCCACAGGCATCAGGTCCTCTGCCAGTCCGCCCTCCACCTTGCTCAGACTCTCAGACCCGGAACCTTCTTCTCATTCCCAGAACGTCAGCGACAACCCTCATTCACCGCCCCGCCCTTCCCCTTCTCAGAATCACCACTTTCTCCTGGGGAGAAAAGAATCAGAAACTTTCTCCTGGGGAATTCCCTGGATGCCCAGTGGTTAGGACTACGTGCTTTCACTGCCGAGGGCCCAGGTTCAATCCCTAGTCAGGGAACTAAGATCCCACAAGCCATGTGGTGAGCCCAAAACAATTTTTTTAAAATTGAAAAAAATAAAAACTTTCTCCTAGGAGCTCTCCTACAAGCTGGGGCCAAAGGGATGCTCAGTCAAACACCGGAAGTCACGGGTCCCCCAAAGCGTCCCCAGCAGGAAAGGACTCGGGAGCAGCAGTCCACCAAGTGTTACTGCATAGTGCACCCTGACCAGCACCAGTGTGTGCCCAGCCAGAAAATGTTCAACAAAAGGCTTATTTATCTCTGAAGATCGCCAGCAGAGGGTCTCCAGATGTGGTATTGGATATAATACACGTAATCTTCACGCATATTGTTATGGTACTTATTGGGATTACATGATTCAAAAGTTTTTTAAAAAACAGCTTTCTACAAGTTTCTGTATAGCACCTAATTCCACTCCCCTCAAAATTACAACTAAAAACCTTGAAAAGGGGGCTTCCCTGGTGGTACAGTGGTTAAGAATCTGCCTGCGAATGCAGGGGACACGGGTTCGAGCCCTGGTCCGGGAAGCAACTAAGCCCGCGGAGCAACTAAGCCGTGTGCCACAACTACTGAGCCCGCGTGCCTAGAGCCCGTGCCCCACAACGAGAAGCCATCGCAATGAGAAGCCCGTGCACTACAACGAACAGTAGCCCCTGCTCGCTGCAACTAGAGAATGCCCACACGCAGCAACAAAGACCCAACACAGCCAAAAATAATAAATAAAAATAAATACATTTATAATAAATAAATAAATAAATAAAATAAAAACCTTGAAAAGCATAAAAACACACGGAGGAAATTTTTTTTTTTTTTTTTTGCGGTACGTGGGCCTCTCACTGTTGTGGCCTCTCCTGTTGCGGAGCACAGGCTCTGGACGCACAGGCTCAGCGGCCATGGCTCACAGGCCTAGCCGCCCTGCGGCATGTGGGATCCTCCTGGACTGGGGCATGAACCCGTGTCCCCTGCATCGGCAGGCGGACTCTCAACCACTGCGCCACCAGGGAAGCCCCCGGAGGAACTTTTAAGGCCCAATACTGTATGATTCTAACCAGCTCTACGACATTCTGAAAAAGCAAAACGATGGAGACAGTAAAAGATCAGAGGTTGCCAGGTGCTAGTGGGAGGAAGTGACGAATCTGGGGAGCAAAGAGGATTTTTAGGGCAGTGAAACTGCAATGGTAGATACATGTCATGAATTTATCAAAACCCACAGATGGTACACCACCAGGAGTGAACCCTAATGTAAACCATGGCCTTCAGTTAGTTACAATGTATCGACATTGGTTCACCCTTTATAACAAATGGAAGATGTTCACTGCCGGGAAACTGTGTATGTGTGTGGGGTGTAATGGGAACTCTCTATACTGTCTGCTCCATTTTCTGTGGAGCAGAAAACCTAAAACTGCTAAAATGTAAAGTGTGTTAATTCTTTTAAAGCAACCAAAAAACTTAAAAAGAAATATTCCCTCCTTGTTGAAAAAAAAATTAAGATCTAAAAACCTGAGAAGCATTCCTGCTGCATACTCTGAAACGTCAGGTTCCCACCCACGTCCTTGGAAGGTGACAAGCACGAGGTGGGGGATGGCACACCTGA
>NW_020174705.1:441138-461992 GCF_003031525.2 Neophocaena asiaeorientalis asiaeorientalis | reverse complement strand
CCAAAAAAAAAAAAAAAAAAAAAAAGGTGGGAGGGCCATACTTGTGGGATGCCAAGGGGGTCCACCCTGCAGAGGACAGGAGCCCGAGATCGGACAGCACCCCAAGCCTGCTCCGCCCAGGCCTCAGGAGGCAGCCCCAGCGTCAGTGGGCCTCACCCTTTTGGGTTTTTTTTGCGGTACGCAGGCCTCTCACTGTTGTGGCCTCTCCCGTTGCAGAGCACAGGCTCCGGACACGTAGGCTCAGCGGCCATGGCTCACGGGCCCAGCCGCTCCACGGCATGTGGGATCTCCCCGGACTGGGGCACAAACCCGTGTCCCCTGCATCGACAGGCAGACTCTCAACCACTGCGCCACCAGGGAAGCCCGGGCCTCACCCTTTTGGATCAAATGTTTTGACGCCTTTTACTATCCTGAGTAACAAAACTCATTGTATTAGTTCCCTGGGGCTGCCAATTTCTTTTTTCTTTTTAAAATTTAATTTAATTTAAATTTCGGTGGTTTTTTTTTTTGGCTGCATTGGGTCTTCGTTGCTGCGCTTGGGCTTTCTCTAGCTGCGGCGAGCAGGGGCTACTATTTGTTGTGGTGCACTGGCTTCTAATTGCAGTGGCTTCTCTTGTTGTGGAGCACGGCTTCTGGGCACTCAGCTTCAGCAGTTGCAGCACGCAGGCCCTAGAGTGTGCAGGCTTTAGTAGCTGTGGCACGTGGGCTCAGTAGTTGTGGCTCGTGGGCTTAGTTGCTCCGTGGCATGTGGGATCTTCCCAGACCAGGGATCAAACCTGTGTCCCCTGCATTGGCAGGTGGATTCTTAACCATTGCACCACCAGGGAAGTCCCAGGGCTGCCAATTTCTAACTACCACAAACTGGTGGCTTAAGACAACAGGAATATATTCTGAGACCTGGAGGCCAGAAGTTGGAAATCAAGGTGTCAGCAGGCCTGAATTCTTCCTGAGGCTCCAGAGGAGGACCTTTCCTGCCTCGTCCAGCTCCTGGTGGCTAGGGGATGTCTCGGCTGGCAGCCATGTTCCTCCAGCTCTGCCCACGTCTTCATACCGCCTTCTCCCCCGTGTGTCATCTCCCTTTCTCTTCAAAGGACACTGGTCATTGGATTCAGGGCCCACTCTACCCAGCATGATCCGATCTTGAGATCCTTATCTTAACGAGATCTGCAAAGACCCTTTCTCCAAATGAGGTCACATTCACGGGTTCCGATGTACCTTCTGGGGAGTACCATTCAACCCACGACACCCACATACACATCAAATACAAAGAATCAGTATAATGCCCTCACGGAAATACGAGACAAGAACAAAACGGACGACATTGATGGTAAAGTGTGTGCTGGTGTGTCAACAGGCAGGAGAGAGGTCTGCTGCTGACCGACCACTAAGTGAGGAAACGGGGTTCTCTAGACACTCTGAACAAGAAAAGCAGGCTCTCCCCTGACCTAGCTGCACTTCTGGAAAGTTCAAGGTGTGTCATTCCACACATAGCCTTCCACGCCTCGCCATCCCACAGTCTCGGGGTCTAGCAGCTGACACGTCAGGGTCCTGCACACCCTCAGCCCTGCCCGGCCACACCATGCCTCACAGCCAGCACACGTCCCAGCTGGGCACTTAGCCTCCATGTACCAGGACTGGGCCTGGCACCACCAGGTCACACAAAGAATGAACACACCAGCTGTTGCTGAATGGGGGACGCAAGGTGGGGTTGTCCCTGCCCTCAGGGGCTCAGGCCCTGGTGGGACTCTAGGAGAAAGCTGTGAGGGGTGAATGCTCCCAGGTGGCTTGGAGGCCTGTGCTGGCAGAAGTGAGAGACAGTCAGGAAGTGAACCTGTGTCATCTGAGGCGTGACTAATACCTGGGCAGTTTCTCAGAGTAGGGAACAAGCTACAGAGACACAGAAGAGGGCAGTGGGATCCTGTGGGGTGTTACCATTCACAGGGACTCTCAGAAGCTCTTCATTTCACAAAGGAGCCCATGCTCTGGCCTTGCTTGGCAGTCTGGCAGAAGGGGATAGCAATGTCACAGGAGAGCCTGCCCCTCTGCTGACAACAGGCCACCAGCCCCGGGTGCACAGCACGGAGAGCAGATGCCCGCCAACCACAGTGTCCCCACCAGTGTCAGAATGAGCCCTGCCTGCCTGCCCTTCATGCCATTCCCCACAGAAACAGCCGTGGAGATGACCAAGAGGCACATGAAAAGATGCTCAACATCATTAATGATTAGAGAAATGCAAATCAAAACTACAATGAGGTATCACCTCACACCGGTCAGAATGGCCATCATCAAAAAAATCTACAAACAATAAATACTGGAAAGGGTGTGCTGAAAAGGGAACCCTCCTGCACGGTTGAATGTAAATTGATACAACCACTATGGAAAACAGTATGGAAGTTTCTTAAAAAACTAAAAATAGAGCTACCATATGACCCAGCAATCCCACTACTGGGCATATACCTGAGAAAACCATAATTCAAAAAGAGACATGCACCACAATGTTCACTGCAGCGTTATTTACAATAGCCAGGACATGGAACCAACCTAAATGTCCATTGACAGATGAATGGATAAAGAAGATGTGGCACATATATACAATGGAATATTACTTAGCCATAAAAAGAAATGAAATTGAGTTATTTGTAGTGAGGTGGATGGACCTAGATCCTGTCATACAGAGTGAAGTTAAGTCAGAAAGAGAAAAACAAATACCGTATGCTAACGCATATATATGGAATCTAAATAAAAAAAAAAAAAAGGTACTGATGAACCTAGTTGCAGGGCAGGAATAAAGACATAGACACAGAGAATGGACTTGAGGACATGGGGTGGGAGGGGGAAGCTGGGGCGAAGTGAGAGTAGCATCGACATATATACACTACCGAATGTAAAATAGATAGCTAGTGGGAAGCAGCAGCATAGCACAGGGAGATCAGCTCGGTGCTTTGCGATGACCTAGAGGGCTGGGATAGGGAGGGGTGGGAGGGAGGCTCATGAGGGAGGAGATATGGGGACATATGTGTGCATATGGCTGACTCACTTTGTTGTACAACAGAAACTAACACAGTATTGTGAAGCAATTATACTCCAGTAAAGATTAAAAAAAAAAAAAACAGCCATGGGGACCAATGAGTGAAGCAGGATTTAGGGTACATGAGGAAGAGAGGGTGTATCTGTCAGATGCCCACTCAGCTCTCCCGGGAAGACCACTTGCCTCAAAGGTAACGAAGTCATCGAACTCCTCGGGGCAGGCTGGCGGCTCCTCGTCGGGGGCAGGCGTGACACTGCAGAGCTGGCCGTCGGGATCTGCTAGAGAAAGAAGACCCGGCTCAGCAGGTGGCCCAGAGTATCCCCAGAGAGGTCAAGGGGGAAGATGCGTGCATGGTGGACGTGAGCGGGACCTGGACTGGCCATGAGAAACCCCGGGGGAAGGAGGCCAGCAGTGCAGCCCCCGGGGAAACAAGGCTTTGGGCCAGACTCCACGTTTTATTTATTTTGGCCATGCCACGCGTCTTGCGGGATCTTAGTTCCCCAACTGGGGACTGAACCCAGGCTCTTGGCAGTGAAAGTGCGGAGTCCTAATCACTAGACCGCCAGGGAAGTCCCAGACTCCACGTTTTAAAGAATCTGTCTTGTCTGGGGAGGTGTCAGTGTGATAACATCTGTCCAAGGTGCTGGATCCATGGCAGCTTTTATTTTCTCCCTTTTTACTTAACTTTACCTTCTACAACACATTTTATTTTATAATAATAATAAGTTTGAAGGAACGCTATCGTTTCATGCTGGATAACACTGACATCAGCACCAGAGACCCCATTTCTCAGACACGAGCCCACAGCGGTGGCCCTTCTGCAGAAAAAGCTCTGCTCCCACGGCCTCTAGGCAATGTCGGGGCATAGCCCGTCCCAAAGAGCATGCAAGACGCCTATGTTTCCTGAAGCTGCTTCATTACTGTGATATCATAAAAAATATTTATTTGGTCTTTGTCTCCATTGGTTCCTGGCACAGAGCTCCTAAAACCCCGGGGATTTCCTGAGTGAAGGGGTGAAATGAGCATCTTTTATTCATAACAAGTCCCTTTCAGCCTTACCTGGGTTCACACCAGTGAAGTGACTCTCAGAGGATGGGGGCTGGTTGCCAGGGAACTTTCAGCCCCACTCCTGACCTCTGACCTCCCGGGATGGGGAAGGGCTGGAGACGCAGCTGATCTCCAACAGCCAGGGATTAAACAGTCCTGCCCGTGTAATGGAGCCTCCACACAAACCTGGGTTGGGTGGCACATCCCAAACTCCATGGGGACAGAAACCTCTCCATGCCAGACCCTGCCCCATATACCTCTTCACCTGCTGTTCATTTGTAACCTTCATAATATCCTTTATAATGAACTGGTAACAGTCAGTAAAGCGCTTCCCTGGGTTCTATGAGCCATTCTAGCAAATTATCAAACCTGCGGAGGAAGTTGGAACTCTCGATTTGCAGTCAAGTCAGACAGGAGGGAGGGTGACTCGGGCACCTGGGCAGTTGGTGTCCCAGGTGGTATCCACAGAGCAGAGGACTGCGTGGTGAGGAAAATCCACAACACAGATCACAGCAGTGACTACTCACACACATCAGTTCCTTGTTGAGTGTGTTTCACGTGACCTAACAAAACATCAGTCACTTATTCGTATGGAGTAGAGGCCTTTGAGGGCCAAGTGGACCAGCAAGCCTCCTGATGCTCCTGGGAAAAGGACTCTGAAGGGTCAGCACTGGCCTCCTTGGCCAGAGGATGCTCTTCTCTGGCATCTGGACACCACGCCCACAGGGCTCTGAGGCTTGGAGTCACAGGACAGCCTGGGGAGGGGGATGGACGTTGCCGGACCCCTCAGTGGCAGGACACGTGGCTATGTACTGTTTTTGAAGAGCTCTCAATTTGAACAGAATAATCATGCTTCCCCTCGACAATCAAGCAGATTCAAACGTTTACATGTTCAGTAACTGTGAGATGCTGCTCCAAATTCAAGACTGCAAAAGCCCTTTGGCTGCTTCCGTCTTAAGAATCACAGGTACTTTTGCTGCAGTTGCTTTGTACCATTTTCCCCAGGGGAGTGTAGCTCAGACGGTGGCTGGAGTGAAGGAGCCTCAGAGCGTGACAGGCTGGACCTGGACCCCATGCTCGCTGCCCACCATGCCAGCCCACAGCCCTGCAGCCCCTCATTGGAGGCCTGGTTTTTGGTGCAGGTGAACTATGGCAGAACCATAGGGAGAGGGTGACTATGGACAGAAGACTCTGGCGTCTGGGGCAGGGGAGGGAGGACCACTTACTCCGGCTCAAAGCTGTAAATCAAAGCTGTAAAACGCTAGGCTGACTCTGCCTATCTTTCCACTTTCAAATGTTAAGTCTTGCTTGCACTTCAAAAACTGAAACAGAGAATTCAAAACTCTCAGAAAGCAGCCAATCATCTTAGCCATGGTGGACATGTGCTCAGATTCCAGGGGTGGGTCCTGCCCCATGCAGTGGAGGCACATGTGAACGAAGCTCGCATTTCTACAATCTCGATGGGAACTAAATATGGTTCTTCTATCAGTTTTCTCAATTAAGTATCAGTTTTTACTGTTTATTTAACTTATTCTTCCAGAGCCTGGGGGTGGGGGATGAGCCAGAGCAATGGCCCATTTGTAACAACCCGGCTTGATTTCATTCTATTCCTGAAACAAGGCCTATGGCGAGGACAGCAGACTCCTGCGCTCCTCTGCAAAACTGGGTCAGTACACGGAGTCAGTGCTCCACTCCCGGACGCAGAACGGAAGCCTGACAGACGCGACAGGCTGACCATGGCCATGGCAGGGGTGCCGGCAGGAAGACGTTGAGGTGAGCTCTGGCTGAAAGCAGTTCAGGTGATCACGCTCCCATTCTCCCAAATGCTACGAGTTAACAATTTCAAAATCGTCTGACTTGTTTTTATTCTAATTTTATTTTCACTCTCCATTCCTAACAAAAGTTAAATGATGACGTCAAATTACCAAAAAAATAAAGGAGAAGCAGGGGCATTTCCCTGGCAGTCCAGAGGTTAGGACTGCCAGGGCCTGGGTTCAATCCCTGGTTGGGGAACTGGGATCCCACAAGCAGCGAGGCCAAAAGAAAAACAAAAAAAAGGAAAAGCAGGGCCCACAGCCCTGACCCTCCCAGCAGTTCACCCACTGTGCGGGGAGGGTGTCCCCACCAGCACTGCCCACTCCAGAAGAGGCTGAGTCTCCTGAAGCACCCAAGCTGCCCAGCCCAGCCCCCCAGCCTTCCTGCAGCCCCAAATGTGCAGCGTGGCCCCAGGTCCCCTTCCCAGACACTCTCTGGGAGACCTGTGTGCCCCCAGCTTCACCATCCCCCGAGTCCCATCACCTCCCGGGGTTGTCCGGCTGTCCTCCACTAGAAAGCCAGCTCCACCGGTGCTGTGTCCCCGAGCCTGGAATGGTCCTCTCGGCAAAGCTGACGGCCCTGACAGGTCTCAGCTGCCCGCTCCCACAGCTGCAGCCCCTTCATCCGCCTGATTCAAGCTCTCATCACAGCAGCCTCCCCTTAGCCTGCCCACCCGAGGACCCCACCCTATCTGCTGGCCAGGCTGGGCCCCTGACCAACCCTGCCCCCCACCCCCTACCCTCTCTGCTCCCTCTAGCACATACTTCAGGAGTGGGGTCTGCTCTGCATAGGCTAAACTGGGGCGGGGGACACCAGCTGCAGTGTGGCATCACGCTGAGACCGAGCCTCACCCTCCCACACCACCACGTGAGACGCTGCTGTTCCAGAATATTCGTGCCACTGAAGAATCACAGCACCACTTCCTAGAGCATTCAGGCTAACTCTGGGACAGCCTAAGAAGCTTTTATTTTTAATTACGGTGGAAATGTTACCAAAAAAGAATGCAAAAATAATGAGACTCAGTCATGTGTGTGGGCCCCAGAGGCGGAACTTTCACCAAGTTGTCCTGACCTGGGGACTTCCCTGGTGGTCCAGTGGTTAACAATCAGTCTTGCAATGCAGGGGACGCTGATTCGATCCCTGGTTAGGAAACTAAGATTCCCACATGCTGTGGGGCAACTAAGCCCATGCGCCACAACTGGAGAGTAGCCTGCGCACCACAACGAAAGATCCCGTGTGCCACAAGAACCGACACAGCCAAAAACATAATTAAAAAAAAAAAAAAAGTTGTCTTGACCTCGAGGCTCTGATTCAGGAGGAAGTGAGGACAGAGGGCCCCCCAGCTGCAGGGGGAAGGGCCCAGGCCAAGGCAAGGAGGGAGGAGGGGTGTGGCGAGCCCCATCTCAGCATCAGGTGGAAGGTTGACCACAAGGGACAAGCAGGACCCAGGAGACAAGACATTCTCAGACAACCATCTTCTCTCACCAGGCTGATAAATCTATGCACACGAAAATTCGAGACACGTGCAACCAGGGGACAGCCTCGGGGACAGCAGCTGGCACCCCTCCAGCTCAACAGATGGGGGTCACTCTGCTCCCACGCCGGGGTCTGACGGGCTGGTGGCTGGAGAGCTCTGACAGTGTACTGGGTCGCGCCCACCTGGTCATGAGTTTTCCAGGGAGCACATTCTGACTCCTGAGGCCCAGGGTTGGGACCCCCTAGGTCACGACCCCCCAGGAGTTCCTACAGCTGAGCTTGCTCTGTTTCTCATCACCTGTGGGCCTATCAGAACAGAGCAGCCACTGCCCAGCAACAGAATCAGGGACGTGGGCTCAGAGAGGCTCAGAGAGGGCCTCAGAACCACACAGATAGCCCCGGCACCGTCTCTCGCTGGCCACTGTCCTGGGCTCCTTCCTGCCCACGCCCAGGGGCCTTGACCCTCCAGAGAAAGCCCAGTTTCGGCCCTGGCTGGAAGGTGCCCCGTGGTCAGCAGCCGCTCCGTGGTCACCCCAGGGAGTGGTCCACACCACTCCCCCCAAGGCCATGGGCTGAGGGTGGACAGCAGCATGCCTAGCCTGGCTCATGTCAGGCCAAGTGTCCCAGCAATTCCCATAAGTTCTTGAACTCTAGAATGTTCTGCTGACATCCCAGTAGAGCACTCAGGGACTTTAGCACCTTCTTCCCCACAAAATGGCTTAGTCTCTGCTTACCTGAATATTCAATTTGTTTAATTACTGTGACCACATAAACACTGACCCCTCTGGCTAAGAGTATTCCAGAAGCACATTTTCCTCTTACTCCACGTCTTGTTTTTCCTGGCATGAGTGACTGCTTGCTGGTGTCCTGGGCTTGACCCCTATGCACCCACCACCCTCCCACCCCCAAGCCCTCGGACAGAGCTGCGAAGCCTTCTCCAATGACCCACCAGTCCTGGGGCCCTGGCTCCCATCACCGCCAACCTGTGGCCAACCCATCACATGGGGTGAAGGTGAAATGAAGCTGCTGAAGACAAAGACCCACAGAGCCACCTCCTCCGGGACATGTGACCTCCTTACTGACCCCCGGGACTGAGACCAGGCAGCCCAATGCGGCGGCTCCAGCCCCACTGGGTCCGGACACCCATGGACCCAGCGGGAAGCTCTCAAGCACACGTGGCACACACGTGAAAACCAGTCACACGGCAGACCTCAAACTCCAGGCACAGCACAGAGATCCCATTCTCTATCACACACATGATTAGGTTCAAATTATCGACAAGATCTTAAAATACATTTAGAAATTGTTTAAAATAATTGATGAGTCAAAGAAAAAAATCACACTGGTTTGTTAAAACTAAGAGAAAAAAGCCTACACCTAGAGTTTCCCAAAGGTTAACCGAGGAAGCTGTGGGCGGACAAGCCAGCCCCCACCCCCCACCCATGTCCTGGGCGTGCCTGCGGTGGCCCCGGTGACCTTCCCAAAGGCCTGGCTTGGGTGCCTGCTGTGGGGTGGTGAGCACACCATACCAGGAAGCACCAAGACACACTGGAGGTGGAGAAGCAAAAATTTGCATGAAGCCACCAAAAAATTTTGTGCAAGGGATGAAGCTTTAAACAACTTTCTGTTTTAACCGCACACCTAACCTCCAAAAAATCACTGAAGGACTACAACCCACTGGTTACACAGATCCAGACACAGGCACGAAGCCTCTGCCTGCAGACTCTCAGCCTGGAGCCCAGGGTTCACCTCGCCCACCCCACCCCCAGTACGACCTCTGGGTGGTACTACCCAGCTCACCACACGGGCCTTGGGACTGCCCCCCACCTGGACCAGCCTCACGCCAGCTGGCCCCCAGAGAGGGCTGCCAGCCCGGAGCTGGCCCGTGAGGTCCTCCAGCCTGGCTCACCCACCACACTGAGGGCAGCTACACGGCCTCGGCATGTACCGCGCACACATGGGGTCCCCAGGCTGCACGGGGCCTCAGACGGCGTGCATGCAGACTGACTGGGAGAAAGAGCCAGTGGGGACTTGGGGTTTAGGAAACCTTGCCCGCGTGACACTGCTAGGCAATAACTTTGGGGCGGGGACAGACAAGACAGGTGACACTACCAACAACTGCTGATAAGACCCAAGGGCATCCCTTGACCCAGCCCCATCAGGTAACTGATGGTCCCGCCCAGGTCTGCAAGTCCTCCTTTTCCTCTGCCAAGAGCAGGAGGAGGGAACGAGCCTGCGACTGGGACCTCTCATCACCCTCACCCCAGCACGTGGCCACAGATGGGGAATGAGAAGGAAAGCTCTATTCAGAGCTTCGGGATTTTATTTAAAAGGACAGCATATGGGCAACCGGTGAGAGTGTGAAACGTTCGCTCTGGCAGTTCTGTATGAAACTAAGCTCACAGCCAGCACGCGACCAGCCATCCCATCCCTGGCCACAGGCCCCAAAGCCATGACAACACTGTCCACACAAAGACTTGGACCTCAGCGTCACTAGAAGGTTCATTCATTGCGGGCCCAAACTGGAGACATATTACTGTCCATCACCTGGGGGGCGGACAAACTGCATAGGCATGCAGGCGAGCACAGCTCCACACGGGAAGAGTGCCTTGACACGCGGCAGCATGGGTGAGTCGCAAGCGTCACACGTGGGCGAGCACAACACGGGAGTGTGGCCAATGGTTTATTTATGTGACGTCCACGAGAGGCAAGGCTAATCCATGCTGACAGAACCAGCCAAGGAGATGCCGGCAGAAGGGAGGGGATCACTGGAAGGCCGGCAGGGAGCTGTCTCCGGGGACAGTAAGGCTCTGGGCAGGGGTCTGCATCCCAGCAGGAGAACATCAACATTCACAGAAGGGCACACAAGATTTGTGCATTCACAAAAAGTAAACTTTGACTCAAAATAAGACTGCAAACAAATACTGAACTCTAATGAATCAGTAATGACTGATACACAGGACAAGGTGTTTGGGGGAGTGTATGGCAGTATACCTGTCTAAAGTGCATCCCATTAAAAAAAAAAAAGATGGATTTTTGGACAGATGTATGGGTGGATATATGATATATAATGACACAAATGCAGGAAGATGTTCCCTGCAGATTGTGGATGGCAAACACACGTGTGGGTGTTCATTGTGTAAGTCTTGCAATGTTTTTGTATGTTTGGAAGTTTTCATCAAAAAAAACAGTTCTGGGGACTTCCCTGGTGGCACAGCAGATAAGACTCCATGCTCCCAATGCAGGGGGCCTGGGTTCGATCCCTGGTCAGGGAACTAGATCCCACATGCATGCCACAACTAAGGAGCCCATGTGCTGCAACTAAGAAGCCGGCAAGTCACAACTAAAGGAGCCCTGGAGCTGCAACTAAGGAGCCGGGCTGCTGCAACTAAGACCCGGTGCAACCAAATAAATAAATATTAAAAAAAAAAAAAAGTCTGGGGAAAGGGGCAGTAGACTTCTAACCTTACAAATAAGTAGCTGAGTCAGTGAATTCTGGAGGACAGTGCGTGAGGAGCAAAGAACGAGGTGGGAGAGAGGGCATTCTGAAACCTGGGATGTTTCAGGGGCTCTAAGGAGAAGGCTCAGCAAAGGGAGCCTGAGGAGTGAGGGTCCCTAATCGGGGGGCGGGGGGCTGAGGGAGGGGGCTGAGGAAGGGGTGAGGCAACAGAAGCCCACGGTGGGGTGACTGACCTCCATTTCTGATCGCTGTGATCCCTCGGTAGAAGTCTTCGAAACTAATCACGCCGAGCCCACTGGGATCCAAGTACCTCGTTAAGTCCTTCACCTGCAATGGCCAAGTGAGAATGTTATCGGAGCCTTCACACTTTGGGTGGTGGGGGGGTCGTGCATGTGACATCTCACCACATTCAGAGAAGCAGGCGGCTTGCAAGGGGCAGTGCTGCAAGTAAGGGCCATTAGGTCCTCTGACTGGAGTGCCAGCAACAGCTCCAGCCAGGGCACAGGTGGCATCTGGGGAGATGCTGCTAACAGTGCCCAGAACCATGAACCACGAACCACAGAATAAGACCCTGCTCTCAGGCCAAAAGCCATGCTTCTTGAGTGTGCTGAAGTTTTAGGCATTACTGCAGTCAGGATCCAGGCGCTATGCACAGCACAGACCCGCCCATCCCGACAGGCACCCCAGCCGTGCAGAGGCCTTAGTAAAACTGACTCCAGCAAGTAGACCCTGGACATCAGAAATAATAAAGAGTAAGTGGGATAATACACACATGATGTTCCAGAGAATGAAACTCTCCAAAAAGAAGATAAGTTTCTGTTTGTAAGTATAAACTGGATTTCATCAAAATTTAATACTTTTGCTCTTTAAAAGACACCCTTAGACAACACTGTAGATCAACTATACTCCAATAAAAATTAATTTTAAAAAAAGACACCATTAGTATAACTAAAAGACACGGACTGCGAGAAAATCTTTGCAAATCATATATCTCATAAAGGACTTGCATCCAGAATGTATAAAGAAATCTTAAAATTCAACAAGAAGACAAACACAATTCGTTTTAATGGGCAAAAGATTTAAACAGACATTTCATCAAACAACATAAATAAATAGCTGATAAGCACATGAAAGATAGTCAAGATCCTGAGTCCTTAGGGAAATGCAAACTGAAACCATAAACGGCTGTAATGAAGACAATTGACAACAGCAAGTGTTGCCGAGGAAGTGGAGGCACAGGAACCTCCGACGCTGCCAGGAAGGGTGGGAAATGGTCTGGGAAATCTGGAAAACCAGGGCCAACCACACAACCCAGAAACTCTACTCTTAGGGATCTTCGCAAGAGAAAGGAAAACGTGGGTCCAAACAAAGACGTGTATGCAAATGTTTACAGCAAGCGGCATTATTCAAAACAGCCAAAGAGCAGCAGCAATCCAGATGTCCACCAGCTGAGGAACGGACAAACACGATGTGGTCCCTCCATACAAAGGACTACTCTTCAGCCACGAAAAGGAATGAAATACTGACACACATACAACATGAAAGAGCCTCAAAGACATTCTGCTAGATAAAAAGCTGGGCACAAAAGACTACAAATTATATCTTTTCACTTACAGAAAATTTTCAGAAAAGACAAACCTACAGAGCTCAGTGGTTTCCTGGGATTCTGGGGTAGAAGCAAGGGTTGACTGCAAACAGCACAAGGGATCTTTCTGGATCCCTTTACAACATCTAGAGATGTTGTAAAACTAGGCTGAGGTGAAGGGCATGACTCTATAAATTTGCTAAAATTCACAAACTGTATACTTTAAATGGATGAATTTTTTGGTATATATGTTATACTTCAACAAAACTCTCAAGAAACAAATGAATAGAAAGGTAAAAAGGATTCAAGGGAAACTGACAAATACTGAAGTAAGGCAAAGAAGATCTAATATATGGATATTAGAAGTCCCTCAGAAGAAAAATCAAAGCAAAGAACAAATATTAAAACTATACTTAAGGGACTTCCCTGGTGATCCAGTGGTTAAGAATCTGCCTTCCAATGCAGGGGACACAGGTTCAATCCCTGGTGGAGGAACTAGGATCCCACATGCCTCAGGGCAAGTAAGCCTGCGTGCCACAACTGCGGAGCCCACACACCACAACTACTGAGGCTGCGCGCTCTGGAGCCCATGCACCACAACTGGAGAAGCCCTCATGCTGCAACGAAGGTCCCGCATGCTGCAACAAAGATCCTGCATGCCGCAACTAAGACCCGACACAGCCAAATAAATTAATTAATTAGCCAAAGTAATCTTAAGAGAAAAAAACAGAGCTGGAGGAATCAGACTCCCTGACTGCAGACTATACTACAAAGTTACAGTAATCAAGACAATATGGTACTGGCACAAAAACAGAAATACAGATCAATGGAACAGGATAGAAAGCCCAGAGATAAACCCACACACCTATGGTCAACTAATCTATGACAAAGGAGGCAAGGATATACAATGGAGAAAAGACAGTCGCTTCAATAAGTGGTGCTGGGAAAACTGGACAGCTGCATGTAAAAGAATGAAATTAGAACATTCCCTAACACCATACACAAAAATAAACTCAAAATGGATTAAAGACTTAAATGTAAGACCAGACACTATAAAACTCTTAGAGGAAAACATAGGAAGAACACTCTTTGACATAAATCACAGCAAGATCTTTTTTGATCCACCTCCTAGAGTAATGGAAATAAAAACGAAAATAAACAAATGGGACCTAATGAAACTTAAAAGCTTTTGCACAGCAAAGGAAACAACAAACAAGACGAAAGACAACCCTCAGAATGGGAGAAAATATTTGCAAATGAAGCAACAGACAAAGGATTAATCTCCAAAATATATAAACAGCTCATGCAGCTCAATATTGGAAAACAAACAGTCCAATCAAAAAATGGGCCGAAGATCTAAACAGACATTTCTCCAAAGAAGACATACAGATGGGCAAGAGGCACATGAAAAGCTACTCAACATCACTAACTATTAGAGAAATGCAAATCAAAACTACAATGAGGTATCACCTCACACGGGTTAGAATGGGCATCATCAGAAAATCTACAAACAACAAATGCTGGAGAGGGTGTGGAGAAAAGGGAACCCTCCTACACTGTTGGTGGGAATGTAAATTGATACAGCCACTATGGAGAACAGTATGGAGGTTCCTTAAAAAACTAAAAATAGAATTACCCTATGACCCAGCAATCCCACTACTGGGCATATACCCAGAGAAAATCATAATTCAAAAAGACACATGCACTGCAATGTTCATGGCAGCACTATTTACAATAGCCAGGTCATGGAAGCAACATAAATGCCCATCGACAGACGAATGGATAAAGAAGATGTGGTAAATATAAACAGTGGAATATTACTCAGCCATAAAAAGGAACGAAATTGGGTCATTTGTAGAGACGTGGATGGACCTAGAGACTGTCATACAGAGTGAAGTAAGTCAGAAAGAGAAAAACAAGTATCGTATATTAATGCATGTATGTGGAATCTAGAAAAATGGTACAGATAAACTGGTTTGCAAGGCAGAAACAGAGACACAGATGTAGAGAACAAACGTGCGGCCACCAAGGGTGGGGGTGTGGGATGAATTGGGAGATTGGGATTGACATATATACACTAATATGTATAAAATAGATAGGTAATAAGAACCTGCTGTATAAAAAGTAAATAAATAAAATTGAAAACTATACTTAAGAAAATATCCCTAGAATAAAAAAAAGTTTTTAACTACATATTTGTTTTCTTCCTTATTTTTTTCCTTGAGACTTTATCTTATTATTTTTTTAATTGAAGTACAGTTGACTTACCATGTTTCAGGGGTCAACTACCTATCGAGAGAATATATCACATCCCTAAGAATATCAACTCCCATCCCCAAAAGACCTCATACAAGACTTATTCTGGTGAATTTCTTAGACTTTAAAGGAAAAGAAAAAAATCCTTTGAATATGCAAAAATCAAGTGATTTATAGAAGAAAATTAAATGATCATTAACATTTCTGGCAGCAACACCAAGTAACAAGGGATATTCGAATTCCACCAGGCCATGTGTTGTTGAGGACTGGGATCCCCAACACGACTGAGAAAGGAGAAAAAGATATAAGACTGAAGATGCCAGGCAAATACCCTATAATCCTGATTTTGAATTTTAAGTACCACCATGAAGCATCACTCATGATGTACTAAAAACAAAACAATCACTTTCTATTCTGTCCACTTAGCAGTCAGCACCCCTCCCACCCAGGTGAAGGTATTTACATTCCAATTCCCATTAGAGGGAACCAGGACCCTTGGAGAAGTGCTAGGGAAAGTGCAGGCTGAGCCTGGACTATCTTGTCATCCCTGAGAGCAAAGATGCTGTGAAAGACTTTGTCAGGTCAACATCAAAGAACTCAGGAGCCAACCTGAAAGGGAGCTGACCTGAGCACTAACTGGACACACCGAACTCGCCTCAACCCACAATGGAGCGACTGCAGTAAAAGTCACTGATCATCACTGGAGACACTAGGGAACCCACTTATTACTGTGAAAACTAACCCATAAAGGGAAAGAATCAAGTGGTGGGTCTGCCTTCCCTACACAGGCATAATGGGGCCACAGTATATGAACGAGGGCAATAGCTCTGTACAGAGCATCCCAGCTACTAAGCGCAGCAGCGATGGGACCAGAACAGCAGGTCCTGCCCGCGATCCTTGGTGAGGTAACAACACGTCACACATCACACAATACGATGTTCAGTGCCCCCAAGGGCACAGAAGACACACCCAGACACCACGCGTCTCCTGATGGAACCGCGAGACACTGCCTGAATCCACCCGGAATCCAACTGCCAATTTACGGGAAATACAATGATCAACATGTGTTAACAATACTGAGGAATATAATCAACAAAACCCAGTCCGTGAGACCCTTGACAGAGACAGACAAGGGACCTGCTGTCTTTAAGGGAAAAAACGATGGAGAGGAACCTTTATTAAGAGACTCAGGGGCTTCCCTGGTAGCGCAGTGGTTGAGAGTCCGCCTGCCGATGCGGGTTCGTGCCCTGGTCCGTGAAGCCACCACGAGAAGCCCGCGCACTGCAACGAAGAGTAGCCCCCTCTCGCTGCAACTAGAGAAAGCCCACGCACAGCAACGAAGACCCAAAGCAGCCAAAAATAAATAAATTAAATTAATTAATAAAAAAAAGAGTGCTCGCTTCGGCAGCACATATACTAAAAATTGGAACGATACAGAGAAGATTAGCATGGCCCCTGCGCAAGGATGACAAAAAAAAAAAAAAAAAGAGAGACTCAGGAGACAGACATCAACCTACTACCATGCAGGGACTTTCTGGGTCTGGACTCAATTTTTTTTTTTTTTTTTTTTTCGGTACGCGGGCCTCTCACTGCTGTGGCCTCTCCCGTTGCAGAGCACAGGCTCCGGACGTGCAGGCTCAGCGGCCATGGCTCACGGGCGCAGCCGCTCCGCGGCATGTGGGATCTTCCCAGACTGGGGCACGAACCTGTGTCCCCTGCATCGGCAGGCGGACTCTCAACCACTGCGCCACCAGGGAAGCCCTGGACTCAAATTTTTTAAAGCTTTTAATCGTATTTATAAGGTAACTAGAAGCTTGAATACTGACTGATGCAGGATACTGAACACTGATTATTTGATGATATTGAGGAACAGCGGTTAATTTTTATAGGTGTGACAATGATATTTTGGTAATTTTTCCAAGTGCATTGCTTTTTTTTTTTTCTTGGCCACGTCATGTGGCATGTAGGACCTTAGTTCCCCGATCGGGGATCGAACCCATACCCCCTGCATTGGAAACATGGAGTCTTAACCACTGGACTGCCAGGGAAGTCCCAGCACATTGCTTTTTTCATATATACTTATTGAAATATTTAGAGGGTAAGGCATATATGTGGTTACATGTACGTACCCAGCTGGCATGGCTGAGAAGTGTCAGGGCAGGGGGGCGCACACCAGGGAGGCATCGCACAATTCTCTCTAGTTTTCTATAGGCTTGAACTTTCCATAGTGAAAATAAGAGAGAAAAGGAGAAAAAGACCAAAGAAGAGCAAGAAAGAAAGAGAGGAAAGATGGGGGGAGGAGAGGGAGCAAAGGAGGAGGCAGTCAGCCAGGGATAGGGCGGACCTTGGACCACAAAGGGCTGACGCATGGACAGGGCACACTCGGGGAGGGGTACAGGCAAACAGGGCGCTCAGTGGTGGAGAACCCACTCTGGCCAAGGCCCCCCACAAGCACTGTTCTGTGCTGGGCAGGCTGGTGGACACTGCCACAGTTAGCCCTCTCCCCCATCTGTTGATGTGCGTGGACAGGGACCAGCTCAAGCCAACTGACCCACAGCTCAGGATTCTCTAGCCTTCCCCCATCCCAGGGCCCATGTGTTCCTGAGACACTGGGCTTGGAAGTCCACGCAGCAGCTGACTTCTTGAGACCATGGAGTCTGAATCCTCCCTCCTTATCTCACGAAGGCCTTCATCCCTAAAGCTCCTCGCTTGCTGGGGACCTGAAATCCACAGCGGCCAATATGTCCTTAAGATTCCTAAGGGGACTTCCCTGGTGGCCCAGGTGTTAAGAATCCACCTGCCAATGCAGGGGACACGGGTTCGAACGCTAGTCCGGGAAGATCCCACATGCTGCGGAGCAACTAAGCCCGTGTGCCACTATTGAGCCCGTGCTCTAGAGCCCGCAAGCCACAACTACTGAGCCCGAGTGCCACAACTACTGAAGCCCACGCGCCTAGAGCCCGTGCTCTGCAACCAGAAAAGCCACCGCAATGAGAAGCCCGTGCACTGCGTGGAAGAGTAGCCCCCACTTGCCACAACTAGAGAAAGCCCATGCGCAGCAACGAAGACCCAACACAGCCAAAATTAAAAAAAAAAAAAAGTCCACTTTATTTTTCTTTATAATTTGGAGGATAAATCAATGTCCATGCAGCTGATGATTGGGGGATCGTTCTATTCTCTAAGCCCAAAGTACTCCATTCAGAGGCCTTCAGGAAAAACAACGAGCCTGGAAATTAAGAACCTGCCCTTTCTTGCAAAGAAGAGACAGAAAACCAAGCTCAGAGAAGTACACCCCATCCAAGCCAGCTAACACCCGTCGGGCAGACAGACACAGGAGACCACAGAAACACCCCAGGAGAGAACCCCACTCTGCAACCAGCTGCAGACAGACGGGCCCAGCTTCCACGCGGTTATTCTAACAAGAGAAATTTACTGGCAAATCATATTGTTTCTGCTACAGACGTGCAGACATAATCTGCAGAAGCCAGAACAACTTCTCCAACCCCAGCTAACTCCAGCCACAGAAGCCCCAGTCACAGAAGCCCCAGTCACAGAAATCATGGGAAAGCACAGCCCTTCACAAGGAGAGCGACCCTCCTTCCTGCACCTGCTCCTTACCACTGTCCTTGAACTGTAACATTTTCAAAACAGCTTGTCTTTTATCAGAAGCACCTCAACCTAACTAACATTTACAGAACACTCCAGCCTATATAAGTAGAATCCTGACAAGTGTACATGGAACATTTATCAAGACAGTCTATATACTGGGCCATAGAACAAGTTTCAAAAGACTCAGGTCTCAAGTCAACATCATTAACCATTAGGGAATGTAAATCCCCACTGTAGTGAGGTGCATGTGTATCCGAGTGGCCAGAATGTAAGACTGGCCACACCACACACACCAAGTGTTTGGAGGATGAGCATTGGAATTCTCCTACACGCTGCTGCCAACTGGAAAATTCCACAACCACTTTGGGAAACTGTCTGGAAATTCCTAAGAAGGTTAGTCTTATTCCTACCACACAATCACACAAAAGAAGTCATTTCACTTCTAGGTGTTACTCAAGAGAAATGAAAGCAGACGTCCAAAACAAGACTTGTAGACAAAGGATAACAGAAGCCTGATTTGTAATGGCCAAAAAAATGGAGACAACCCAAATGTCCATCCACACAAGAATGTATAAAATGTGGTATTCCATGGGGGGAAAAAATAAGCAGCAGCAGCCATGGTGACAAGAAGCAAAATGCTCTAGGGCCTCCTATAGCAATTCATAAACTTCACACCGACGTGCGGGTGGGCAGGCGGGGGCGGGAGAGAAGCTGATGGTAGCTCATCCCGAATGTCCACAACGAGGCCTGCAGCTCACCCACCTAAAGGCATCTGACCTTCTTTCTAGGAGCATCTATAAAGCAGCTAAACTACGTGCCGTATATATACAACGGCTTTCCCTGCTGCCGAGAACTCCTCTCAGCTGTCCTGGGCTGCTCTGCCCAAGCACCTGGAAGGACCAGCCAGTGCCCGAGGCATCCAGAGGCCATCTGCCTCTGCACCTGGAGGGGTGATCCTAGATCACCTGTTATGATGAACTGATTAACCGCCCCTGGTTTAAGGGGGAGGGCTTAGAAAATTCTAAAATAAAAGCATCGTGCTGGTCTTAGATGGACAAGGTCATTCCTCATGTATCATGTTCAGGAATCCACTTTTGTCTTTAGACACAGGTGCTGCAGTGTCGCCAGCCGTGTCCTTTGTGGATGGAAGGCGCCCACTCAGAGCCCAGCTGTACCCCGTGACTGGGAGGCTCTTCTTGCTGTGCTTTGGGACAGGGACACCAGAAGCTGCCGTCTCCCTACGTCTGTCATCGCTAGGAGTTTGGAGGCTTGCTCTTTGAAGATCTTGGTGTGTGGGAGGTGGGGGTCAGGGAGGCTGGGGTCTGGGGCAGGGGCACCTCCAGCCGCTTCAGGGAACGCAGCCGTTCCGACCACCTTATTTCTTTAACAGCTTTATGGACATACAATTCACCAATTTAAAGGGTACAATTCAGCGGTTTTTCGTATATTCACAGAGCCGTCTCCAAGTTACTTTAAAGACAATAAAATCTTAAAATGCACACAAGAATACTCGGGAAAATAGCCAAGTGGAAACACTCAAGCTTTATGCAAACGTGCTGAAAAGATGAAACAGAGGGCTTCCCTGGTGGCGCAGTGGTTGAGAGTCCGCCTGCCGATGCAGGGGACACAGGTTCGTGCCCTTGTCCGGGAAGATCCCACATGCCGCGGAGCGGCTGGGCCCGTGAGCCATGGCTGCTGAGCCTGCGCGTCCGGAGCCTGTGCTCCGCAACGGGAGAGGCCACAACAGTGAAAGGCCCGCGTACCGCAAAAAAAAAAAAAAGATGAAACAGAATTTACAGGAGTAACAGAGAACATGTCTGTTCAACTTATGCAAACCCGTTAATCAGGGTGAAGAGGAGGCACCACTGGACGCAGAGGCCTCTCCACCCCTCCCTGCATCTCAACTCCCAGAAGGGGCACTGTGGGCCCCCCCAAGGGGCTACGAAAGGGTCCCCCTCACGGCTCTTCTCTGGATCAAGGACGATCGGGCCCTGCTCCCGGACATGTGAGGGCAGCGTGCAGTGTGCCCTCCAGCCTGTCACCTCTCTGCACATAACAGAAGTGGAGGTGTCATTCCTTACAGGACACCCCTGGACTCCTAGCCTAACCCAGGCCCCTTAGAATAAGTAAAGGAGGAAAGGAAGAAACCGCACAGTTATCCAGCACAGGTAGGCACAGGTATGCAGCTCAGCAGCCGCGGCGCTGCAGGCTGAAACAGGACAGACCACCCCCACTCTGGCCAGCCTGGCTCCATTCGGAAGCCCTTCTTTCTGCTCTTCAGCTTTGGATGGTTTTGGGGGTTCACTGCCTCTACGTCTAACTAATGTGCTCCTGGTGCTATTTCGTGGCTTGTCAAATTTACATGCTGCATTTTGCCCTCCTATGATGAAAAGCAAGAATTCAACACCACCCTCCCACCCCAGTTTAGCTAGGCCTTCTGCAGCGTTCACATCATGGAGTACAGAAATATTTTTCACTGGAGAGCACTGCCTTTCTTACATAATTTCTTCCTCTGCTTAGTAATTCCCTTGCTTTCCATGCCTCCACTGTCCACACACCTACTGCTCTATGCAACCTT
>NW_020174705.1:357311-441030 GCF_003031525.2 Neophocaena asiaeorientalis asiaeorientalis | reverse complement strand
CCGACTCCTTGTGTTTCCTCATGCCGCTGCTCCTAGCCCGCGTTCCCACCTTCCACGCTGGGAACCCTGTGTCCTCCTTTCTTAGTGCCCCTCATCTCACAGAAGCCCCTGCAGCTTCGTGAGGAAGGGGTGCGTGGTGTGCATCCTGAGCATCCTTATCTGAGGTCAGCACTCTCCCCTTACCTGGGCAGGTGCCTGCACCCGGCTGTAGGGTGGAAACCTGTCCCAATGCAGTGGGAAGGCCATCCACCCCACTCCTGCACGTGCTGTGGCCTCTGATACCAACCCCATCATAATGCTTTGTGTGCGGCCTGTTTTAATCTCCCTTCTCTTTATTGGCAGGATTTGCCATATTTGTTGGGGGTACTTTTTCCTCACAGGAAGAGCCCTTTCAGCTGGAGACGCAGTCCTCCTGAAGGTCCCTATGACAGTGTCTCTGGGCCCCTCCCCACAACTGTTGGTCCGGCAGTGCACCTCATTAATCACGCTCTCGTCCTTATATTTCATCTCCTAGTATCTCTGCCTTTTAAAGAAGTTTCTGGGATGTATTCTTGACTTGATCTTCATTTTTAATTTCTTATTAAAGAAATGCTTTTATTTCGTTTTTAATTTCTCAGGGTGTGTTCTATTTCTCTGAATGTGATGTGTTCTTTAACCTGACAATATAAATCGTTTCATTTTCCAAGTTTTTTTCTGCTCTCTGCACTGACTCTGTTCCCTTCAAGTGCCTTCCACTTTTTCTTTTTTGTTTTTGGTCTCTGCCTTTCTTGCTGGAGGCTTCCCTAAAGTATCTGAGGTCCCTGACCATCCCTCTATACTTAAAAGTGGTCACTAAAAAGTTGACAAGCTGGGCTTGTCGACTGGGGACCTTACTGCAGGTGCCTTGGGCAGAGACCTGGCTCTGTGTCGTCAGCTGCTCCAGGACTGGACGCTGTGGGGACAGGGTCCTGAGAGGGCTTGTGAATATGATGGGATAGCCATGTGCGGCAAACGTGAAGGCCAGTGTGTGTGTTAACTGTAGCAGATAGCTGGTCACAAAGAAGTAAGCTGTTGTGCTGTGAGGGCCACATGGCTGGACCTGAGGGTGGCCAGTAGGACCCAAGGGCTGTTGCCTGCCAACCACCAGCAAGAAAACAGGGATCCCAGCACTACAACCACAAGGAACTGAATGAGCGTGGTAGAGGACCCTGAGTCCCAGGTGGGAATGCAGCCTGGACAGATACCGGGCAGAGGGCACAGCCAGTGCAAAGGGCCGGAGGAGGCGAATCCGTGGCACACAGGGAGCCTCAAGGAGGCCAGTGGCTGGAGCAGAGGGAGCGAGGGGTTGGCAGCAGAAAAGTGGTCAGTGCCCTGGGAGACCTCTGAGCACAGGAGTCACAGGATTTGCCTTAACACTACTATCTGGCTGCCTGTGAGCCAAGGCTGCAGGGTGGAGCAATGAGGCAGTGCTCCCACAAGCCAAGCAGAGCAACAGGTGAAGCCTGAGAAGTGGTGGGACTCTGGACGTATCCTGACAACAGAGCCAGCAGCGTTTCCCAATGGATCATAAGTCGGATGAGAGAAAGACGTTTTGGCCCGAGTCGCTAGAAGGGTGGGACTGCTGTTTACTGAGATGGGGACACTGCAGGTGGCACTCAAAGCTTCAGCCATGAGTCTGAGACGTCCATCTGACATCCCAGCATGAGCCCAGCATCCAGGAGTGCGTCAGGCTGGAGAAGTGATGTTGGGGGTCATCAGCACAGAGGCCACATTTACAGTGTTAGCCTGGGAGTAAGTGAGACCGAGGGGGGAGGAGCAGCCCTGGGCCTCCGCCCTGGGTGAGGAACCAGCGAAGTGAGACTCAACAGCCAGTGGTGTTCAGTGCTGCGTGTGGCAGGGCAGGCCAGGCAAGTGACGCACAGTCACAAACCAGCGTAACCATGACAGCACAGGTGTCCAGAGCATCTGTGGCTTTCCTCACTCTGACCTAGAAATGGGGCTGCCTCGTTGAGCCTTCACTTTCCGAAGGCTTTTAATGCCTACTGCTACTTTACCTTCAGAAAGGCTATGATGGCACGCTTTCAAAAATCTTTTAGTTGTGATAAAATATACATAAAATTTACCATCTTAACCATTCTTAGGTGCGCAGCTCAGTGGCATTAAATACATTCACACTGCTGTGCACCATCACCCCCAGCATCTCCAGAACTTTCTCATCTTCCCAACTGAAACTGTCCCCACTAAGCACTAACACCCCACACCCTCCCTCCAGCCCCTGGCGACCTCTATCTACTTTCTGTCTCTGAACCTGATGTTCTAGAGACCTCGTAGAAGGGATCATACAGGATTTGTCCTTTTGTGTCTGGCTCATCTCACTGTGCAAAATGTCCTCCAGGTTTGTCCATGTTGCAGTGTGTGTCAGAATGTCCTTCCTTTTTAAGGCTGAATGGCAGTCGCTGTATGCATACACCACGTTCTGTTTATCCATTTATCTGACCATGGACACTGGTGTTGCTTCCACTTTTTGCTGACTGTAAATAGTGCTGCTATGAACAAGGATGTGCAAATATATAATGGTATAATTTTAAGAAGAAAAAATGTACATGCTGTGTGATTCTAACACAATGACATTTAGCAACCTGGGTAAATATTATCATATTACTTCTCAAGAGGGTCTACGTGTAAAACGCTAGTGGTTTTTTCCCATTTCCTAGTCTCCTTCCACAGCTACTGAAGCACTTTGAATTTTATGTCCTCTGTTTGAAACTGGTTGTTTTCCTTTCTTGGATCATGGACACTTTCCCCTACTGTATTAGCATCCTGTGGCTGCTATAACAAATTACCACAAACTTAGGAGCCTAAAACTACAGAAACCTATTCTCTTACAGTTCTGGAGGTCAAAGTCCAAAATGAGTCTTTAGGGTGAAATCAAGGAGTTGGCAGGCTGGTCCCTGCTGGAGGCTCCAGGGGAGAATCTGCCCCCTGGCCGTCTGGCTGCCAGCATTCACTGAGGCTGGACACCCCAAGCCCGACTTCCATCGCCACACAGCCAAGTCCTCTTCTCCTCCCACCTCACTGTTATAAGGACCCTGGTGGTTCCATTGAAGGCCCACCAGGATAACCCCATCTCAAGGCCCTCAATTTAATCACATCCACAAAGTCCCTTTTGCCATGTAAGGTAGTATTCACAGGCTCCAGGGAATAGGACCTGGATATCTTCCGGGGCCACTGTCAACCTACCACATCCAACTTACTTTTTTAAAATAACACTTTATTGAGATACAATTTCCACCCTTACTGTTTTAAGTCAATCAACTCCTCTTGGAAGAAATTCAGCTTACCTGAATGTTGATTTTATTTTACTTTATTAACATTTATTTATTTATTTATTTATTGAAGTAGAGTTGATTTACAATGTTAATTACTGCTGTACAGCAAAGTGATTCAATTATACATATATATACATTCTTTTTTATATATATTCTTTTCCATTATGATTTATCATAGGATATTGGATATAGTTCTCTGTGCTATAAAGTAAGACCTTGTTTATCCATTCTTTATATAAAAGCTTACATCTGCTGACCCCAACCTCCCACTCCATCCCTCCTCCAACCCCCTCCCCCTTGGCAGCCACCAGTCTGTTCTCTATGTCCGTGATTCTGCTTCTGTTTCACAGATAGGTTCATCTGCATCATATTTTGGATTCCACATCTAAGTGGTATCAGACAGTATTTGTCTTTCTCTTTCTGGCTTACTTCACTTAAGTATGATAATCTCTAGCTGCATCCATGTTGCTGTACTGAATGTTGATTTTAAATCTTTATTCTCACCCGTTTGGCAGGGGCCCACTGCCATGGTCCATTTTGCTCAATGCTATACCCCAGGGTGAGAATGGTGCCTGGCCCATGGCAGGTGCTCAGTAAACATTTACTCAGTGAAAGGAGGGCTCTGTCACAGGGACCAGCAGCTGGACGCAACAGTGGGGGGGGCTGGTCGAGACCCCCTTAATGCGGCCAGATCAAACCATGCCCCAGAAGAACATATGCGTCTCCCAGAGCAGGTGGCTGCCCAGAGTGGACTTTCATGTCCCCCTTTATGGGGACAGACCCCCACCTCCCCACTGGGGAACCAATGTCCTCTTGGACCCTGTGCTCTGCCTCAAGGAAAGGCCTCTCTCTCCTTGGTGGAGCAGGCAGCCCAGAGTCACCATGTAGGGACAGTGCCTAAGAAAGACACTGCCACAGAAGCCCAGGCTGCTACTGGTGGCCCCTGGGCCCAGGCTGGCATGGCATGAGTTGCCCCTGAAAACAAGCTCTTCACAGAGTGAATCACGCCGATTAGGATGGACTTTCTCATAAAAGTGTGGTACAACCCTCGCTTTGTTCCTAGGAAGGTCACACAAGCATAGGAAAGAGCTGGGGGCACACATTTCAGGGCCTTCCAGCAGCCACAGCTCCAGAACATGGCAAAGCCTCTGATTTGCACATACTCACTTTTCTAGATGAGAAGAGACACAGCGCCACAGGCCATGTGAAACAACAGATAAAACCCCTACTTTAAGGTACCTGACTGCCCTTGGCCCTAAGGCTGCCCCTGTGTGCTCCAGACGGTTACACCCCAGGGCACTGGGTAAGCACAGCCCCGGACCCAAAACTCTTTCCCTTGTGCCTTCAGCTCCCTCCTGGGTGTATCTGAAGGCACAGATTTACAAGTGGCACAAGGACTTCATTATGTGATCATTCTGCTTAAACAAAGAGCTCTGAGATGGTCCTCTGCCCCCCGCAGGCTGCCCAGGTGAGCCAAGCCCCCCAGGTGAGCTGTACCAAGGGCGATGTTGGGAAGACGGCCTGCGAGCGTCACTCTTTAAGTCCCCGGAAGAAGACACCCTCTATAAGGAGAGCTGATGCTGCAAAGTCACCACCAGAAACGAGGCAAACCTCAAGTAGCGCCCCGCCCTCAAGTAGCGCCAGTGTTTTGCTTCACTTGGACAACCGACTTGTGACGTGGGCCAGAGAGGCCAAGGCAATTGGCAGGGGAAAGAAGAGATGACAAGACGCAAAACAACATCCTCCCATGCAGGTCCCAGAAGACCCAGGAAGACCGACACCCCCACCCCAGAACCATCAGGACATACCTCCTCCACTCCCCACACGGCACTCAGCACAGTCTCTCCCCCACCCCACCCCAGCCTGCTTGCTGGGGTTTCGACCTGCACCTGGCCCAGGGTGGCACACGGCTGGGAACAAATGCACGAGTGCCCAGAAGACAGGCTCTCTCCCGCAGCCCTTCGGGTCTTCTGGCAGAACCGTTTCCCCACAGGAAACCCAGTACAGGAGCCAACAGTTACCTGGTTCAGCCACCTGACTGGGGAAAACGCCCTTCAGATGTCACTCCCCAGCACCAGACCAGGTCAGAAACAGCCACACCCATGTAGTCTGTGGTTGGGTTTCAGTAGTTTTGTTTTGTTTTGAAATTTGTTTAAATCTAAAAGTGACAGTTCCTAGATTGTGACAGTACCTAGGACAAATCTTGAGAGGACTAAAAAAAAAAAACTCCAGAAGCTCTAAAATGTGAAGCGTTAAACCTTGGAGCTAAATAAAGCTAACTGTAGAACGGGTCTAATGTCTATGATCATCACAATTTTTTAAAAATTATCAAGAGATCATGCAACAGTGGAGAAAACTTCTAAGTCAGCACAAAATGAAAATTCTTCAGGCTCTCATTCTGTCCACTATCAGCCTGTTTTCTCTGCCTTCATCTTCTGCACTTTGCTCTTTAAAAGCAGAATGCTAAACCGAAACAAAGACAGTATTTATTCCTTAATGATATAGACTGATGGCATCCATCTGAAACATATAAGAAGGGATAACAGCACAAAAGAAAGGAACTCTACAGAAACTCATAACATTTTTATAGCTCCACAGGATTTTAGAGGCTGCTTGAGCTGACCCCCACATCACAGGTTAAGAAATGGAGGCCAGTCAGCACTCACTGTGACACAAAAGATACACACACAAAAATACTGTTCACTAACACTTTTAGAGAAACATCAGGTCAAACTCATAAGAAAAATGCAAGTTAAAACGACACTGATATACCATTGTCCCTGTATCAGACTGGCAATACTTTTCTAGAGGACAATTTGGTGTTAAAAACATTTAAAAAATCATTTAAGATCTACACATGTTTCCCCAGCAATTACATTCTTCTTTTTTTTTTTCGGTACATGGGCCTCTCACTGCTGTGGCCTCTCCCGTTGCAGAGCACAGGCTCCGGATGCGCAGGCTCAGCGGCCATGGCTCACGGGCCCAGCCGCTCCGCAGCATGCGGGATCCTCCTGGACCAGGGCACAAACCGGCGCCCCCTGCATCGGCAGGCGGACTCTCAACCACTGCGCCACCAGGGAAGCCTCATTCTTAAGACTTTAACCTAAAGACATAATAAAGATTGTGTAGGAAGATTCAGCTAGGAAAAAGCTTATAACAGCAGAAAAATGAAAACCTAAAATACCAAAGACAGAGGATTAACTGCATAAATTCTAGCACATTCATTCATATGATGGAAAAGTAGGCATTAAAATCATGTTGTAGGAGTAAATCTACCAACATTGAGAGATGATGACAATATACTGATTTAAAGTAAATTAAAACTGTGACTTTGGTTTTATTTATCTCTCTTATATAAATAATGATTTAAAGCCTAGAAGGTTGAAATGATTCACAGTGTCAGATGGGATTTTTGTTTTCTCCTTTGTTTGCATGTTTTTTATGTAAATGTACATTACCTTGTTATTGCTTTAAAGGCAATACCAACCTGAGAACAGGTTCTTGATTCACATGTTACAAATGCTAAGATTCCTCCTACGAGAAAGTTCTTAGTGTAAAAGAGAAAGAAAGCCAAATGTTCCTCTAAATGCGGATTAAGCCCCACTAACCAGTACTTCTCGCAAAAGGCATCATAAGGCAGGCTCCTTGAAGGCAGTTTTTAAAAATAAAATCACCAAGAGGAAAATGTCTGGCGACTTTGTGGCTTTTCTCTCCTCACCAGCCAGAGTGAATTGAATCACGCTGATAAGGATGGACTTTCTCATAAAAGGGCTTTCTGTTTCCCACAGCAAAAAAGTCAGCCTTGTTTTTCCTGGATTTTAGTAGAGTAAACCAACCCACCCAAAGCTGGAATGAAACACAACCGTAAACAAGTGGAAAAAGGAGAAGGGTGGGTGGAGGAGGGGAGGAGAGGGAGGCACCTGCCCCCGCAGCGTCGCTCCTGACTCTTGGGAGAACCACACTCGACAAGGGAGACTGTCCTGAGGTCCCCTCTGTGGTCAAAGAGCCACTTGATAAGCAACCAACGGAGCCAGAGCTCCTGCCCAGAGGGTCACTCACAGGCGCTGCCCGTGAACCCTACGCACACACGGGAAGCACAGCTCTGTGCTTTCCCACAGCTCAGCACACAGGGCCACTCCGACAGCACAGAAAACAATTTATCTCCTCCCAACTCCCTTGGAGTGCTGCTCCCAGGAAAGCACCACCCCCTGGACCGTGGACAGCTGAGCAGGAGAGCCAGCTCCTGCACACAGCCCTGTCCAGCCTCTGCTCCTCTGCAAACAGCAGCAGCCTTCACGAGAAGTACCCAAGGCTCCAGAAGGAAAGGAAAAAGTGCTTTAATTCAAAGTATGTGCGCCCCCGGCCCCCCATTCTCTCCCCAAGTACCCCTCACACTGACTGGGCCTGGGCGAGGCAGAGGGGCAGGACCCAGGAGGGAACCTCTATGGTGACCGCCACAAAGGAAGCCTGTGTCCAGGCCCAAGCACTGACTTTCAAGCCTGACCAAAAAACATACTTGTTTACTGATGACTTAAAAAGGCCACAAAGGCCCCACTAACACACCCAGCTAGCGAGGCCCCAGTCACCCGTCACCACAGCGCTGGGACTTTCTCCCCAGGAGGCAGCGCCCCAAAGTGGAAAGTAATGGGACTTTGGGTCTGACAGCTCCAGGTTCAGATGCAGTCTCTCTCAGCAACTGTGTCTTCTCAGAGCAGCTCCTCAACGAGCTCCTGGTCTCACCCTCGACACACCTGCTCGGGCAGGACAAGGGTTCTCCCTCACAGCCAAGCTCTCCACCTCTGTTCCTGGTCCCACCCCAGAGAGTGGGACGGAAAGTGCCCACGGCACAGCAGGGCCCTCGGGTCACTGTGTGCAGCCAGGGTCCAGATGCACGGCTCTGGGGCAGAAGTCTCCCAGTGATGCAGCAGCACCTCCTGGGCACTCGTTAGGGATGCAGACTCTCAGGCCCCACCCGGGAACTGCTGAAAAGGGGACTTGCTGGTGAGACCTGGCACTATGTTCTAACAAGCCATCCAGGCCATCCGATGCCACTGCAGGTTGAGAGCCTCTGAGCAGAGGGAGGAGCAGAGGCCTGGCCCCAGGAGGACTTCACGGGACCAGACAGGACGGGGCTGAAGAAGCCAAAGACCTTGTTTGTTAATATGTAACTCCAGGGGATTCCCTGGTGGCACAATGGTTAAAGAATCTGCCTGCCAATGCAGGAGACACGTGTTCAAGCCCTGGTCCGGGAAGATCCCACATGCCGCAGAGCAACTAAGCCCGTGCGCCACAACTACTGAGCCTCCGCTCTAGAGCCTCTGAGCCACGGCTACTGAAGCCCGCACACCTAGAGCCCATGCTCCGCAGCAAGAGAAACCACCGCAATGAGAAGCCCGTGCACCGCAATGAAGAGTAGCCCCCGCTCGCCGCAACTAGAGAAAGCCCACGCACAGCAACGAAGACACAACGCAGCCAAAAATAAATAAATAAATTTTTTTTTTTAAATGTAACTCCAACCACCATCCCCAGACTCCCCGAGACACCCACAAGCGGGAATATTAACCCCACCTCCAAAAAAAACAGTGCCATGTAGGGACCCTCCTATTTCATAGGTTGTGAATCTGAACCTGGATTCCTCCTTCCTTAAATACACAATCAAAGGGCAGACTGTGTTATTACAACACAGGAAGAGGGCCCAGGGCCACGAGTGTGTATGGCTCAGGACAGGAGAGAGCAGGGCAGGACGAAGTGCTCCAGCCCATGCATGGCGCCACCAACTGGGCACGTCCCAGCTCGCAGGAGACTTTGTGTACAAAATCTCTTTGTAGTAGAAACTAGAGTATCAGACATAAGGGATTATTTTATTACCATCACAGGAAATTTCAAATCCATATTTAATTTTTGTGACTTGTCTATCTGTGGGTGTTTAAATAAATAAGCAGCATTTTCTCAGGGAGGGGGTGGATGTGGAGACAGGACACGCTCCACTGTCAACAGCAACTGGGAGAGATTTCATGTCCTAGGATGTACACTTCTGGAACATTTTTTGCAGTAATGGAAAAATATGACTTCAGTCATCAGGAACATCAAAGGCTGAAGGAACACGGACCCAAGCTGATCTTCTCACGTCTCAAGAGGCTGGATGAGGAAGAAGGTGGTCAGGCATGGACAGAGCTCGCCTCCCCAGCTGTGCCACCCAGACTCAGCACACAGCATCTTCAGAAGTGAGTCTGTCTTTCCTTAAGGGATAGAAGGGTCTCACTGTGTCTCTTGAGCAGCTTTGTGAGGAAGATGCATCTCCAACTTTCTGAGAAACCAGAGGCAGGACGCTGGGGCAACGCAAGGGGCTCTCTTCCAGCAAGAGGGCGTCCTTCAGGAAGTTAGAGTGCCAGCCAGGCCACGGAGCGCCCACCATCACCTGTCCTCAGGGGAGAGGGGAAGGAGGGGGAGAAAGGAGCCGCCTGGTCCACCTCTCCCTGCACTTCTGGCTTCCACAGAAACCAGTTTCATCCCCAACATGGTATCCCGAGTCTTTTGAGCCACTTAGTAAGTTTTCAATACAAAGAAAAGGAACACAGCAAGGTAAGGTCCAGAAATATTTTAAGCAGTTCCCAAGTTTTGAAACTATTTACAAGCTCACCACATGTAACATTAATAATACAACATAATAACACTTAACACATAACCAGGTAAATGTAACATGGTTTTGGAACATGACTATACTTAGGAAGTGAAAAGGTTAACACTGAATATGCTACTCATACATACAGAATTGGAAACAGGAGATTCTTAGGAGGCAGAATAAATGTTTTTCACAAAACAGAAATTAATTAAAAATCAACCAAAGGAAAAAATAGGGTCGGATCTGTTGAAGGGTCCCAAATAATCAGACACAGCAAAAACAAACACACAGAAACCACAGACAAGAAACAAAGCCTCCCTTTAAAAGAAAAGTATTTACTCTTCCTACCCAATTTCAAACAGCCCCCAAACCATTAATTCCTAGAAGGCAGGAAATGTGTTCCTAATTTCTTTTGGCAACTCCCCCTAAAAGGCCAGCACTAGCTTCCTGCACACCTTTCAGGTAACCACACACCGCCCCAGGGCCCTTGAGCCACAAGCCATAAATATACATGCAACTTTTTAAAGTTCCTCTAGGGTGTCCCAAAGGGAATTAAAATCTAAAGAACACGGCTCTGCACACAGTGAGCCCTCAATCACTCAGAGTACCCCCCACCCCGGGTCAGCACCACACCTGCCCTATTCATTGCTCACAAGCACCTGTGAACCGGGCACTGCCAGGACCCTCACTTGGACAGAGGCCTGGAGCAGGTGAGTATCTTGCCAGGGCCCCCAGCCTTTGGCCCTCACACCCCCTTCCTCAGCCCGCTCTGCGTTCTCCATCCCCCGGGGGCCTCAACATTCATGTTTTCCGGAGGCTTCACTGGTGACTCCAGCTGAACGCCATCGGCCACGGCTGGTCGCCCATAGCACTCCCCCTTGTCCTTGCTGACAGACTCCCATCCTGTCCGGGTCTTCCTTCCTTCAGCCATGTGTGTCTGCAAATACCTGGGAGGCCCACCAGGCACGTTCATGGTGTGCAGGTGGGAATGGAGACAGAGATGACAAACAGCAGCATAAGTAAAACATGGACTTTGCTAGATGCTTTAAGTGCTAAGGGGAAAAGCAAAGTGGGGAAAGGGGAACAGAGAATGCTAGAGGAAAGGAATGGCCTCTTAGTGTGGGGGAGGCCCAGCAGGCAAGGCTGCCTGGAGCCAGGCCAGCAGAGTGGTCCTGACTGGTCAACCAGTGGTTCTCACACACCTCACCCTGCAGAGTGAATGCTGTGTCCCTAATAAGCCTCTGGGCCCTGCTGCCAGTCCAGGGACCCTACTTGCAGGGACCAGCCCGGGGAGTGCCTACAAGCAAACTGGCCAACAAAGCGGAGGGCGGCCAGTGGGCCTTGGGAAGACTGGGGGAGAGTTCCTCAGACAGAAACAGAGGGACCTGGCTGCTGCAGCCCAGACGGGCAGGATCTCAGGACGCTGTCAAGGGTCACCCGCCGGAGGCTTGTCCCGTGTGAGGACGCACTTTCTTCATTCTCGGAGCCTGGCTGTGTTACGTGCTGCTGAGTCCTTCTACATACTGACCTCTCAGATTCTACGTCCAGCCCAGACTGGTCTCTAAGCTCCAGGCCAGAGAGCACTGGACATCCATGGAAATGCCCCCCAGACCCAGGCCTAGGCTCTCCATCCCACCCGCACCTATTCGGCCACAGGATGGGACAGTTACTGTCCCCCAGGGTCCCTTCTAGCCTCCCCCAGCTCCATCCCCTTGAGCACCACCTAATCCAAGCGGTCACCAGCCTTGGCCGAACCCTTCACCAGCCTCCTGTCGGGTCTCCCCATCCACGCCTGTCCTCTCCAAACAAACCATCTTCTGGAAGAGTCAGTCTCATTTCTGACCCTTCTCTACTTAAACTCCTTGGCGCCTTCAACCCACCCTGGGACTAAAGACCAAATCCCCTGCTAGGCCTCGCCCAGTGCCTCCTCTGCCCCCGAGGCTCCTCGTCCCCCTCAAGCGCCCCCTTTCCTCCCACTCAGGCCTCTCCACAGGCTGTGCCTCCACCTGAAGCGCTCTTCCTCTCCACCCTTTGCTTCACTAATTCCGCTCAGCCTCAGTATGTAGGCTCAAGAGTTACCTCAAAAAAAAAAAAAAAAAAAAAAAAAAAAAAAAAGAAGAAGAATAAACAAGAATAAACCGACTTCCCTGAGGGAAACATTCCCAACTAGGCTGGATTCCCTGTTACACAACCTCAAACACTCTGCTTCTCCTGCGCAGCACTTGTATCATCTTGCAGCTCCTGGGGACGACCTGTCCCACGTCCTGAGGAGGGCAGGAAGTGGGCCAGCCCTCCTCACCACCATGTCCCCATGTCCCCGCACCCACGGCACCGCCTGGATGGGTTAGGTGCTCACAGACGCCATTGCACATAGGTGCTGAGTGAACGAATGACAGGTGCCCGAGCCTGAAGCCACACCCGGGTCCCTCTGACTGTTTTGTGTCCTTGAACACATATAACATCCACCTTATAGATGGAAAAATAGGGGCCCAAACATGAAAGAACACTACATCCGGAGGCCACGTGCTACAGCACAAAGGACTCCTAGTGCCCTGGGCTTAGGTCCCTGGCACGTGGGTGCCAGCGCCCTGGGGTCACACTCCCAGCACCGTCCAGGGCTGAGCTCCTGCAAACCAGGAAGAGAAGGACCTGTGGGCGGGGAGCACTGCCTGCAGGTTCTCCAGGGACTGCATTTCAGAGCCAGTAACAGGAAGCCCTCGCTGAGCAGCTGAGGTATTTCCAGAAGCACAGCCAAGGGCTTTCTGCCTCCTCTCTTTACTACCTACTTCGGCTCCCACAGAAAAGCTCTGAAATGCCAAAAAAGCCTGAGTAAACCTCTTGCATGTATCTATGACTCCAAGCCCAAGGCAATGACCTCCATTTCCCCATCACAAAAATTAGCTCTTGCTTAGAACTTAGGTACATGAAAAGTGACCTGTGTGGCTGGGGGTACGGCAGCATTACTCCTAGTAGAGAAACACTGGAAAAAATAAATGCTTACCAGTCACAGCAGAGCAACGTAATGGAATATTCTAAGGTTAAACAACCTAAGTTCATGTTTGTGGACTTTGTCAAAATATAAAAACTTTCACACACATGTGAAATACAGACGAGAAAGGCTAAGTCAAATCATCTGTTGACCCAGATTTCCTGCAGATAACATTTAGGGGAGAATGGAAAGGGGCAGCAGAGCCTGCATCTGGTCATGTCCCCCCAGCCAGGGGACACTGACAAGTCCTACTCTGCCTGGGTCACAGGATGACGGTGGAGCAGACAGAAAAGCCTGCAGGCAGATGCCTAAGCCTGTCCTGACAAATGCACGTCTGGGACGCTGAGGAGAGAGAAGGGCCAAAACGGAGCTAAATGCAGAACACGGAAGCTTCTCTCCACTCCCTCCCGAAGTCCAGGAAAACGCAGCTCCAGAGGCAAGGCCCCAAGGTTCCAGAAGATGCACAGGAACAGACAAGCAAGAAGTTGATTAGAGCAGAGAACACAGAGATGTAAGCACACAGAGGGGATGCCGGACGACGCAGCACTGGGCGTCGTACCTGAAAAGAAAAGCCTGGTAGAGGGTCTAACAGGGAAGCCCCGGCAGGGAGGCCGACTTAGGAGATGCAACCACAGGTACTCCCAGAGGTGGGAGGTGAGCCCCACTGGAGCCCCAGGGTACAAGCAGAACAGTCAGACCCCGGAAGACAGGCTAGAAAGAAATACTGACAGGTATGCAGAAAACTGAGCAAAGGGAAACATTAATGTGATCACTAATTCCAGGAAAAGCAAAAGGCTTTATTAGAAAGGAAGTGTAATCACCGCACACTAAACAGGTCAGCCATCAAAAATATCTGCAGTCAAAATAAGACAAACTCAGAATGCCTACTTACCCAAGACTGGGATTAACCACGTTGAAAGAATGGAGGAGACGGAAGGGAAATATGTGGGTGTACCTTCCACAAGAAAAAGTCAATAGAAAGTACCTAAAATCGGAGGAAAACACCAACAGAGGAAACAGCCAGGAGCCTGGGAGCGGGAGGTGGCAGTCAGGAGAGTGCAGCTACTTTCGTCATATGACGTGCGGTACACTATTTGACTTTTTAAACTATACACATGACAAAAAATCAAACAGAAACGTAAAACTAAAATAAGTAGGTACTTCCCTGGTGGTGCAATATATAAAACTCCACACTCCCAATGCACGGGGGCCGGGTTCGATCCCTGGTTGGGGAACTAGATCCCACGTGAATGCCACAACTAAGAGTTCGCATACCGCAACTAAGGAGCCCGCCGGCCGCAACTAAGGAGCCCACCCGCAAAACCAAGTAAATAAATTAAGAAAAAAATAAAATAGGACTTCCCTGGTGGCACAGTGGTTGAGAATCCACCTGCCAATGCAGGGGACACGGGTTCGAGCCCTGGTCCAGGGAAGATCCCACATGCCACAGAGCAACTAAGCCCGTGCGCCACAACTACTGAGCCTGCGTTCTAGAGCCCATGAGCCACAACTACCAAGCCGGCGTGCCACAACTACTGAAGCCCACATGCCTAGAGCCCGTGCTCCACAATGAGAAGCCATAAGAAGCCAGCGCACCGCAATGAAGAGTAGCCCCCGCTCACCGCAATTAGAGAAAGCCTGCATGCAGCAATGAAGACCCAACACAGAAAGAAAGAAAGAAGGAAGGAAGGAAGGAAAGAAAGAATATAAAGTAATTACCAAACACACGTAGCAAGCTGAAGTGAGAGAGTAGCAGGGACACGGCAGGAAGAACGGGCCAAGGTGAATAGACTTCTCCGCCGGGGTCCTGGCTTCTTGTCTGTGCTTTTCTACCAGACAAAGCAGAGAGGGCAGAGGGCAGCCCAGAGGCCTCCTGAGGGGCCGGCAGAGTGGGCCCCAAGTAAACACTGGTGAAATTAACGTCCAGATAAATACAGCAGTGAGGAAAAGAGGCATGTTAAAATATGACGGGGGAGCGTGGTCTTTAAAGAGATGCAAACATTTTCAGAACTCTCTGGGACAGTGGCTCTCCAAACATGACCTTAGGACCAGGGGCAGCAGCATCGCCAGGAACTGTGCCAAGGAAACAGGCCCCACTCAGACCAGATCAATTAGACACTCTGGGGCAGCCCAGCAGCCAGTGATTACGGGATCTACAGGTGATTCGGATGCGTGTAAACATGTGAGATCAGGCCACAACTTAGCCACTTCAGGAGTGTAAGACAGCTGTTCTCAACCAACCAGTGGTCCAGGGACCCCAGGGGACCCTAGTGTCTGAGGAAGGGGGGTCTGCAAAATCAACGCTAGTTCCATAACATCCTAAGACGTCCTTTGCCTTCTTTCATCACACTTTCTCCCGAATGTACTGTGGAGTTTTCCAGAGGCTACATGACACAACAGATCGCTTGCAGAAGCAGATATTAAACAAACCAGCTCTCGTCAATCAAGCCAGACATTTAAGACACTTGCCAAAATGTAAAATAATGCCTCTCCTCTATTTTAGAAAGCAGTTATTTTTCAAAAATATGCCATTAATGTTAACATGTGATAGATTATTTTTTAATGAACTAATAAAAAGATACTTTACGGACCTCCCTGGTGGTCCAGTGGTTAAGATTCCACGCTCCTAAAGCAGGGGGCACAGGTTCGATCCCTGGTCGGGGAAGTAAGATCCCACATGCCGCACCACACAGCAAAAAAAAAAAAAAAGATACTTTAAATGTTTTTAGTTTTACTTTCTAATACAGCAGAAACCAACAGAAATAACCCACATAAACAAAGGCTATTTGGTACTTAACGACACTGAACAATGTACAGGAGTCTGAGACAAAAAGTTGATGAATCAGTGGTCTAAGGCATTGACAACCTACATACACAAGGAGTCTCCTGCCCATCACCCAAAGGTCACAATATATACTGTACCATCTTTTTTGTTGTTGTTGTTTTTGGCGGTACGCGGGTCTCTCACTGTTGTGGCCTCTCCCGTTGCGGAGCACAGGCTCTGGACACGCAGGCTCAGCGGCCATGGCTCACGGGCCCAGCCGCTCCGTGGCATGTGGGATCTTCCCGGACTGGGGCACGAACCCGTGTCCCCTGCATCAGCAGGCGGACTCTCAACCACTGCGCCACCGGGGAAGCCCTATACTGTACCATCTTTAAAGGCTTTCTACATCACTAGCAGTGATGACAGGATCTTTGTGGATTAAAACCAACCCCACACAAGTCCATTCTGCTGCACTCTGTTGAAATCTAAAACCCACAGTGATCGAACCTCAGGACCGCAATGTGCAACACCCGCCATACACACTCAAGGTATGTGTATGTACACACTCCACAGCAGCACCCAGCCATTTTCATGACAAAGCACAAAGCATAAAATACATGAAGTTGCCCTGAAACAAGAAGTTATTTTTAGCTCCCTAAGCATTTCTAAGGTCCTTTCACACATTTGTTCAAGTATGGGTTTATCCCATTTGAGTACTGTCACCAGAGAGAGGAAAGGGGCTCTCTCTAAATTCCCTTCTTAGCGAGACTCTAGGCTGAACAAGACAGTCACGCCCCTTGGGGGAGCAGAATCTCCTGATAAATAAGAATATGGTTTTATCACAAGTTATTCCTAGTTTAAGAGGAGTTTTAATTTCCCATTTCAACCCCTGTGTCAAAGAGAGGGGTCATTGCATACCTTGTGTACTCAATGAACCAACAATGCTAGACGGGGCACTGAGTCAATAAGAAGGAAAACCTGGGTGCATAGGTGTAACATTCCTTTCACTTGTTTGGGAATAAAGGAGTTTTTTGTTTCTTTTTGTTGGTTGTTTTTAAGATTGATAAAAGCCACACAACCTAACATCCCGTACAAGATGAAGTGTAGATTATATCAATGAACTTCCCATATTGTATTTTTCCTTTTTATTTTTAAATACGTCAAGCTCACTGAAAAAGTTTGAGGAACACAAGAAACACCTACATCCCTCCCCTAGAGTCAGCAATGACTAACGTCTTTCCACATTTGCTATAAGTCTCTTTCCACACACGTGCTTTTTCTGTGGGACTGCTGAAAGTAAACCACAGACATCCTGATACCTCTCTAACCCTTCCAGCATGTATTTCCTAGGAACAAGACCCCCCTACATAATGACAGCAGTATTATGACCCACAAGGAATTTAACACTGTTATTATCAAGTGTTCCATCTATACTCAAAATTTCCCAACCATCCCAATAATGGCCTTTGTAGTTTTGTTTTGTTTTCTTTTAATCCAGCATCCAGTCAAGGGCCAGGCCTTAGTGGTCATGATTCTTTACTCTTCTTCAATCTACATGTCCAACCCTTTTTATGACACTGATATTTTATTATATGCGGGGTTTTTTAAATATTTATTTATTTAGGCTGCACCAGGTCATTATTTATTTATTTATTTATGGCTGCACTGGTCTTTGTGCTATGTGCGGGCTCCTCATTGTGGTGGCTTCTCTTGTTGCGGAGCACGGGCTCTAGGTTCACGGGCTCTAGAGCACAGACTCAGTAGATGTGGCATATGGGCTTAGTTGCTCCGCGGCATGTGGGATCTTCCCAGACCAGGGCTTGAACCTGTGTCCCCTGCATTAGGCAGGTGGATTCTTAACCACTGTGCCACCAGGGAAGCCCTGCACCAAGTCTTGCAGCATTCAGGATCTTTAGTTGTGGCATGTGGACTTCTTAGTGTGGCATGTATGTGAGATCTAGTTCCCCGACCAGGGATCGAACCTGGGGCCCCTGCACTGGGAGCGCAGAGTCTTATCCACTGGACCACCAGGGAAGTTCCACAACACTCATATTTGAGGAGTCCAAGCAGCTGTCCTGTAGATGTCCTACAGCATGTGTCTGATTTTTTTCTCATTACTTGACTCAGGTCAAACATTTTTGGCAAGAATGTTGTCCCTCCCACTGCATCCCATGGAGGGGCATAGTCTGTCCACTACCGGGGAGTCTGAGTTTGATCATGTGATCAAGGCGGAATCCACCAGACTTCTCCAACGTAAAGAGATCTTTTCCCTTTGTAATCAATCATCACTGGAAAGACACTTTAGACTGTGTGAGTATCCTGCCGTCCCTGCCACCAACAAAATGTTTAAACCACGTTTTTTGACAACCACTGATGATCCTTGCCTGAATCAATTATTACCTTGGTGGTTGCAAAATACTGATTGTCTAAATCTTTCCGACTTTCTACCTTAACTGGCATTTGTCTATAAGAAGCCCCATGCACCCCCTTTGGAGTATCACTATGAGTGATTTTTATTCTCTGTGCCATGGACTTTTTAAATTCAATGTATCCATGATCGTTATTTTTTTTGTGCTCAAAATGCCCCAGATTTGCCCATTAGGAACCCATTCAAGCTGCTCTTTTTTTTTTTGACATGTCCCCATCAATTTTTGAACACTTCCTTGCTTTCTGGTACAAGATAATCCAGGCTCACATTGAATTTTCCCTGCCCAGAACCTGGAATACGTCATTTCTCCAAGGATCCCTGATCCCTTTAGTGGAAAATGGTATTTGGCAACCAAGATCTGGGGACTAGGTGTACTCAGTGCTACTGGGGTATCACTGCTCCTAGACCCTCTCAGAAAATGGGTTAGGAATGTTTGTTAATCATGTATTCATACTCATACCTCCAATTTAAATCACCAGACAGCAGGGTCCTTCCTCACCTCTTCTTCACATTTCATCTCCTTCCTCCCAGGGAACCCTGGTTCCCAACACCAGTACATGTGCTCATTTTATCCTAAAATATGGCCAAAGTCACTTCAGAACTACTACTCTGATCTATCAACAACAAACCTACTCTGTAGTATATTTCTCTGTAGTTCTTTTTTTCTTCTGAATATATCCCACTAAAGGAATACAGAGTACTGTGTGTGTGACTGGAATTACTCTTTCTTATGTGGTTATGTTATTAATTCAATATACTTCTAGGTTCACCTGTTTCTATTTGAATTCAATATTAGTCTCTTTTTCTATCATTGTTGTTTTACTTTTTGAACCATGCAGAATATCTGCATGGTTCAAAAAGTCAAAATTATATAAAAAGGCATACTCGGATAAGTTTCACTCCCATCCAGATCCCTTACCCCTTGCCCTCACCTACTTGGATAAGTTATTTTAATTAGTTTCTAGTCTATCCTTCCTATGTTTCTTTTTGCAAAGAGAAGCAAATATATATAGTTAAAAATTTTTTCTATTGAAGTATACTTGACTTACAATATACACATATTCTTACTTCCTCTTCTTTCTTATTTCACATTCTTTCTCCCTTCTTTTCCTTTCAGTCAGGCCCTGTCCTGGAGCCTCTGACTATGGAAACCTCAGACGGGTTGAGGATCAGACTAGAGGCTGAGAGGGTAGGTGAGGAGAAGAGCCTGCTCTGGGGGCCAGGAGGGTCCTTCTTCTTCCTGTCAGTTCCTCCTCCTCTGAACTGAAGACTGAAGTCCATCACTCAGTGTTCTGGACCTCAGATCTTTTTTTTTTTTTTCTCTTTTTCTTTTTTAAGTTGGGGTAAATTAACCATTTTTAAGTATACAGCTCTGTGGCATTAAGTACATTCACACTGTTGTACAACCATCACGATTATCCATCTCTGGCACTTCTTCATCTTCCTCAACTGAAACTCTACCTATCAAACACTAATCCCCCTCCCCCGGCACCCACCATTCTACTTTCTATCCCCATTGTTTACTCTAGCACGCCTCATATAAGCATCCATTCTTTCCTACCACATAGTATGCATATTAATTTGTATCAATACTTTCTTTTTTCACTTAATACATCTTAGAAATAACTCTTACCAGTTCATAGAAATCTTCCTTTTTTATTTTTGCAGCTGTACAGTTCTCAGTTAAGTTGATGTACCTTGGTTCACTCATCCTGGGTGGACATCTAGGTTGTTTCCATTTTTATATCACAAATAATGCTGCAGTGAATAACCCTGTGCATCTGGTGTTTCGCACCTGGGGAGGTATATCCTCAGGGTAAATGACTGGAAGTGGGACTGTGAAGTTGAGGGTAAATGCACACACAGATAATGCCAAGCTCCCCTCCAAGAGGACTGTACCACCCTGCACTCCCACAGCAATACAAGAGCATGCCTGTTTCCCAAAACCTCACCAAGAGAATGTGTTCAAGCTTTTACATATATGCCAAGAGTGAGAAATGCTATCCCAGCAATTTTAATTTGCATTTCTTTTATCATAAGCGAAGCTGAGCATCTTTTCATATATTTAAGGGCCATTTGTGTATCTTCTGTGCAATGTCTTCATATCTCTTGTTCATTTTTCTATCAGCTTTGGTCTCTTTTCCTTTTGACTTTTAAGAGTTTTTATATCATCTGTGATTCACATGTTTTTAAAAAATCTTATTGAGAGCTCCTACTCCAGAACACTGGGGCCAAAGAGGTGCCCTGGGCTGGCTGTGCTTCCCGCTTCTCCCAGATGAAGACCTGTGCTCCTGTGTGGGCGTGGTCAGGAGCTCCAGGATGGACCTAACACAGAGCCAGCCATCAACTCTGGCAGAGCCAGGAGGCCAGCCCTCCTCTGCTCAGATCTCTCCCGCAACTCGAACCATCCTCATCTGTTTGTCAAGCGAGAAAAATATTCTCACTGGTTGAAGTTTTTAAAGGTACTTTAGTAGGCTTTCAAAGGAAATGCTAATCTCTCTAATCAGTTTAAATTTTTATTTACTTTTATTGTGGCTCAAGCAATCTATGAGTAAAATTAAAATTACCATTTAAAAAAATGTTTTTTGGCTGTGTTGGGTCTTCGTTGCTGCACGCAGGCTTTCTCTAGTTGCGGGGAGTGGGGGCTTCTCTTGTTGCAGAGCACAGGCTTTAATTAAGCACGCAGGCTTCGGTAGTTGTGGCATTCGGGCTCTAGAGCGCAGGCTCGGTAGTTGTGGCGCACGGGCCTAGCTACTCCGTGGCATGTGGGACCTTCCCGGACCAGGGATCGAACCCGTGTCCCCTGCATTGGCAGGCAGACTCCTATCCACCGCACCACTAGGGAAGCCCAAAATTACCAATTAACTTGACAAATATATAAACAACAAGGTCCTACTGCATGGCACAGGGAGCTATATTCAATATCCTGTGACAAACCATAATTGAAAAGAATATGAAAAGGAATATATATACAAAACTGAGTCACTTTGCTGTACAGAAGAAATTAACACATTGTTAATCAACTATACTTCAATAAAAAATTTTAATTAAAAAATTAAAATATATATGATTAATCAGTTCACTGGCAGGAAGCTTAATCTAAACAATAAGGTTTATAAAACATCCCTGGATTGCTAGTGACAGTAAAATGCTAAGCCACTGTTCTGTTTACTGACCCAGTGATTTATGGCAATAAAGGCCTTTACAGTCCTGAACAATGCCTCTGGTCCAAACACATAAACCACCTGCCAACAGACTCAGCCAACAGGTGCCACCACATCATTCATAACCGGAATTTTAGGCTTTAAGCTGGTTAAACTCGCTTAAAGAAAAATCAGAGTAAAGTATGTGAAATAAAAAAGAACAATGGATCATTAAAGCCTCTGACATCCACACCATGGATGAAGTGAGGTTGGGTGAGGTCCCAACACCATGGAGCCCTAGCTCAGAACAGGGATATGAACAGGCAAGCTCACTTCTGACCACAGCAGGACTATTTACCTGTGGGCACAGAAGGCTATAAAACTTTTGTAAATGCTTTTAAAAATTATCCAACAAAAGAAAAAGCAAAGTAGGTCATTTAACAAACTAGAATTACAGGAGTTATATATCCTTAAATCCTTCTGAAGACATGGGTCTTTAAAAAATAGCTGGGACAAAAAAAAAAAAAAATAGCTGGGACTTCAAGAAAATAGCTAAAAATACCTGGGATTTTAGAAATCCCAAATAATAGACATACAGACACTGTATGCAAAAGGACTTAATATGCATCTGACAGTGCTTCAAGTAATTTACAGCTAATAATACTAAAATGTTATTGGCTCTCTGGTTTGTGTCATATTTAGAGCAGCCATCCAGGACACTCTGCCCACAATATGTTCCTGCTGAAAGGGGGCAGCACCCATTCCAGGCTTGCTGCTCTCAGCCCAAGGTTCAGCTTGCCCAGCAAGAGGTTTACAGACAAGGAGCTGGGACAGCTGATCCATCAGCACAGACAGGACACTGGCTCAACATTAGCTCTGGTTTTGAAACTTACGAAAAACACACCACCACAAGACTGTAGCCAGAGTAATACCAACTTGCCAAAACAAGTATTAAATATTTAGACAGAAAAAACAAAATGTACCTACTGAAAAAATTTCTTTTTCTCCCTAACCATGATACTGAATCCATTTATACTAATCGACTAATCTCAAAAGCTTTTGAAACTTCCAATGCAATCAGTGCAATTCTTTTCACCAGGAAGTTCTTACTTACTTACATTAGATGCTGATGAAAGCTAAATGCCAACCTTCAAAAATTACAGGCATTTTCTCATACGCATTTCTCCAAATATCAATAAAAATTAAAGGGCTTCCCTGGTGGCGCAGTGTTTGGGAGTCCGCCTGCCAATGCAGGGGACATGGGTTCGAGCCCTGGTCTGGGAAGATCCCACGTGCTGTGGAGCAACTGGGTCCGTGCGCCACAACTACCGAGTCTGTGCTCTCGAGCCCGTGAGACACAGCTACTGAGGCCCGCACGCCTAGAGCCCATGCTCCGCATCAAGAGAAGCCACCGCAACCAGAGACCTGCGCGCCACAACGGGGAGTGGTCCCCGCTCGCCACAACTAGAGAAAGCCCACGCGCAGCAACGAAGACCCAACTTAGCCAAAAATAAATAAATAAATTTTAAAAATAAATTTTTAAAATTAAAATTCCATCTTCAATAAGCATCTGAACATGCTAATTCAACATTCTATGCAGTTTTTAAGTTTACTAGAAAATCTGAGTTTCTTTAAATGTATTTTGTATATTGATCTAAAACCTTAACAGAGTCGAAGTAAAACATGTAAATATTTTGTCTTTCGGGTTTATTTACATTTTTTATTTCTAAAGATGACAATGAAATTTTTTACTAGATTCCTTTTTATACTGTTTGAAATTTATGGTATATGTACAGGCACTACTTTTCAAAATAATTAAAATGAGTAACATAATAGAAAATTTGGCCAATACTTCAAATAAAACCACCCCATTTCCACCACATGCACCCACACAACGAAAAATAATTTTTAAAAATGCATTTATTTATTTTATTTATTTATTTTTGGCTGCACTGGGTCTTCGTTGCTGCGTGTGGGCTTTCTCTAGTTGCGGCAAGCGGGGGCTACTCTTCGTTGTGGTGCACAGGCTTCTCATTGCAGTGGCCTCCCTTGTTGCAGAGTGTGGGCTCTAGGCACACAAGCTTCAGTAGTTGCAGCACATGGGCTTCAGCAGTTGTAGCACGCAGGCTCAGTAGTTGTGGCTCACGGGCCCTAGAGCACAGGCTCAGTAGTTGTGGCGCACGGGCCTAGTTGCTCCGCAGCATGTGGGATCTTCCCAGACCAGGGCTTGAACCTGTGTCCCCTGCACTGGCAGGCAGATTTGTAACCACTATGCCACCAGGGAAGCCCCGAGAAATAATTTTTAATACTTCCTTCAAGACTTTTATTTTCACATGGATAACTTTTACCCAGTTAAAATCGTGGTATACATACAATGAATTTATATACGACTATTCACTTATATCAGAAGTGATAATCTAGGCTACACTGGAGACTTTGCAGTTATCATAAAAGTACTTTCAATGGCCACCTAAACAGTCTTCAGTGGGTGCCTAACCCCTTTGTCTGATATTTTGATTATAATTAATGTTTAGACCCTGTGCCCAGAATTTAAACAAAATAAGTGTTTGAAAAGGAAGCAACCCCTAACTTGGTGCCCTTTACAATGTGGTCTGTGTAGTCCACATGGAATTTAATTGTTCCTAAATGTTAGATCCTACACTGGAATAATCCCCACATGACTCTGAATCTCCCTGAGGACAAGTAAGCCTTAGGCTTCCATTAAAGTACAGCTGGCCCTCCGTATCTGTGGGTTCCACATCCACGGATTCAACCAAGGATCAAAAACATTTTGGGGGCTGGGGCTGGGGGGACTTCCCTGGTGGTCCAGGGAAGTTAAATTAATGCCCCACACTTCCACTGCAGTGGGTATGGGTTCAACCCCTGGTCGGGGACCTAAGATCCCACATGCTGTGCAGAGTGGCCAAAAAAATTGGGGGAAGGAAATTCCAGAAAGTTCCAAAAAGCAAAACTTGAACTTGCCACCTGCTGTCAACTATTTACCTAACATTCACACTGTATTTACAACTGTTTATGTAGCATTTACATTGTATTAAATATTATAAGTAAAACAGATGATTTAAAGCATATAGGAGAAAAAAATTATAAAACAAAACAAAACCAAAAAAATCAACAGAACATTGTAAATCAACAATGTTTCAATAAAAAATATTATAGAACAAAAAATAATAAAGCATATGGGAGGATGTATATAGGTTATATGCAAATATCACACCATTATGTATAAGCAACTAGAGCATCCATGGATTTTGGTATCCAAGGGGGGTAAGTCCTGAAACCAATCCTACCCTCCATACAGAGGGACGAATGTATACATCTGAGATCTTCAATTTTAAAAAACAGGTCAAAAAGCAGGTTCAAAACAACAGACATGGAATTATACCATTTTTGGACAATGAAGCATTATTACATATATTTTAATTTACACATTAAATACTTAAATAGTTATCTCTGGATGGTGGATTATAGGTGATTCTTATTTTTATATTTCGCTTACTGGTGTTACTTACTTCTATTTTTTTAAACAATGAACATCTGGGACTTCCCTGGTGTTCCAGTGGCTAAGACTCCGTGCTCCCAATGCAGGAGGCCTGGGTTTGATCCCTGGGCAGGGAACTAGATCCCACATGCCGCAACTAACAGTTCGCATGCTGCAACTAAAGATTCTGCACACTGCAACTAAAAGAACCCACAAGCCGCAACGAAGGTCCCCCATGCCGCAACTAAGACCAGGAAGAGTCAAATAAATAAATAAACATTTAAAAATAATAATAGAAAATAAACAATAAACATCTATAAAAATAATTTAGCTTCTACCCAATATGACCTCAATTGTGTACTTCTATACAGTTATGTGTGTGTGTATACAAAAAAGTCTGGAAGGAAATGCACAAAAATGCTAATGCTGTTTTTCTTGTGATAGTGGGATTATTGGTCATTTTTTGTTTTATATTTTATAACTCTGTATTTTCCAGTTTTTAAAAATAATAAGCATGCGTTACTTTTATACTATGAAAAAGACATTTTTTAAGACACTAACAAAATTGCCTGGGATCCAAGCACAGAAAGGAACATGCATCTGCCTTTTAGCAATTCCTCCGACACACAGACCCAGACACACACACACTACCAGCTCTCACGTGCACCTGCTCCCGCACGCACACTCATTCTCTCTCTCTCTCTCACACACACACACACACACACACACACACACACACACACACACACAAACCCAAGACTAGGACAGAAACTGGAAAGGAAACTGAAGCAACTAAAAGGTGTGGCCAAACGTCCCCAGGGAGTTCCAACTGCCCACCAGCAGAGAAATGGAATGGAATGAAAAGCAGGGAGACCTTCTGTGCATTGACACCTCCTCCAGCAGCCTCCTTTTGCAAGTGCTGAGGAGGATGGACAGGGCCCACAAGGTTACTGAAGGGCATTCATGGCTCCAACGTGCAGGGCTCTCTGGAAAGGACCCGTGAGTGTTAAAATGTAAATGCTTAAGTGAGTGCTATACTGTGAAAATAATCTTTACAATTATAATTAATTCCTTTGAAAAATAACACCAAAAGAAATGAATCCTTCTCACAATACTCTCACAGTTTATTTTACAATTTCTGCTTTATGATAAGTTGGTGATGACTACAAAGCATCAGTCCTCTCATTACGAAGGGGTCACGTCAACGAGGAATCTTCATAGACAGTCAAGGCCTTAAAGATAACCTATTGCAACTTCAGAACTAGTGCCTGGGCACATCTGACTATAAATTCCTGGTCAAGAAAATACAACCAGAAAGCTCCGCTGTAGTCTTCTTTCCCCTTTCAATTCCTGCCAACACTGTGTTCTATTACACCACACCTGATCTATCACCAGATGAGGTAATGAGAGCCAAACACACCATGACATTGCTAAAGAAAGAGGGACACAAAAGCCATCTGTATTATGAATGGGAACTGCTTCTATTAAAAATTCAGATAATCCACTTAAATAATTTAAAACACTTCCTTCATAAACAGATTACTTAAAAGATACTGAAAGTGCTACCTTTGAAAATTTGACAATAATCAAGATAATTGAGTTGCGATCATCAAGGACAGTAATGTGACCGGCCTAAGAGACTCATGAACTCAGTATTTTGAAATCTCAAGGTGGAAAGTATAGCAACTTATGGTCTTTATTGCTGTTATCCAGCTTATCCAAACTGTTCCTCCAGTTAAAAAAAATCATAAATGTTTAAAAAAGAATTCTTATCTTTTAGAGATACATACTGAAATATTTATGGGTGAAATGATATGTCAGGTATGTGCTTCAAAAGTAATCTGGGGGTGGGGAGTAGGGAGTTCACAAATGAACCAAGACTTCGGGAAACTGCGCAATGGCTTGGGGGCAGGTAGAGTGTTTCACTAAACTATGCTCTCTACTCTTATGTATGTTCAATACTTTTCATTTTAAAAAATTAAAAATATTTATCATGAGGTAGAATTCTTCACTTTTCTCTAAATTATTTCACTATCAAGGAATATTTCTTCTCTTTGCTCCTCTATAATGTATTCTGACATTGGACTTGGAAAAGCAAGACTGAGTCATAATGAAGGCTAGCAAACCTTACACAGACACAAAAATTAACCTTTTGCTACACTGTTAATTATCTGCTCCAAAACAAGAGCTCTCCTCCACCATCCCAGGAAGCCTGTGCAAGTCCGGTACTTAGATCACATCCAACACTGCTTCTTCCTGAGAAGTCTGGGACAGCAGACGGAAGGGGCAATGTCACAAGAGATCTCCCTCACTTGCCCATCCCCACCAAATCCTGAGTCATCCTGGCCTTACCCCCAAACTTAAAATTCCACCAGGGGCTACCAGAACAAAGAATGTTGACTCATTTCTACTTTGTATTTAGAAAAAGCTCAGCCCCAAATAACAACCCCAATTTTTTCCCACTGTGATCACTAAGAATGATACAACAAAAGGTGGTTCTCAAATGAAAATGGTTTTATTAAGTCAATAAGATGAAACTTTGTGGGCTTATTTAGGGGCACCAAACCTAGGAAGTTGAGAGCCACCTAAACATTATGAGCCCAGAAGACCTAGGTGTAGTCCCTGTTATTGCATTGACAATCTGTGAGGCCTTGGAAAGTAACTTAACCTTTTTGGGCCTCTAGTTTCTTACCTGTAAAGTGGGATGAATCCCTTCTGCCTCCTACCACCTCAGAGAAAGGTTGATGATCCAGTGAAAACATAAATGAGCCTCATATAAGCTATAAAGCACTCTATTAAGAGTCAGATTATGGTAAAGAAGAACAAATGTGCCACTTTCCTAACATTCTTGATTGGTGTAATGAGGAAGGGAATGTTTGCAGAGAAGACACATCACACTAATGAGAAACAACCAAGGATACCCAAGGTGCTCTCCAGCCGAGGGACAAGAAGGAAAAGCATAAAAAAAACTTAGACCAGGACTTCCCTGGTGGCGCAGTGGTTAAGAATCCACCTGCCAATTCAGGGGACACAGGTTCAATCCCTGGTCCGGGAAGATCCCACACACTGTGGAGCAACTAACCCTGTGCACCACAACTACTGAACCTGTGCTCTAGAGCCCACGAGCCACAACTGCTGAGCCCATGTGCCACAACTACTGAAACCCACGTGCCTAGAGCCCATGCTCCCCAACAAGAGAAGCCACCGCAATGAGAAGCATGCACACCGCAACGAAGAGTAGCCCCCGCTCACCACAACTAGAGAAAGCCCGCGTGCAGCAACAAAGACCCAACACAGCCAAAAATAAATAAATAAAATATTTTAAAATTTATTTAAAAAATAAATACATAAAACTTAGACCAGCAATCACAATCCATACTAACCATACAGGAAACTGTCAGTCACGTCTCTCTCTCTCTGCCCATTACACTGAGATGGAAGACCTGTCCTGAGAAATGTCTTCAACCCAGAGCTAAACAGGAGCTCACACTGACCTAGACGCCAACATTCAGGATGCCCCACAGGGACATGCCCACGCTGAAAACTCAACAAGGAGCCCTGACTCAGGACGACCCAGTTCTTTACATGACAGCTCAATGGACACTGTGAATACTCAGGGAGCACACAGATCCTTTATAAAGGTTCTTAATGTTATGGCAGACACCCTAAATAGCAGGATGTCAATTTTACCTCTTGGCTTAAACATGCATATGTACCTGAACACCCACTTAACAAATACCCACATGTATGAAAAGTCAATAAAATACAGAAACTAGCAGATCAACCTTTTGTGATTTCCCACTACTAAGTAAAATATTTAAAAATGAACACCAAAAAAAAAAACAAAAAAAAAAAAAAAAAAAAAAAAAAAATGAACACCAGTAACCTATTTGATGTCTATTTGAGTTAACAGCAGAACATACACAGCCCTGCTGCTGTCTCCACATAAACTTTCATAAGTGCTGAGATGGAGGAAGGCCTGGATCTTGAGGCCCACCTTCTCCCAGAGCAGCCGCAGCCCTGGGAGCTGCACAGGACTCCTGCCACATTGCCCTGTGCATTCCCGTCACCTGTCCAGCACCTCACCTGTCCTACAAGAGTGGAGATGGCCCTGATGGAGTTCTGCTCGAGTCTGTATTCACCACTGTGCTCTTTCTTAGGCTCATTCCCCTCCCTCTGGGGTTCATCCCTTTCCCTTCCGCACAAAAGGTATGGAAATGACCGTTTTTCACGTTCACTGTTTCCCCAACAACGAATCTACCTAAAACATAAGCCAAACACACACAGTAAAGTAACTGCGCTCAAAATAGATTAACATGATCTTAAGCGTCCAAGTGCAGCCTGTCCTTTGCAGACCGAAGAAGTGAATTACTTCAGCCAAACCAGACCTGGGCCCTCAGTTGGGGGAACCGCTGGCACTTCTCCATCCAGGGGGCACTTTTATTCGGCAGCCTAGGGGCATGTCCCCATGCCAGGAGCATCTCTCAATTTAGGAGAGATAAGCTTGTGTGGCTTGGGATGGCAGGGAAAGAAACTGACTCCCGGGAATAGAACCTCTTTAAAGGGGGAAGAGGTGCTTCAGCGAAATTCAACCAGAGGTGAGAGCAGAAGAACTGAATCAAAAGAGAACGCGGGACCGGCACTCCGCGAACACCGCACGGGGCCCGTCTGCCACGCTGCGAGTTACCTGTTCTGCCCCATAGACGGTGGCGAACTGGACGAAGTCTTCGATGCGGACGAAGCCGTCCCCATCCCCGTCCAGGGCATCGAATACGGCTCGGAGGCGGGGGCCGTCCTCCGGACACCCCGCGGGCTCGCTCGTTAGGGGGCAGGTCTGGCTAAAGTCCGAGGGCCGGTCCGGGTCCCCGGGGCCCAGCTCCAGGGCCGGCTCGCCCACCGCGGGGGACGCGAAGGAAGGAAAGAAGTCGACCTCGCCCCTCAGGTGATGGCTGCGGCTTAAGTCCTGAGCGCGGACAGACGCGCTGTGCGGGGGGCCGTCACCCTCCTGCTCCGTCATCCAGGAAAAGAGCGGGCCGAGTTCCGGCAGAGGCGGGTCGGGGTCTGACGCCGAGGAGGGGGACGCCGAGGAGGGGACCCTGAGGAGGAGGAGGAAGAAGACCCTGATGAGGAGGACGACGCGGGGCTGTACGCTGAGGGGAACGCAGCCTAGGCGGACGACGAGAAAGCACCCGAGGTACCGGAGCGCACGCCACCGCCCTCGCCCCGCCCCCCGTTTCGGCCTGACGTCATCACGTCGCGCTGCACGCTCGCCCCGCCCCTCGCCGCCTTGTTATAAAGGCAGGCGCCGGCGCGGCTGCGTGGTTTGGAGTTTTCGGTCCCTCGCCGTGTACCGATATTTGGGAGCAAGAGGTGGGAGCAAGAGGCTGTGGGCCCGGGCGTGACGTCATCGACCCACGCCCTGGACGGATGGACTGAGTCCTGAAAGTGTAAAGCGCTCCCACAAATTGATAAGCAACGAACACGATTCTAATGGGGCGGGGGAAGTGCAAGTGGCGCCCTCCGCAGACGCCCGTCGCGCGGAAAAGTCCAGGCGTTGACCTGCGGCAGCGAGAGCAGCAGCCCCCGCCTGAGTGTGGAAGGGCACTGAAAATGAGGTCCATCACTTGTGACCGAAGGAACGCGTGGCCAAACACTGATACCTTTTTAAAAATCTATGACAAGTGCTTTTTTTCCCGTAGGATATCCAGTGTTCATCACCGGTGTACGGTCAAGCCTCCCAAGCACTGCGGCTGTCTTTGACAACTGACATGTGTTTCTCTAGATGTCACTATCGTCAGTGGGGACACAGGGTGCCAGGCAGCAACATGGGAACCTTGAAGCAGGCATGAAAGCGGAGACATGCTGGATAGGAGCCGGTGAGCTGCCAGGCCTCAGGCGAGGTGCACTTAACATTACAGGCTTCATTTAGAGCCTGTAATGAGATGTATCGGGGAAAGCACCAGCACTAGGTATGTTCATAAGCATCTTTGGCAAGAACCAAAGGAAACTGAACCTGTTTCCAAGTGTACCGTGAGGAGCAGTGTGTTAATTAACTGATTCATCTCCCATGACAAAATCCCAGGGCACATGGCACCAGATTTTGTGAGGTTGGCATTGGGGAAAAGAAGGGCAAAGGAATAACACCCCGCAACCCAAAAACTATATTCTCAATTTCTTATAAGAGCTGTATGCTTTCATGAGGAAGATACTGCATTCAAAGAAAATAAATTATCTCCAGTTTGGCAAGAATCTGAAATTGGACTGGTGCCTTTGGCCAGATACAGTTTTCAGAGGTAGTTACAATGATGTGTCAACCTTTCTAAATGAGGGTATTAATGTGGAGGAGGTAAAACCAAATGAGGCGAGGGCTGTGCCCCGAGGAAGCAGCACTCCTACTGCTACTGTTCCAGTTCATGAAAAATCTGCATTCCTTGGCTGGCTGATGCACCCAAACAGAACCCCAGCATGGAAAGCATGCACCTACCTGCTTAGACCACTTCAAGAAACTCTGTTCTTGAAATATTAAAGGTAACAAGTTCCTGGGCACTTGGACTGGGCGTTTGGACCTCAAGCATACCCTGTAGAGATTTTTTTAATATATGAATTTATTTATTTATTTACTGTTGGCTGCGTTAGGTCTTCGTTGCTGCGCACAGGCTTTCTCTAGTTGCGGCAAGCAGAGGCTACTCTTCGTTACAGTGCGCGGGCTTCTTATTGTGGTGGCTTCTCGTTGCGGAGCACAGGCTCTAGGCATGTGGGCTTCAGTAGCTGTGGCTCGCAGGCTCTAGAGTGGAGGCTCAGTAGTTGTGGTGCATGGGCTTAGCTGCTCCATTGCATGTGGGATCTTCCCAGACCAGAGAGCAAACCTGTGTCCCCTGCATTGGCAGGTGGACTCTTGACCACTGCTCCACCAGGGAAGTCCTCCCTTTAGACATTTTTGATCTCTAACATTCAGGATGAAATGAATCAGCTCAAGGGAAGCAGCCCCTGCTGCCATTTTAACCTGCTCCTCCATGCCCACCCCGTGCACATTTTAATTTAGCCATGTAACAGGTACCCAGAAGAGGAAGGGAGAGGGTGGGGTGCAGCTCACATCTGTTGGCTTTTGAGTCTGAGTGAATGTCTGTGAAAACCTCCCTCTGTGAGTCTTTCTTTTTGAAAGGTACCTGGGTTAAACAGTTATCTTTTGGAACTCTCAAGCAAATGGGTCTCCTTGATCCCTCTTCCCTGGTGACCTCTGACCTACGGAGAAAGATGGGAAAATGAAGACCAGCAAGGTGACTCAGCAGATTCTTAGCTGTGTAGCACAGCCCTGTTGGACCTGACAAGGGAGCAACGGGAAAGTAGGTCAAGAAGCCTCAGTGGAAGAATGCACATGTCTCTCCTGGGATAGGGCCTCTCCACCACCTGGATGAGATCTGGCCACTGACAGGAGGAAGGGGAAGGTGACAGGCAAGGATAAATTTGATCACAAATCTATCTTATTTAATGCACATTTTAAAAATGTGGAAATACACCAAAATTACAAAAGAGATTACATATGATTTCTCCCATTTTTGCTAGTCTGATGAACTTAAAACGGCAGCTCATCTTGTCTTATTTGAATTTAGCTGAATGCTAATGTGGTTGAGTGTTTCTTACTGTGTTTACTGACCACAAGGATCTGTGAATTGCCCAATTGTAGCACTTGCTTTTCTTTTGGGTTCTCTGACTTCTTCTTTAGGTAAAATCCCTCATATGTTTTTGATGTTGCAAGTATCTTCTCCCTGCCTGTGACACCTTCATGAACTCTACCTGTTAGGGAAGATTAGACATAAATCTTTCATTTTGGGTAGTCAAACCCATCATTTTTATCCTTGGTGGCTTTGCTAATCATAAGGAAGATGGACTTTTCTATAGCTGGTGCTAGTTGTCTGTACAGAAACCTTACAACTAGATCCCTATGTCATATCAGATACAAAAATAATTAGAGCCATCAAAGACATAAAAGTGGAAAGCAAGGGAATTCCCTGGCACTCCAGTGGTTAGGACTTCATGCTGCTGAGGGTGCAGGTTCGATTCCTGGTCAGGGAACTAAGATCCTGCAAGCCACAAGGTGTGGCCAGAAAAAAAAAAAAAAAGCAAAACTTTAAGAAGACATTGAAAAATATCTTTATGACCTTGGAGAAAGAAAGTTTCTTACACAAGAATAAAAATTACAAACCATTTAAAAAAAGACAATGATTTAAAGTTAAATACATTAAAATTTAAGCTTTCCAAAAGTAAAGGGACACAAATCAAATAGGGAGTGGGAGGGCTGGGGGAGAGGGAAATTTGTTGAAGTGAAGGAACTGTTTCATATCTTGATTGTAATGGTGGTTCTATAACTGAATGTGTTTGTCAAAATTCACAGAACTGTACACTACAAAGAATGAATTTTACTGTATGTAAATTATGCCTTAGTAAAGATTAATTTAAAAAAATTATCCTTCTGTTTGATGGAAGACACATCATAGACTGGTGTCTTAGTCTGCTCATGCTGCTGTGACCAAATGCCATATACTGGTTCGTTAAAAAGCACATTTATTTTTCATAATTCTGCAGTCTGGGAAATGCAAGATCAAGATGCCAGTGTTAACCTAAAACAATTAAAAAGCCAGTTATTTTACCAGCAACATGGGTTTACTCAGAAGCCACAAAGAGTTGTAATTGGAGACATGCAACTATGTCCAGCAAAGGAAAGGAAATGCTTTTATAGGAGAGAAGGAGGAGTTGAGAGGAGCTGTCATAAACAAAGAGCCCATTGGAGGAAACTGGGAGTTCTAGGTGCAGTGGCTTTTCATTGGCTGAGTTGTGACAGTCTTTTATTGGCTGGACTGTTGCTGGTGGAAGAGAAATTGTTTCTTCCTCCTGCTGGGTAGTAAAGTAGTATCCCTTCCTGCTGGGACATGTTGGGGTCTGTGCTGATGTTGAGTGGTATGCACATGAAAGCTCCCCCGTCTGGCACCCTGGTTCCATTTTGGTGAGGTTTCCTTTCATTACTTTTCACACCAGCAAATTCCTTCCTGTTGAGAGCTCTCTTCCTAGCTTGTGGTGAGGGTCTCCTTCTAGGTGTGTCCTAGCATGGTGAAGAGAGCCATCTCTCCCTCTTCCTCTTTTTATAAGGCAGCAATTCTATCATGGGAGGTCATCTACATGAACTCATCTAATGGTAATTATCTCCCAAAAGGCCCCATCTCCAAATACCATTGCTTTGGGGGCTAGGGCTTCAACATATGAATTTGGGGGGACACAATTCAGTCCATAGCAACTGGGAAGAGATATTTAAAACAGATGTAACTGACAATGGATTTATTTCCAGAATACACAAGAATTCCTCAAAAAACAGTAAAAGAACAGCAACCTAGTAAAAAAATCAGCAGTGAATACAAATAAGCAGTTCCAGAGGAAGAAACTCAATTGGCCAATAAACATATAAAAAGATGCTTAACCACACTGATAATCAAGGGAATGAGTAAGGATAGCATTTGACATCAATCAGTAGAAATTTAGTCTGAGGTCAACCAACTGTGGGGATTCACAGAACTAATACATCTGAAGCTCAGTGTCCCCTTAACCTGGCACTCCTGCTTCTCCACCTTCAGGTCCAAGAGGAGGAAGGAAAGGGGTGTTGAGGCAGCCCTGGTTTCCATAGTCCCGTGAAGAGCTTGCTGGCTGGCTGAGGGGAAGTCTGTTGCGATGGAATACTGAGCAGTTTCAGCAAATGGATCACATCCTCACACAACCACATGGGCAGACTTCTAAAACAAGCTGTGTGAGAAAGCAAGTTACAGAACAGATACTGTGTAATACCATTTTTGCAAAGTTTCAATACATATATTGTTTTCGAACACCTTCATTTGTAGTAAAAATACCAAAACGAAAGTGGGAATTATATTGAGGGGGACAGAGGAGGAAAGTGGTAAAAGGTAGCTGTACCTGTAACATTTATTTCCTCCCAAAACAGGCAGACTGGGAATAAACAGGACACAGTACCAACATCTGGTAAACCTGGCAGGTGAGTACATGTGCGTCCGGGCTTGTCCACATATTTTAAGGATTTCATAATTAAACACTTTTTAAATTCAGTAAGTAAATCCTGTACCCAAAGTCTCAAAGATATCCACCTCTATTTATAGCTTTTCCTTTCTCAAGTATGTCGTTAAGCTATTTGGAATTTTTTTTTTTTTGGCTGCATTGGGTCTTCATTGCTGGCACGGGCTTTCTCTAGTTGTGGTGAGCGGGGGCTACTCTTTGTTGTTGTGCGCGGGCTTCTCATTGTGGTGGCTTCTCTTGTTGTGGAGCATAGGCTCTAGGTGCACGGGCTTCAGTAGTTGTGGCACATGGGGTCAGTAGTTGTGGCTCGCAGGCTCTAGAGCGCAGGCTCAGAAGTTGTGGCGCACACGGGCATAGTTGCTCTGCGGCATGTGGAATCTTCCCGGACCAGGGCTAGAACCCATGTCCCCTGCCCTGGCAAGCAGATTCTTAACCACTGCACCACCAGGGAAGTCCCTGGACTTTTTAAAAATGTGGTGTAAAATAGGGACCCACTTTTGTTTCTCTCACTTAATGAGCCGGTTTCCCAGAACCATCTTTTCTTCCACCACCTATTTGTGAGACCATCCCTATCAGCCATTTGAAGATTGAAAGTAAGTTGTGTCCAAGGTGGAGTGATGTTGGGAACCCAGACCAGGGAGTTGTGGAGCAGTTCTCGGGGGGTCTAAAGAAGCCCACCTCCCATGGGGACAGGACAGATGCTTCTGTGACAGGTCCCTTCTCAGCGAGCACTACGGGCTGTGCTGGGCCGGACATCTGCATTTGGAGCAAGCCCTCCACCCAGAGCTCCAGGAGGAGCCAGCCCGCAGTCAAGGGGAAGCCTTTCAGCTGGCCAGTGGTGGACCTAGTGCCCCAGGGAGGCCATGGATGTGCCCTGGAGATGGACAGCAGGAGGGGGCAGAGCTTTATTCTGGAGGACGAAGTGACCTGCCACAGGCCCGTGATGGGGCCAGAGCAAGGGAGGAGCAAGGCCACCAAACAGCCTGCCACTGGGCGCCCCAGGAAAGGGGTTCTGGACCTGGCTGAGGGCTCAGCACCTCTACCTCCTGTCCCACCTTCTCCTCCCACCCAGAAGAGGCTGGCCTCCCCCTCCCAGTCCTGAACTGCCATCCTGGCTGGGTCACCTGGGGATGAAGGGGCAGGGAGAAATGAGGGGGTTTCCAAGGGGCGGGAGGAGGCGTTTTACAGGCGATGGGTATGTTCATCCTCTTGATTGTGGTGATGGTTTCACGGATGTAGAAATGTCAGAACTCACCAAACTGTAGATGTCACTCATGTGCAGTCTTCTTCTGAATGTCAGTTATACCTCAATCAAGCTACAAACTGCTGGCCAAATATTTTCAATTTAAAAATTTTTAAAACTACATATACATTTTGTGTAGGGTAGGTAAACTGAGAACAGAGTCAATTTTAGGTCTAGATCACACGTACCCTCCCCGTGGCCTCCTGAAGCCAAGAGCACAGTCCATACTTCTGTTTACTGATATTCGTGGGGAAGGATTTTTTTCTCACCTTCAAGTTTAGTAAAGTACATTTCTTAGAGTAAAAATAGACCATGAGTTTGTAAGGCACAATTTAATTCCTCCTGACTCAGCCGAGGTTTGGATGATTTTCTTATTTTAACATTTCACTCTGCAGTTGCTGGCACCTGGTCCCATCTTCCTGTGAGGACAGGCATCTCCAGTCCCCACAGCGCCCAAATCCCACACCTCCCACGCCTCCCCTGCAGCCAGAATCACAGCCCACGGCGGGGGGATGGGCGCCAAGCACCAGGCGGGGCGAGGTTTGTACGCAGATTCAGAACTTCCTTTCTTAGCCTCGGGTCACATTTTCCAGAGGTGAAGATATAATTCACACCATTCTCCTCCCATGGAGTAAAAATTGTCCAAATTACATGTGATGGTGGAAAAGTTAAACGTTAATTCTGCATATTCCTAACATTCCTTATTCCTTCTTCAGCAGACACCTGTCAGGTGCTGTCTCATTGAGATGCTCTGATGTAGGGATGCGATGAGGTGCCCCCCAAATACTCCAAAATGTGAAAATAAAGTTATCCTCTGGGAGTTGAGTTAAGGAACTCCATACTAATAACATGTGTCACCTAGGAAATAATGCAAGATAATCAGTAAATAAATGACTAAAGAGTTATAGAAACCTCTGTCTGCTGACAGGGTAATGTGGGTTTAATCCCAGAGACCTGAACCAGGATGCAGCGGTAAACATGAAATCCAGCAATCCCATCTGAGGGGCTGTTCCCTTGAAGGGCCCGATTAGCACAATCAAGGAAAAGGGAAGTCCAAAGAAGGATCCGGTCCCCCACGGCCCCTAGGACAGAAGAGCCGAGTTGGGCAGAACTCTGGCCCAAGAGGTGAGCAGGGAGCCTCTGCCATCTCCCACTGGCCCTCGGGTTTTGCCAGAGAGGGGACCTGAGACTCATGCGATCTCACACACACACACGCACACACGCACACACACATTCTCAGCACGCTGGTCTACACATTGGTTTCTAGTGAGTGTGTTTGATGTGAGTCAGGACCCACATGGGATGCCTGCTCACACACGTTTTCTAGAAGCAGTGGGAGTTGCCAGGTTCATATAATGCAGTCAACCCTTGGCCATGGTTTATTGAGCAAGAGCCAGACCCTGACCCGAAGGGAGCACCTTTCCCAAGAACGGGGATGTGTGTCTGACAGAAGGAATGCCGTCTCTTTTCAGGGGGCTGGGCTACAGCTTGCACACAGGGCGGCTGGGACCTGGGCAGAGAGAGCAGAAGGGCAGCGAGGGGAGGGGCAGGTTCACAGGGCAGGTCAAGTGGGAGAAGGAAGAACCCCCGAGCCCTGGGCCCCAGCTTTGTCCCCAAGCTCCAGTGCATCCCACCCCTGGAGCCTGTGAACTTCCCAGGATCTCCCCCCACATCCCCTCTTTGTATCTGTCGCAGCATCCGGCAGAGACCAGCCTAAGTGCCCAGAGGGAAATGCCCCAAGGGGCCCACGCCCAGCCCCCTACCCGGCCTGGGAAGCCCTGACCCCGGAGAGCCCCTCTGCCCTGCTCAAGAGGACACGGCTGCCCGGCTGCAGCATGATCGGGCCTCAGGGCAGAGCCAGGGGCGAGCAGGACCCCGCCTGGATACACAGCCCAGGGTGGGGGCGTGACCACTGCAAGGCAGGCTCAGTCTGACCCACACGAGAAGGACAAAGCAGTGTGAGGGTCAGAGGAGAGGGGAACATCTGCTGAGCCTCCAACTGGCAAGGTGCTTGGGGATTTACCATCTCTCCCTGCTTCACTCCGTGAGCCCACATGCATGGCCGAGAGGAAGTTCCGGAGGGACAGTCGTGCTTGTGCCAGCCCCCAGCCAGGGCACCAGGCAAAGGGCTCAATGTGCACCTGGTGGGTGGACCACGTCCGGGCGAGGTCAGCCTCAGCCTCCCAAGTCTCCTCCTCCATCGGGGTGGCCCACCCCTGGCAGGTCCCACAGTGCGTGGGGCCACCAGAGACCTACATGTGGAGGATGCCAACCAAGGGACCAAGAAACAAAGCAGCATGACCTCCAGCCCTTTCCACGGTGACCGCAGACAAAGCACAGGCAAGCCAGTGAGTTTTACCAAGTTACCATGGCAACAGGAGTCGGCAGAGAAACTCCCCCAAGTTAACAGTTTAGTTAAGTGAATTTTAAAGTTCACTGCATCATGGCGACGCCTCGGGGACACCTTGTGTGGCTCACAACACACAGGGGTCATTCACATATTCATTCAAAAAACTGTACAGGGCTTCCCTGGTGGCGCAGTGGTTGAGAATCTGCCTGCCAATGCAGGGGACACGGGTTCGAGCGCTGGTCTGGGAAGATCCCACATGCCGCGGAGCAACTGGGCCCGTGAGCCACAACTACTGAGTCTGCGCGTCTGGAGCCTGTGCTCCGCAACAAGAGAGGCCGTGATAGTGAGAGGCCCGCACACAGCGATGAAGAGTGGTCCCCCGCTCGCACAGAAACGAAGACACACAGCCAAAAAAATAAAATAAAATAAAAATAAAAATGTACAACGTGGAGCAGGGGCTGGAAGGCTGCACCCCAGTGGTAGGCAGCCCTATGCTGTAGCCATGATGTTTCCTGTTTATTTTTTTAATTATTTGTTTTGTTTTGTTTTTGTTTTGGCTGTGTTGGGTCTTCATTTCTGCACACGGGCTTTCTCTAGTTGCAGAGAGCAGGGGCTACTCTTCGTTGCGGTGTGCGGGCTTCTCGTTGTGGCTTCTCGTTGCAGAACACAGGCTCTAGGCGCACAGGCTTCAGTAGTTGTGACACGCGGGCTCAGTAGTTGTAGCTCGCGGGCTCTAGAGCACAGGCTCAGTAGTTATGGCGCACGGGCTTAGTTGCTCCGCAGCATGTGGGATCTTCCCAGGCCAGGGCTCGAACCCATGTCCCTGGCATTGGCAGGTGGATTCTTAACCACTGTGCCACCAGAGAAGCCAGCCCATGATGTTTTTATGTGTAGTTCTGAAAAGACGTGAGGCATCCTCATGCCATGGAAGGGGGACTCGGAGTGGGCAGGGTCTGTAAATCAGCTTCCACAGCTGAGGTTCACACATAAAAGATGATCCTTCCTTTCAGAGAACCTGGCATTTTCTAAGGGAATTGTAGAGATTGTTAATGTGGAAGGGGACAACCTAGTTTTCTGCCAACTGCCACCAAGTCCGAGTGCCACTGCTGGGGCCGGTGTTAACCCCCTCACCACGTGCACCTGGCCCTCCTTGCCAGCCCGTCCCAGAGCCCACCTGGCAAGTGACACGCGCCAGGTGTGCCCATGACCCACAAGCCCCCAGCAGGTGTCCTGGACCTGCAGGATGACAGCCGGGGCTGGTGGACTAAGCCAAACAGCGAGGCAGATTCCTTACAGCCAAACTGACCACCACATGCAGACGATGAGCATGGGCACGGACCTCATGGTGTGTGCAACTGTGATGTTTAACTGTGTCAACTTTACGGAGCTAATGTGTGCCCAGATAGCTGGTAAATCAGTATCTCTGGGTATTTCTCAGAGATTAGCATTTGATTCAGTAGATGGAAGACCTGACTTCATCAATGTGGGCTGAGAAAGGGCAAGTTCCCTCGCTCTCTGCTTGAGCGGGGACATCCACCTTCCGGTGCCCTTGGCTGTTGGAGCCCCTGGTTCTTGGGCCTTCGGGCTCAGACTGAATCACGCCATCTGCTTTGCCGGGTCTCCAGCTTGCAGTTGGCAGATCATGGGACTTCTCAGCCCCCACAGTCACATGAGCCAGTCCCTATAATAAATCTCCTCCTGCAGATCTATATATATCCTACTGGCTCTGTTTCCTGGAGAATCCTGACTAACAGTAATAAAAGGCTCACTCCTTTCATTCTCTTCTGTCCTCCTGGAGCTACGCTGCTGTTGAGTCCCAGGCCTTTGAATGTGGCTGGCGGGACACCCTCCCCAGGGCCTTCTCTGTCTCCTCCAGGGACGGCAGGCCTCAGCTCTCTGGCACGTGGGGTCTACGGTTGCAGCTCCCCAGGAACTGCCTTCATGGTTCTTTCCTCCTCCCGTGGCATCACAAGTGCCCATCTGCCTGCCTTGGTGGTAGACTTGATGCCACCACACCTTGGTCTCTGTTTAAATGGCAAGCGGAGCTCCTTCTGCCCGGTGGCCTCCCTGCCATGCCCCTGCACCCATGAAGGCGGGAAGGAACTCAGGTGGGTGTGGATATCTGGGGCAGAGGGCTCAAGTTCAGGACTCTAGTGGCAGCACCAGGAGCTTGCAGGGCAGGCAGCGCCCCCCGCCCCCCTCCAGGACCAGCTGTGGAGGACACCCCTCCCACCAGGGGAGCAGACAGCCTCCCCTCGCCTCAGGGTGGGCTCCCCCTGCCTCAGGACCAGGGCTTCACGCATTAGGTAAAAAGTGTTTTCTAAACTCTTCACAGGAAAAAGACAGGAAGTAGACACACCACTAAACGCCCAGATCACCAGTGATTCTGTTCAGGTGCCCTCCTCCTCCTTCTAAAAACATTTGTGAAGTCCAATGAATAGATATTTTCACAGGAAAATGATTATTTTTTAAGTAAATGCATTTGCTGGCAAAACTCTAGGACCCATGCTTATGCAAATGGACGGTACAGATGGGGGCAGGGTGGGAGGCAGGGAGGAAGGGGGCACCCAAGCCGCATGTCCAGCCGAGGGCAGACCAACAGCTTTGAGCACCTTGAAGTTTGTAACAAACAGCACAGAAAACAAGCCCAGGATCCAAGTGGCCCCCTTAGGTCCTGGCCTGGGTGTGTGTCAAAGAGTGGTCATTGGGGAAGAATTGAGGGTCCAGAGATCCCCCACCCCCTGGGCCTGAGGGAGGGTGCTGGTGACAATGGGGACAGGCCACCTGGAGGACCTAGAAAGTGAGCCCCTAAATGACCAAGGACTAAGTCCTCTGGGGATGTCCCAGCAAAGGACAGACTCCAGGGCAGGTGGGGAGCAACCCTGCCCGTGTCACTGGAGGCCGGCAGAGGTCCCTTCTGCAGCCTACACCCCCGGGGATAGGACCCAGGACACAGATCTTGTGGAGAGGCTTAAACACGCTTCTCCAGCCTCCCTAGTTTGGCATCTCTTTGCCAAGCAAAGGTCTCAAAGCGGGAGAGCAAGGAAGAGAAGATAGCCTGAAATGCCCCCTTCTCTCCACCCAGGCCATGGGAGCCACCTCAGGACACCCACTGGATGCAGGCAGGAGGGGAAAGGAGGCCAGCCTAGGCAGGGGCTGGGGTGGCGGGACAGCCCTGACCCTGGGTTGTGCAAGGGGGACACCCCTGCGTCCTGGCCTCAACACTCTCGAAGCGCTGGAACCCAGACCTCCCCGGCGTGTGTGAGCAGGTCAGCAGGCCAGCCACACTGCCTAGTCCCTGCCCCCCAAGCATGGGAGACAGGGCCATGGGGAGGGAATGTGGATGCAGCACGGTTCCTAGAGGAAAGGCCAGTCTCTGCTTCAGACACTCTTGTTGGAATTGTCAGGTTTGGCGCTCAGGCTGGGCAGGCGGGAGGCAGGTCGCAGGGATCCGAGAGCAGGTGTGGACCAGCTCCTCTGCAGCACACTGTCCCCTGCCTGTCAGAAATGCCAGCAGACACAAGGTCACTGGAGAGCACTGAGGGGCACCCACCTCCTGCACAGCCCTGGGGGTGTGAGTGGCCAGGCTGGGGCGGGCAGCAGGCCACCAGGCCGTGTGCGTCTCCTGGAGGTGGATACAGTGGCCCCCTCTGCCCCCTCCCAGCCCTCCATCAGTACTCCTCACCCCAGCGACCGGGGGGCCTGCCCAGCACCCACACCCTCCCGCCGCCTGGTCACCCGCATGCCCCGGGCACTGAGAACGTGTCTGCCGGCCACCAAACCACAGATGGCCAATCAGCAGCTCCTGTCCTACAAACAAGCCCACCTCTGAGACTGGGGTTCTCCACAGAAGCCCACGCCAACTGCAGCTTCATGGTGTGACTGAACGCTGTGAGCTCCTGGGTGTCCCTCCAGCACTCCCGCCCCCAGGACAGGACAGGAGCCAGCCAAAGTCCTAGAACGTTCCTGCCACCACCCTGCGATGGGGACCCAGGAGGCTTAGAGGCCAGGTCCCAACCAGGGCGGTTACATCTCCTCAGCCATCCTCAAAGGAAGCTGCTGCTCAGAGGACTAGGATGAGCAGGTCTCAAGGGCTGGCCATACCCCTGGGACTGGTGGAGGAGGAGGGGAAGCAGAGAGCAGTGGCACCTTCCCCCACCCCCATGGGCCCAGCAAGCCCTCAGGCCCCCAGAGAGGGTCACCCAGGGGAGCTCCCAAAGAGAGACAGGGTTCCCAGCCTCTTCAGGCAAACCATACAGGTTCTGGTTTTCAGGGAGGCCCCAAGGTCTGCGGTGCAGCTCCGTGGGGCTGGCCCCTCCCAGCACCACCCATCTGCCCTGGAAGGCTCGAGCCTTGCCCTACGTGTGGAGCAGGGGAACCCAACAGTGCCTGAGAATACATCTAGAAATACACGTAAGAGACTGAGGAGAAAGGCATCAGGCCCAGCACAGTGACCATCAGTCCACTAGGTGGGTATTTTGGGGAGGGGGCCAAGGACACAGGTGACCCCTGAAGGTGGGAGTGGCACATCACCTAGAGCTTAGCAGAGAAGGATGAGAAGTCCGCCAGTGACTGGATGTCATTAGGGAATGTCAGCCAGGCCCCACCATCAACCACCAGCAGGGCCCCCGTCACATAGGATGCCAAAGGGCTGGCCAGGAAGAGGGCGCTGTGGGCGATCTCCGTCTTGTTCCCCAGCCTCTGCAGGGGGCTTGCCAGGACCTTTGCCCTCATGCTGGCCTGTGGGCCACCTGGGAAGCAGTGGGAGGCTCAGCCCCTGTGGGCCCCAGGACGCCGGGGCCCTCCACCCTCCCCTGCCCAGCTTTCCCTGAACCACACCCGGGAATGTTGGGGGCATCGTTAGCATCATCCTGGGGGAGCAGGAACAGGCCAGGTACAGTAACACCACTACAGAACCAGCACAGGGCCTTTCTCTGCTCACCCTGCCAAGGCTCTGGAGGCCCACTTTGTGTCCGGCTCACACGTCAAGGCCAGCAGCCCCTGGCCTCTAGCTCTAGGGGGCAGCTGCCCAAGTCCAGCTGACCCTTAGTCCATTGCAGGGCTGTGCGAACTGTCCCCAGCCTGGAGACGGACTCTTTGCCCACCCTGGGAAGCCATGAGGATTTGGCACTGATCCCAGGCCTGTCCCAGCCAGGTGGGAGGGGAGCCCTCGGAGGCACGGTGGAGGGGAGCCCTCGGAGGCACGGTGGAGGGGGCGGGGGTGCCTGTGCTTAGGGGAGCACCCGCTGGGGGGCCTGGGCTCCCCGGGAGCCTTACCCAGCCGCCGGAAGCCCTCTGTGCCGCTGATGGGGCCAGGGGCAAGGCTGTTGACGCGGATGTTCTGGGGGCCCCACTCCACAGCCAGGTGCCGTGTCATCGCATCTGCATGGGAGGCCGGCAGGCATGAGGTAGAAGCAGGGCTGCTCTGCCTTTAGGGAGGCCCAGGTGGGGGTGGGGGGACACTGCCGGCCTCCGGGGACAGGGATGGGGAGGAACCCACGTGGGCAGACCAGAGGGGGCGCCCGTACCCACGGCCGCCTTGGCAGAGCCTGCATGCACTTGGAGCACCTGCCCGCGGGTACCCAGGGTTGCAGTGATGTTCACGATCACCCCTCCATGGCCCTGCAACACACGAGAGGGGCAGTGAGCAGTGGCCAGAAGCAGGGAGGCCCTGGCTGCGGGACACTCACATGGAAGAACTTCTCGTAGAGTACGCGAGACACGTTGAAGGTGCCCAAGGTGTCGATGTCTATCACGGTCTTGAAGGCGTTGGAGGACAAGGCACTGGCAGGGCACAGGAAGTTCCCGGCTGCACCTGCCAGTGGAAGGAGAGAGTGGATGGTGCTGGAGCCCCGGGCAGTTGAAGCATCTGGACCCTCGGGGTGGCCCAGGTTCGCCAGGGAAGGAAACCTGAGCACTTGGACAAGCTCCTGAATGACGGGCAGGATGGGTTTTATGGGTTGGATTGTGTCCCTAAAAAAAATTCTCTGAAGTCCCAACCCCTGGTGCCTGTGAACGTGACCTTATTTGAAAAGATGGTCTTTGCAGATGTCATCAAGGTAAGAGTAGATCATACTGAATTAGGGTGGCCTAAGCCCAAGGATTGGCATCCTTAAAAAGAAGGGGACACAGACGTGCACAGGGGATGGCAGTGTGAAGGAGGCAGAGGCTGGAGGGGTGCAGCCCAGAGCCAAGGCTGACCAGGCAGCAACTCCAGGAGCTGAGGGCAGGGCCTGGGACAGAAGCTCCGCCGAGCCTTGTTTTCAGACTTCTGGCCTCCAGACTGTGAGAGAATATATTTCTGTTGTTTTAAGCTGCCCAGCTTATGACTTTGTTAGTGGCAGGAAAATAAGACACAGGATGTTTTTAAAGGAAATTTCAGCAAAAATGAACCTGAATGTAAAATAGGGACTATAGTTAACCGTATGTATCAATATCGGTTCCCCGGTTGTAACAAATGCAAGGTGTTCATAGTATGTGGAGTTCTCTGTACTATCTGCTCAATTAGTCTGCGAATCTAAAACTATACTAAAACAATAACGTGTAGTCCTTTTTCTTTAAGGGGGAATTTCAGGACACAAGAGTGGTCCTACTCTATGATTCAGCCTAGTTCACAGGGCATCCTCTTGAGCCACAGCTGCACTGACCCGGAAGGAGCTGAGCTGGGCTGAGACAGTGGCCTGGAGCCAGGACAGTCCTGGGGCCTCCAAACAGGGAGATCTGGTATTGCTGACCTGTCAGAAGCCCCCAGGCCAGACGCCGAAGCAACGTGGAGGAGACATTAGTGACTTGAGAGCACGGCTACCACCACTGCCACCATGTGCCTCCTCAACAAGTCCAAGGGTGAGATGACCCCAGAGGAGCTGCAGAAGCGGGAGGAGGAAGAATTTAACATGGGTCCACTCCCCGTGCTCACACAGTCGGTCAAGAACAACACCCAAGTGCTCATCAATTGCCATAACAAGAAGCTCCTGGGCCGTGTGAAGGCCTTTGATAGGCACCGCAACATGGTGCTGGAGAAAGTGAAGGAGGTGTGGACCGAGGTCCCCAAGAATGGCAGGAGCAAGAAGTCCAAGCCAGTCAACAAGCACCACTACATCTCCAAGATGGTCCTGTGTGGGGACTCGGTCATTGTGGTCCTGTGGAACTCGCTCATGCATAGCCAGCAAGAAGAGGCCTCCTCCCCGCAGTCAGAACTTGCCCCCTCGTTTTTCAAAGACCTGCCCTTTGCGCTGGGAATAATAAAGTACTGTGATTTTTCTAAAAAAAAAAAAAATGGAAGCCCCCTGGCCTCGCTCAACAGTGACTCACAGTTAATGAGAATGTCGATCTTCCCGAACTCCTTCAGAGCCTGCTCCACGGCTGCCACGATGGCCAGGGGAGCTCGGACGTCCAGAGATAAAGGGAGGCACTTCTGGCCAGTGGCAGCAGCCAGCTTTCTGGCAGCCTAGAAGCCGGACAGGAAGAGAGAGGTGGGCAGCAGGCCGGTGGCCTCAGCCTGGAGGAACAGCCCTTCAGAATCTGATAAGGATGATGAGCCAGGTTCTGCCAGGAAGCCGGGCTCTGCTGCTGAAACCCACTCTGCAGAGACACAGCTGGCAAGGGGCCACTCCCTAGGGCCATGACCCCTGGTGGACGCTGCTAAGACAGCCTGCACCCTCTCCCCTTTCATCACCCTCCAGGCCCCTGGTCACTAGTCACAGGTCAACGGCAGCTCCAGCTGATGTCCAGTCCCTGCCCCGAGACCAGCCATGGCAGTGGAGAGACTCTCCACCCTCATGACCCTGGTGAGCCCAGATATCTGTCTTGGGGCCACAGTACCACCCAACATAAGGGTTCCCACACAGGACCCAATAAGTAGATTCTTTAAAAAGATAAGGATGTCCCTGCGGGCCACTTCCATGGAAGCTCTGTATTTGGAAGAGGGGCAGGTTTTGGTGTAATCATCCTCTGGATCTCAGGACCCTCCAGGCCCAGGCTCCCAGCCCCCAAAGCTACCCATGGACATGTGGGCACAGGAGAGACCCCTTACCATCGACACTCTGGGAAGACTTCTGCTGGCGATGACTGTGTGGCAGCCGTGCCTGCAAAGCCAGAGGGCAGGCGTGAGGGCAGCAAGGTGCAAGGGACACGCCCAGCCGGGCTCCTGCCTGGCGCTTGAAGCAAAGGTCCCCCTCCCCAAAGGGTCTCTCAGGCTTAAACACCAGCCTAGGGCTAAAGGCACATCTAGCAGAGGACACAGGGGCCTCTGTGGGGCTGAGTGACTGTGGCAGGACCTCAGGCAGGCACCACTGGTTTCTGGGCTGGGTCTCTCTGGCATGAGGTATGCCAGCCATGTGGGGATGTGGGCCTTGCCCCAAACACCATGTGAGCAGCTGTGAGTCTTGGACACAGGGCCCAGACTCTGCATGAGTCCTGCTGGGTCCACCTGGGTCTCCCCGGGAGGCTGGAGTGAAGGACAGAGAGCCCATTCCAGGGCCAGGGCAACTCCCCTGCCTTACCTCCCGACAAACCCAGCCTCAAACTCAGTAATAGTACCAGCTACCACCTGCTAAGCCAGTTCCACTGAATCCTCAGAACATCACAACACAGCTGGCCACGCTTTGCTCAGAGAAGCAACAAAGCTTCCAGCTCGGAAAACAAATTCACCTGGAATGGATGAGTCCCAAAATCTCATCCAGTGGGACATCTCTGAAAAGCAGGGTCCTGGAGGAAACCAGCTTCACCTCCCCTAACCCCAGCCTAACTCTAGGCCTCTCCTAGGTGGGGGTGACAAACTGTTGACCTGGGCCTGAGACCACAGACCTTGTGTCCCAGGAGACACTGTGCTCTGCTTGGTGCCAGGGTCCAACTCGGCCCACCCTGACCCTGGCTCAGCAAGACCCTGGGGGACACTGCAGTAGAATTACCTCAACCTTTGGATCCTCCCGCTTTGTACAAATGGGGGTGCTGAGGCCAGAGCCCAACAGTCTAGACTAATCTCTAGGAGAGGCTGTAGTCTTGCCTCTCCCCGGACAGCACTTGACCCCTTTCAGATGCTCTCTGATAGCCCTGGGGCTAGAGGGGTTCCCACCACCCACCGGCATTTTGCCCAAGATCCCAGGGTCCAGTGGGGTCCATGCAAGGGGGTGGGGAGCAAGATGGGGCACAGAGCACACAGAGCAGTGCTTACCGCATGAAAATCTCAGCAATCCGGAACCCAATTCCAGAGCCACCGCCTGTGATGAAGGCTACCTTGTCCCTGAGAGAAGAAAATAGAGGCTCTTTAAAGAGGCCCCTGTTAAATGGGGGTGGGGAGGAGGTGCTCCTGAAGGACATTGACCCTCTGCACTGGGCACTTCTGTCAAATTTGAGAAATGCTGCTTTTTAAAGCCTGCATTCCTCAGCTTTTTGAATCTTTGGGAAGAATGTCTCTATGCATAAAAGTCTCCATGCAGAAAGTTATCAATTAAGTGAGAAATGTTTTCAAAACATACAAGCCTTCCTCCAGCCACCTGCTAAGTGGATAGAGTAGACGGTTCCTGGAGAAAGAGAAACACGCATGGCTTTTTTGACATAAGAGAAAGATGTTTGGCCTAAGCCATTCTATGATCTAAGCCTGGTCACAGTCTTGTCCTCGAACAGGTCTCAAAAGAATACAGAAACTGGGACTTCCCTGGCGGTCCAGTGGTTAAGACTCCGTGCTCCTGATGCAGGGGCCTGATCCCTGGTCAGGGAACTAGATCCCGCATGCCACAACTGAAGATCCCACATGTCACAACTAAGACCCAGTGCTGCCAAATAAATAAAAATTTTTTTAAAATAAAAATAGGTAGGGGTCACATATATATGCTGTCTACAAGAGACCCACTTCAGACTTAGGGACACATACAGACTGAAAGTGAGAGGATGGAAAAAGATATTCCATGCAAATGGAAATCAAAAGAAAGCTGGAGTAGCAATACTCATATCAGATAAAATAGACTTTAAAATAAAGAATATTACAAGAGCCAAGGACACTACATAACTATCAAGGGATCAATCCAGGAAGAAGAAATAACAATTATAAATAGATATGCACCCAACATAGGAGCACCTCAATACATAAGCCAACTGCTAACAGCTATAACAGAGAAAATCGACAGTAACACAATAATAGTGGGGGACTTTGGGCTTCCCTGGTGGTTCAGTGGTTAAGAATCCGCCTGCCAATGCAGGGGACACAGGTTCAAGCCCTGGCCCGGAAGATCCCACATACTGTGGAGCAACTAAGCCCATGCACCACAACTACTGGGCCTGTGCTCTAGAGCCCGTGAGCCACAACTACTGAGCCCACGCACCACAACTACTGAAGCCTGTGCACCTAGAGCCTGTGCTCTGCAACAAGAGAAGCCACTGCAATGAGAAGCCTGCACACCACAACAAAGAGTACCCCTGCTCACTGCAACTAGAGAAAGCCCGCATGCAGCAACGAAGACCCAACACAGTCAAAAATAAATAAATTAATTAAATTTAAAAAAATAATAATAATAGTGGGGGACTTTAACACCTCACTTACACCAATGGACAGATCATCCAGACAGAAAATTAATAACAAAACACAAACTTTAAATAACAAAATAGACCAGATAGATTTAATTGATATTTATAGGACATTCCATCCAAAAACAGCAGATTACACTTTCAAGTGGGATTTATCCCAGGGACGCAAGGATTCTTCAATATATGCAAATCAATCAATGTGATACACCATATTAACAAATTGAAGAATGAAAACCATATGATCATCTCAAGAGATGCAGAAAAAGCTTCTGACAAAATTCAACACGCATTTATGACAAAAACTCTCCAGAATGTGGGCATAGAGGGAACCTACCTCAACATAATAAAGGCCATGTATGAAAAAACCCACAGCAACATCATTCTCAATAGTGAAAACCTGAAAGCACTTCCTCTAAGATCAGGAAAAAAACAAGGATGTCCATACTCGCCACTATTATTCAGCATAGTTTGGAAGTCCTAACCACTGCAATCAGAGAAGAAAAAGAAATAAAAGGAATACAAATTGGAAAAGAAGAAGTAAAACTGTCACTGCAGATGACATGATAATATACATAGAGAATCCTAAAGATGCCACCAGAAAACTACTAGAGCTAATCAATGAATTTGGTAAAGTTGCAGGATACAAAATTAATGCACAGAAATCTCTGCATTCCTACACACTAACAATGAAAGATCAGAAAGAGAAATTAAGGAAACAATCCCATTTACCGTTGCAACAAAAAGAATAAAATACCTAGGAATAAACCTACCTAAGGAGGTAAAAGACCTGTACTCAGAAAACTGTAAGACACTGATGAAAGAAATCAAAGATCACACAAACAGATGGAGACGTATACCATGTTCTTGGATTGGAAGAATCAACATTGTGAAAATGACTACTACCCAAAGCAATCTACAGATTCAATGCAATCCCTATCAAACTACCAGTGGCATTTTTTACAGAACTAGAACAAAAAATCTTAAAATTTGTGTAGAGACACAAAAGACCCCGAATAGCCAAAGCATACTTGAAGGAAAAAAACAGAGCTGGAGGAATCAGACTCCCTGACTTCAGACTATACTACAAAGTTACAGTAATCAAGACAATATGGTACTGGCACAAAAAGAGAAATACAGATCAGTGGAACAGGAAGAAAGCCCAGAGATAAACCCATGCACCTATGGTCAACTAATCTATGACAAAGGAGGCAAGAATATATAATGGAGAAAAGATAGTCTCTTCAATAAGTGGTGCTGGGAAAACTGGACAACTACATGTAAAAGAATGAAATTAGAACACTCCCGAACACCATACACAAAAATAAACTCAAAACGGATTGAAGACTTAAATGTAAGACCAGACACTATAAAACTCTTAGAGGAAAACATAGGAAGAACACTCTTTGCCATAAATCACAGCAAGGTCTTTTTTGACGCAACTCCTAGAGTAATGGAAATAAAAACAAAAATAAACAAATGGGACCTAATGAAACTTAAAAGCTTTTGCACAGCAAAGGAAACTACAGACAAGATGCAAAGACAACCCTCAGAATGGGAGAAAATATTTGCAAATGAAGCAACAAAGGATTAATCTCCAAAATATATAAACAGCTCATGCAGCTCAATATTAAAAAAAACAAACAACCCAATCAAATAATGGGCAGAAGACCTAAATAGACATTTCTCCAAAGAAGACATACAGATGGCCAAGAGGCACATGAAAAGCTGTTCAACATCACTAATTATTAGAGAAATGCAAATCAAAACTACAATGAGGTATCACCTCACACGGTTAGAATGGGCATCATCAGAAAATCTGCAAACAACAAATGCTGGAGAGAGTGGGGAGAAAAGGGAACCCTCCTACACTGTTGGTGGGAATGTAAATTGATACAGCCACTATGGAGAACAGTATGGAGGTTCCTTAAAAAACTTAAAACTTAAGGAGGTTCCTTAAAAAATAGAATTACCCTAGGACCCAGCAATCCCACTACTGGGCATATATGCAGAGAAAACCATAATTCAAAAAAACACATGCACCCCAATGTTCATGGCAGCATTATTTACAATAGCCAGGTCATGGAAGCAACCTAAATGCCCGTCGACAGACGAATGGATAAAGAAGATGTGGTACATATATGCAATGGAATATTACTCAGCCATAAAAAGGAACGAAGTTGGGTCATTTGTAGAGACGTGGATGGACCTAGAGACTGCCATACAGAGTGAAGTAAGTCAGAAAGATAAAAACAAATATCATATATTAACACAGATATGTGGAACCTAGAAAAATGGTACAGATGAACCGGTTTGCAGGGCAGAAATAGAGACACAGACGTAGAGAACAAACGTATGGACACCAAGGGGGGAAAGTGGCGGGGAGGCGTGGTGGTGGGATGAATTGGGAGTTCGGGATTGACATATATACACTAATATGTATAAAATAGGTAACTAATAAGAACCTGCTGTATAAAAAAATAAATAAAATAAAATTTTTTAAAAATGGGTAGGGGTCAAACTCTATCCAAGTTAAAAAAAAAAGAATACAGAAACTAACGATTGTCATCATCAAGAGAAGTAACAATAGCAAAGATAATAAATCAGGTTTAAAGACTCCCAGTTGTTTCCATGGTAAAGATTAGCCTGAAGTGCGCAACCATCAGATCAACTGGAACCTCAGGGATGATGACCCTTGTGACTTCAATCAATTAAAGCTTGGTCTCTCAACCGCCCAAACCCTTCATGAATATGCATGCACCTTTAGCTTAAAACTTCCCCAAATTTGCTGTGCGGGGAGACTCCGCTTTGGGGAAAATCTCCAATGTTCTCCTTACTTGCTGCTGGCAATAATAAATCCTTCCCTCTCCTGACCTTTGGCTTGGTTGTGTCCTTTGACACTCACCCCCACTTCGGAGCATTGCTAATGAACACCCACCACCACCCACAGGACAAACAGACCGTGCTCACAGCCATGCAAAGATCAGAACACCAGCAGTTGCATCTCTGGGGCACCTGGACCTCCGGACAGTCTGGCAACCAGGCATGGGGTCCTCACGCGTCCCAGTAAAACCGCATTCCCCGTTCAGCCCGCACCGCAGGCGCCCCCGCCCCCTGCCCGGCTCCCTGGGGCGCCCCCGACACGGCCCTCACCGAAGCAAGTCCGGACTGAAGAGGTGGCGGTACTCCGGGAGACAGTCGTCCTCGCTGACGTCAGGCGGTGGCTGGGCCATGGCGCTCGGTGCGGGCCTGGGAGGCTAGAACAGCACGGGACCGCCGGGATCAGGACTCCGACCTCGTCCTCCGGGGACAGGTGGCGCTGTGCCCGCGCCCTCCTCTCTGGCTGGCCTGGGAAGAGGAGGCCCGGCCCACCCGGCGCTCGCCCCTCTCGCGACGCCCCGCCTCCGCGTGCTCTCGCTCCTCCCAGGAAGCCCCGCCTCCGCGTCCCCTCGCTCCTCCCAGGACGCTCCAACCACCCCGGCCCTCCCTCTTCCCAGGACAACCGAGTCCTTCCCGGCCCTCCCCCCGCTTCTCCCAGGACGTCCGGCCCCATAGCCGCGCAGCCTGCTGGGACTGGAAGTCACTCTAGGCGCCAAGGTGTGCGCAGGCGCAGTGCGGCGGGCAGGTTCTCGCGGCGTAGGCTCGGTGAACGCGGCTGGGAGCTATCCGCTTTCCCGACTGCTTTTCACAAGACTGGGCGTCAGTGCCGGGGTCGGAGCCGGCCGGACACAGGGGACACTCGGTTCCTGGGCTAAGGTGGAGCTCGCGGGCCGGCCCAGGGCCCCTCGGCTTCCCTCACCGCCCTGGGCCCTGCTGTGCATTTAAAACACCTGGTCGGACTCGCCCAGCATTTAGAGTTCCTCGCCTCCTGGACGCTTCCCTTTCCTGTTGCATAAGTGTGACGTAGAAGAGGGTAGGAGAGTAGAGCCCAGAAAAGCCATGGGAAACAAGGAAGGCCCTTCTCTCGAATGGCCAGTCCCAGGGTTGGCTCCCAACACGACCCTCTCGCGGCCAGTAAAGTCAGTACACTTCATCCGTGCCCTCATGTGTAGGCACAGAGAGCAACCAAAGCCGGGAATCCGGGACCAGCGCTTCCGTCGGCAAGACGTCAAATTTGAGTGAGGACCAAGTCGGCCTGAGCAGGTGTAATGATGTGTGGTGTCCAGTACCTGTGACAAGTGACCGGGGACACACCTGAGGACCAGGCGTAAGTGTGTAGTGTCAGTGTGGTCACCAGCCTTTCTGCCCTGGGGGCGGCTTCAGTTCCCTGCCTACCCTTCCTGCAACCCTCCAGTCCTGCCTAGGGCTCCTCCTCCAGGGAGAGCACTAGCTCAGGGGCTCAGCTTGGATTCTCCAGATTTTAGGCTGGAGGTCTCTGGACCTCTGCCTGTCTCATACATTCAACAAAGTTATTGATTTCCTCCTGGTGTGTGAGAGATGGTAAGCTTCATTTGTACTTTCAAGCTGCTTACAACTTTGCATAAAGGCCTCATCCTTACCTCAGAGATGGCAGAGGCTGTAATGAGCACTCCACCCCCACGCACAGCACAGTGAATTTTAATGTCCCCACTCTGGGGGAAGGGAGGTCACACTACCAGCTTTTGGAGGCACCCCAAAGCTTGTCTGGCACTTTGGTACAGAAAGGATTTTGTCCAATCTCTTGCTTGCTTCGGATAATACTAAAAGGCACATAAAGTTGGTGGCTCAACCCCTCTGGGCGGGGGTGGGGCAGCAGGCAGACAGGCGGGGGGGTCTGGGACAGATGGGCAGAGCATGGGTGTGGGCTCAAGGTCTTGTCGACAGAGGTAGTTGGTCCTGGGTGGATGCTGGCGTGACCGAGGGCACCCTGAGTGCTCAGGCTGGATAGATGCTGCTGTGGTGGCCTTCGTCTGCCCAGTCCACCAGCTCACTGCTCTGGAACCACAGCTGGATCTCCCTCTGGGCCCCCTCCACGGAGTCGCTGGCGTGGATGACATTCCTGTGCCAGGTGGCAGAGGTAGGACACAGGCTTCAGTGTGCACCTTGGGGGTCCCAGGGACAGTCTGCTGATCCCCTACTGTCAAGGGGAGCAAGCGGGGTGACTGTACAGAGGTGAAAGGAAGAACAGGGGAGCTGCAAAACTGGATTCCAGCCTGATGTCAGCTTCTTACCCACAACGTCATCTGTCCCGTGCCAACCCCCGGGGTGTCTGGCGATAAAGTGAGGTGACAGACAACGATGGCAGAGCACATATAAAACATACAGGGAATGCTTTATCTTCTCCTGTGTGCATGAAAGGGTTTTTAAAAAAACTGCACTAGCAAACGTTAGGTGTGATGGGCCATCAGTAAAAGTCTCCTCTGGCTTTACTTTCCCCTGAGCAAGAAGCCCAGGTCTGGTGGATCTGCCTTAGCAGCAAGCCACCACCCTAAGCCCCTAGTGAGCTGGCCCTCAGCTCCAAGTGGCCGAGTGTGTTAGGGCCCCCATACCTGCTGATGTGGATGCTGAAGTCTCCCCGGATGGTGCCAGGGGCAGCCTCAGCCGAGTTGGTGTGTCCTATCATAGCCCTCGAGGTGCAGACCACATTGGGGCCTTCCCAGACCTGCAGCACAGAGATAAAGGAGGTGGGGAGAGGTGGGTATCACCAAGGGCTCAGTCCAGGACCCTCCACCCCTCCCACCACCCCTGCCCCGCTGTACCATGGCCACCACCGGGCCGGAGCTCATGTAGCTGATGAGGGCTGGGTAGAAGGGCTTCTTCTGCAGGTCGTGGTAGTGCTCGGCAAGGATGCTCTCTGGTGCCTGGTGCATTGGGGGAAGGGGGTGAGAGGAGCCCCTGGAGAGGGAGCCCCACCAGGCACTGGGACAGTGACATGGTGTACTGATCACAGGGCCCTTTGCAGATGACACCTACATGGGGCAGCACTCCAGCCACAAAAGCACAAGGCAGACACCTCCCCACCCCTCCCCTTCTACTGCCAACACCAGGATGTCTTCCTGAGGCAGGGCTGAGATGTGAGAAGCCCCCCATCCCAGTCCCCTCAGGGATACCCACAGGCCAAGAGCCCTGGTACCTGCAGCATCTTCATCCCCACCAGCTTGAAGCCCCTCCTCTCAAAGCGCTGGATCACATCCCCAACGAGCCTCCGCTGCACCCCGTCTGGCTTCACCGCAACCAGGGTCCGCTCCAGGGTCCAGGAGGGTCCTCCTTTAGAAGAGGGGGGTTCGGGGCTGCCGAGGCCTCACCCTTTCATGTCTCCCGGACCTGGGTTCCCCTGCCAGGACCCAGGTGTCACCTGGACTTCAGAGTGTCTGCCTCAGGCAGAGCAGCTCTGGAGGGGAGTAGTGTGGTGTCCACAGACAGGACTGTCTAGCATGGTGCTACCCCTTGGGACAAGCAGCACAGGGGGTCCCTGGGGACTTCAGCCTGTCAGAGGGGCCATGGGCCCTCCCAGGCAGTGGCAGAAGCTGCCCATGATAGAGCTGATGTCCCCTGAAAAGGCATCTATCTTAGAAGGCCTGGAGGCCTAGGGAGGCACAGTCCAGCTCAGAGGCCACCCGGAGGCCCAAAGATGCCACACTGGAAAGAAAGTACAAGTCTTGGCCTGATTTTCACTCTTGTCCTTTGTGGCGCTAGCACAGACAATGTCTGAACCCCCAACCTGCCACATCAGGAAGGAACTACCACCCATCTTCTGGGTCTTAGGTGAAGGAATGGCAGGGGACCAGGGAGACAGAAGTGCACTTTCCCCACTGGCTGGGCCACAGACAGCGGGACAAAGGGACCTGGGGATTGAGGAGAAAGGTGGAGGGGTTCCTGTCTGCAGGTGGGGAGAGTTGAGAGGGCTCCTCCCCTCACACCTTCGTTGGCCAGGCTGCTGTGGGGTTCCAGGGTGGGATGCTTCCAGACCTAAAGTCAACACTGCCACAGTCTTCCCCATCCTGGGGAGACACTGCCCGGAAGACCCCCCAGCATCATCACCCTCCTACAGCCTCAGGCCACTTCCAGAGTTATGCTGACCCTCAGCATTGGGTCCAGGGTCAAGTGTAATTTTGAGAGGAGCCCAGACCCTGGATGTCCAGCTAATTCTTGCAAAGAGGGAAGAGAAAACTGGAGGAGAGATAAGACGTAGGGTCCAGGAGGGCCAGTGTCCCCGGAGGCATCTGCAGCTGCCTTCCCATCCCCAGGAGGAAAATAAACCAAAGTTGTGCAGGGCCTGGAGAGCAGGCAGTGGGTACCCACCACATCCCTTCAATGAACCGTGCTGGAGGAAGTCCCCCCATCCTTATTCCATCCCCCAAGCCCAGTGCCTGGGCGCCCTGCTGCCAGCTGGCTTGTGCCTCAGCCGGTGGCAGTTCACTCTTGCCAGCATTTGGAACGCCAGGACATCTGCCGCTCACGAAGGGCCTGAGGGTCAGCAGCTAGGGCAGAGGTCCCAGCGGGCAGAGATAGGCCAGAGGGAAAAACGCCCCAGGACGGCAGTGTTCATCTGCTGAGAATGACCCCTCTCAGGAGCCCCAAGTCCGCCGCAAAGTGTGGCCACCAGGCTTCTGGCTTCCTCCTGCCCTGGAACCCTGGGGACCCCCTGCCCTGAGCACGGTGAGGAGGTGAGCGGGTGAGAAAGGTAGGAGGGAGGGAGGGGAAAGGGGAGAGGAGGAGGGGTGGAGGGAGGGAGAGCGGCGCAAGGCCCCCATGGCCTCTACCCTCGCGGCCCCACACCGACCCTGATTCACTCAGGCGGCCTCGGGAAGTATTTAATGTCAATTTCTGTTAAAATCAGAAGAAAAAAACAACAATGATGATGAACGCAGCATGGATTGTATTCGTCTTTATACCAACACAGTCCTTAAGTATCAGTTTTGAGTTCATGCAAGTCCTCCTGCGCCTGTCTTGGGCTGCACCCCGTCCTGGCAGGAGGACCTGCTTCTGGGGCAGGGAGTGTCCTCCCACCTGAGTCTCCCTCGGAAATTACACCCTGTATCTGGGGAGGGTGGACCTGGATGGTCAGGCAAGGTTAGGCAGGAAATCTCTGCATTTGGATGGGGAAAATCCCACCTTTATTCTCAAGTGGACATGTAACTGCATTCCTCTAACTGAAGGAATTTAGCTTCCACTGAAACCATGACGGTGCCTGTGACTTTATCGCAAGCAGAAATCACAGATATTCTCATTTACTATATTGTTCCAGTTGAGAAGATGGCGCAGTACTGTCTGAAATATGAGATCAACTGCAAGATCTTATGTAATGAGTTTTCGTTTTCTTTTTTTTTTAATTTTATTTTATTTTTTTTGGCAGTGTTGGGTCTTCGTTGCTGTGCGCGGGCTTTCTCTAGATGCGACGAGCGGGGGCTACTCTTCGTTGGGGTGCACAGGCTTCTAAATGTGTTGGCTTCTCTTGTTGCGGAGCCCAGGCTCTAGGCGCGCGGGTTTCAGTAGTTGTGGAGCACGGGCTAAGTTGCTCCGTGGCATGTGGGATCTTACCGGACCAGGGCTCAAACCCGTGCCCCCTGCATTGGCAGGTGGATTCTTTTCTTTTCTTTTTTTAAATTTATTTTATTTTTGGCTGCGTTGGATGTTGCTACACGCGGGCTTTCTCCAGTTGTGGGGAGTGGGGGCTAGTCTTCATAACAATGTGCGGGCTTCTCATCGCGGTGACTTCTCTTGTTGCGGAGCCCAGGCGGGCTCTAGGCGCGCGGGCTTCAATAGTTGTAGCACACAGGCTTCAGTAGTTGTGGCTCACGGGCTCTAGAGTGCAGGCTCACTAGTTGTGGCGCACGGGCTTTGTTTCTCCGTGGCATGTAGAATCCTCCCGGACCAGGGCTCGAACCCATGTCCCCTACATTGGCAGGTGGATTCTTAACCACTGCACCACCAGGGAAGCCCTGTAATGAGTTTTTGAAAAAGCATATATACTTCTTTATACTGTTGTAGATGGAATTGTTTTCTTAATTTCATTTTCAGTGGTTCATTACAAGCATATAAAAATACAATTGAGTTTTGTATATGGATCTTGTATCCAAAGACTTTGGTGAACTCATTTATTAATTCTAATAGTTTTTTAGTGGATTCCTCAGGATTTTGTACATACAAGGTTATGTCATACAGGAATAGAGATAGTTTGACTTTTTCCTTCCCAATCTGGATGTCTTTTTTTTTTTTCATTTTATTAATCAATTGCTTGGCTAGAATCTTCAGTACAATGTTAAATACAAGTGACCTTCTTTTTCCACTGTCTTAAGACAGGAGATTAGATTATTGTTTTGAAATATTTTTTTCTTTCTTAGTATAGACATTTACAGCTATAAATTTCCCTCTAAACATTGCATTAACCATATTCCATAAGTTTTGATGTGTCTTCATTTTCTTTCATCTCAAAGTATTTTCTGATTTCCCTTTTGATTTCGTATACTCTAAAAACTACAAATCATTGTTGAAAGAAATTACAGAAAATCTAAATAAATGACAAAACATCCTACATTCATGGATTGGAAGAATTAACATGTTAATATGTCAATGCTCCTCAAACTGATCTACAGATTCAACTCAATCCCTGTCAAAATCCTGACTTCTTTGTAAAAATTGTTAAGTTGATTCTCAAATTCAGTGGGTTTGCAAGAGACCCGGAATAACCAGAAACTCCTGAAAAAGAACAAAGCAGGAGAACTCACACTTCCTGATTTCAAACTTATCACAAAACAATAAAAATCAAGTCAGTGTGGTACCAGCACAAGGACAGACATATAGACCAATGGAATAGAATAGAGAGTCCAGAAATAAAACCATACATCTATAGTCAACTGATTTTGGTGAGGAAGCCAAGACCATTCAATGAGAGACAGAACAGTCTTTTCAACAAATGGTGTTGCAGTAGCCAAGACATGGAAACAACCTAAATGTCCATCAACAGATAAGTAAAGAAGTTGTGATATACATATACAATGGAATATAACTCAGCCATAAAAAAGAATGAAATAATGCCATTTACAGCAACATGGATGGACCTAGTGATTATCATATTAAGTGAAGTAAGTCAGAAAGAGAAAGACAAATACCATATGATATCACTTATATGTGGGATCTAAAATATGACACAAATTAACTTATCTACAGGACTTCTCTGGTAGTCCTGTGGTTAGGACTCTGTGCTCCCAATTCAGCGGGCTCAGGTTCGATCCCTGGTCAGGGAATCAGATCCCGCATGCCACAACTAAGACCCAGTGCAGCCAAATAAATAATTAAAAAAAAAAAAAAGCCATGCACCACAATGTTCATTGCAGCACTATTTACAATAGCCAGGACATGGAACCAACCTAAATGTCCATTGACAGATGAATGGATAAAGAAGATGTGGCACATATATACAATGGAATATTACTCAGCCATAAAAAGGAATGAAACAGTTATTTGTAGTGAGGTGGATGGACCTAGAGCCTGTCATACAGAGTAAAGGAAGTCAGAAAAGCAAATACCGTATGCTAACGCATATATATGGAATCTAAAAAAAAAAAAAAAGGTACTGATGGACCTAGTTGCAGGGCAGGAATAAAGAGGTAGACATAGAGAATGGACTTGATGACGTGAGGTGGGAGGGCGAAGCTGGGGCGAAGTGAGAGTAGCATTGGCGTATATACACTACCAAATGTGAAACAGTTGGCTGGTGGGAAGCAGCAGCATAGCACAGGGAGACTGGCTTGGTGCTTTGTGATGACCTAGAGGGGTGGGATAGGGAGGGTGGGAGGGAGGCTCAAGAGAGAGAGGATGTGGGCACATGTGTATGCATATGGCTGATTTGCTTTGTTGTGCAACAGAAACTAACACGGTATTGTCAAGCAATTATACTCCAATAAAAATGTATTAAAAAAAGTATCACTTAAAACAATTAACTTATCCGTGAAACAGAAGCAGACTCACTGAACAGACTTGTGCTTGCCAAGGGAGAGGAGGGTGGAGAAGGGATGGATTGGGAGTTTGGGATTAGCACATGCAAACTATTATGTATGCAATGCATAAACAACAAGATCTTATTGCATAGCACAGGAAACTATATTCAATATCCTGTGATAAACCATGATGGAAAAGAATATGAGAAAGAATATATAACTGAATCACTTTTTTTTTACATCTTTATTGGAGTATAATTGCTTTACAATATAACTGAATCACTTTGATTCAGCACCTGAAAAGATGCTCAACATCATTAGTCATCAGGGAAATGCAAATCAAAACCCCGAGAGACAACTTTATACCCGCTATCATGGCTAGAACCAAAAGGTCAGATAATAACCTGTGTTGGTGAGGATGTGGAAAAATTGGAACCCTCCTACATTACTGATGGAAATGTAAAATAATGCAGCCACTTTGGGAAATAGTCTGGCAATTTCTCAAATGATTAAAAATCGAATCATATGACTCAGAAATTCTACTTCTAGGTATATACCCAAAAGAAATGAAAGTACATGTTCACAAAAACTTGTACACAAATTTTCACAGCAGTATTATTTATAGTAGCCAAAGGGTGGAAATAACCCAAGTGTCCATCAGTTGATGAATAGATAAACAAAATGTGGTCAGTCCATGCAGTGGAATAGTGTTCGGCCATAAAAGGAAGGAAATACTGACACATGCTGTAACCTGAATGAACTTTTTTTTCCCCTAACCACTCAACCGCAAGGGAATTCCCTTGAAGGAACCTTGGAAACATTATGCTGAGTGAAAGAATTCAGTCACAAAAGGCCACATATTGTATGATTCCATTCATGTGAAAGTACAGAATAGGGAAGTATACAGAGACAGAAAGTAGTATTAGTGGTTGCTTAGGGCTGGGGCTGAGGAGTGGTGGGGGAATGGGAGGGTGATAGCTAAATGGTATGGAGTTTCTTAATATTTATTTTATTTTATTTTGGGCTGCTTCAGGTGTTAGTTGTGGCACACAGGATCTTCGTTGCGGCGTGCGGGCCCTCTAGTTGAGGCATGCGGGCTTAGTTGCCCTGCAGCATGTGGGATCTTAGTTCCTCGACCAGGGATTGAACCTGCATCCCCTGCATTGGAAGGCAGATTCTTAACCACTGGACCACCAGGGAAGTCCCTGGAGCTTCTTTTTAGGAGATGAAAATGTTCTAAAATTGACTGTGGTGATGGTTACACATATGTGTGAGTACACCAAAAATCATTGAATTGTAAATTTTATTTTATTTCATTTTTTAATTTTTTTTTTTTGCGGTACATGGGCCTCTCACTGTTGTGGCCTCTCCCGTTGCGGAGCACAGGCTCCGGACGCGCAGGCCCAGTGGCCATGGCTCACAGGCCCAGCAGCTCCGCGGCATGTGGGATCCTCCCGGACTGGGGCACGAACCCGTGTCCCCTGCATCGGCAGGCAGACTCAACCACTGCGCCACCAGGGAAGCCCCTGAATTGTAAATTTTAAATGGGTGAATGGTTTAGTATGGAATTATTTCTCAACAAAGCTGGTTTTTCAAAGATGAAAAAGCAAAAAATAAGAAAAAAAAAAGACCAAAAAAATGAAAAAGCATTTATTATTATGTCACATATTTTAAATGTCTTGAGACATCTTGGCTGTTTCATCAAACCACTTCCAACCCTGCACAGGCCAGGCCCTACACTGCTCTGGGACTCTGAGGCTGCTGTAGCCCAGCCCCAGACTGATCCCTGTTCCCAGAGACAGTGCAGCACATGGCTCACAGCACTGCTCTGTGCAAGGTGGCCACTTCCTGTTGGGAGGTGAGCCTGCTTCCCCACCCCCTTTGCATCTGGGCTGGCCCTGTGGCTGGTTGTGTCTGCACAAACGCTGGGTAACATCCTCATCTGGGCCTTAGAGATCTACACTTCTGCCTTTGCCATTTGGGGTGCACGGGCTTGGACTTTCCTTTCTGTGTAAAGAAGCCTAAGGCAGCCACAGAAAAAGAGAAAGAAAGAGCCACCAGCCCCCAGCCATCCCTACCAAAGCACCAGAAGTGTGGGTAGTCATCTTGAGAGTTCCAGCCCCAGCTTATGCCTCAGGGAGCAGAAGAGCCACCAGCTGAACCCTGCCCAACTCCCTGACTCAGCAAAGAATCAGCAGAAAATATCCTGGCTGTTGTGTGAAGCCGTTCAGATTTGGGGTAATTTGTTGAGATGCCTCCTACTCAACCAAGCCTGGCTCAACTGAGCTCATCTGAGATGTGGAATCCCTTGGCTTCTCTGTGGCCAAGCCAGGGCTCAAGTAGAAGAGTGGCCCTAGGTCCACTGCTCCTCCGACCACAGTTCCCTGCATCCTCTTCTGTCAAGGATCTGTGCAGCTTCTGTGTGAAGACTTCAGGCTCACAGGTGGCTGGCTGAGTGAGTTAGGAGACCTGAGTTTCGACCCTGGTCCTTCTTCTAAGGCTACACCTTTATCCGCCCTGAGCCCCCATCCCCTCCTCTGTAAAGTGCTGCTGACGGTGCCTCAGGGAATAGGGTTCTGGCACATGGGCTGCTTCTTGCTCTGTCCTGTCTCGTCCTGTCCCCTCTGGTCCCTGTTCCTGTCCCTCTCCTGCACCCTGACACCCTCCTCAGGCTTCCGGACCCACTGCCACTGTGTCAGATGGGATTGCTGGAGGGATTTACCTCCCCCAGAGGCAGAGATGTGCACCCTGCATCTCCCTGGCCCCCATATCGCAACAGTTCTGGGGTGCCTTCAGATGTTCCCGAGAGATCAGGCCAGAGTTCCACGACCTGGGCCTCCTTCTCTTCCCTTTCCAGACCCACTTCCTACTCCCCCTGAGTGTTCTCTGGGACCACGTCCTAAAACATCGTTCTCACATTTTCACACAGGTCCACATCAGGGTCCACCTCCAGGAAACCCAGCCTCAGAAAGGAAGATACAAGAAGGAAGCACTTTATGACCACATTTGATACAGCAGAGCACAAACATGAGGCTGTTCATTTCTCCTCTGATGCTGACTCTCCTCCCGCATCCAGCACTAAACGTGGAAGCACTTTATCAATACATTTGCTCAGTATTTATTTCTCCGTGACCGCATTCCTCCCTTCTAGACTCTCCTCTTGCATCTTTTGAGGAGTAGATCTCATAGCCCTCACATCATTTTCAGTTGTTACAGGTCCAGTTTCACGTGGGTTAAAACCCCCGCCATGTATCCACCTGAAGAGTCCTTTCTCTCCTTCCCCCATGCCAGCCGGGTTTGGTCCAAGTGAGGCTGGTCTGCAACAACGTCCTTTCTCTCAGTCTCTGTCCTCATCTGGTGCATGACTTTCTTGTCTCCAAGTTGTTGACATTCAGCTTCCTCCTGGCAAGGCAGCCCTAGTTCCTTCTGAGACTTAGGACGACAGACATCCTGTCTCGGACCCTGCACCCCTGAGCCCTTCAGATAGAGCCAGGGCCCAGGGCCAGTGGTCAGCTGTCCTCACCTTGACCCACAGACCCCAATCAATTTTCCAACAGGATTGTTTTGTGGTCTCAAATTACAATGTGGAAATGCAAGTTGCCTGACTACCCAGACTCTCTGAAGAAGATGAGGGTGAGAGGGCTTGTTCTGCAAGCTATCAGTCCTTGTTACATAGCTGTAATAATTCCGACCATGTGTTGGCCCAGGTATTGACAAGTAGACCAAGGGAACAGGATAGAGAACCCAGAAACAGACTCATACATGTACGAGCACCAAATATATGACTGAGGAGCTGCTGCAGATCAGTGGGAAATGCAGACTTTTCAATAAACATTGCTGGGTCAATCAGGTATCCATATGGAAAGAGAGAGAGACCTAATCCTACATACACAGAAATAAATTTCAGGTAGGTTAAAGGCCTAAATATGAAAGGCAGATCTATAAAGCTTTCAGAAGTTAAGAAACTATAAGCAGGACCTTCTAAGGGGAAGAATTTCTTTAGGCACAAAAGGCACTAATCATAAAGAAAATGATTGACAAATTCAACTACATTAAAATGAAGAACTTCATAAAAAACACCATGAAGACATTAAAATGGCCCAGATCTAAAACACTGACAATACCGAGTGCTAGCAAGAATGTAGAGCAACAGGAACACTAGTTCATCACTGGTGGAAATGCAAAATGGAAGTTACTTTGGAATATATTTTGGTGGTTTCTTACAGAACTAAACATACTCTTACCATGTGCTGTAGCAATCATTATACTTGGTATTTACTCAAATGAGTTGAAAATGTATGTCCCCAAAAAAGTGCACATGGATGTTTATAGCAGGTTTATTCATAATTGCTTTATTCATAAATTGCCAAAACTTGGAAACAACCAAGATGTCCTTCAGTAGGTGAATGGATAAATAAACTGTGGTGTATCCAGACAGTGGAATATTGTTCAACAATAAAAAGAAATACAGGGGACTTCCCTGGTGGCCCAGTGGTTAAGAATCCGTTTGCCAACGTAGGGGACACGGGTTCGAGCCCTGATCCAGGAGGATCCCACATGCCACGGAGCAACTAAGCCGATGCGCCACAACTACTGAACCTGCACTCTAGAGCCCACGAGCCACAACTACTGAGCCTGCGTGCCACAACTACTGAAGCCCACGCGCCTAGAGCCCATGCTCTGCAACAAGAGAAGATATCGCATTGAGAAGCCTGTGCACCACAATGAACAGTAGCCCCCGCTCGACGCAACTAGAGAAAGCCCGTGCGCAGCAACAAAGACCCAACACAGCCAAAAATAAATAAATTTAAAAAATAAAAATAGGGGCTTCCCTGGTGGCGCAGTGGTTGAGAGTCCGCCTGCTGATGCAGGGGATGTGGGTTCGTGCCCCGGTCCGGGAGGATCCCATATGCTGCGGAGCGGCTGGGTTCGTGGGCCATGGACGCTGGGCCTGCGCGTCCGGAGCCTGTGCTCCGCAACGGGAGAGGCCGCAACAGTGAGAGGCCCGCGTACCACAAAAAAAAAATAAATAAATAAAATAAAATAAAAATATTAAAAGAAAAAGAAGAAAGGGTGGGGAGTAGATGAAACAAAGCTGTCAAAATGTTGATGATTAAAAAAAAAAAAAAAAAATGTTGATGATTGTTGAACTGGGGTGATAGGTATTTGAGGGCTTGAGTGTATGATTTGATTTCAGTGTATGTTTGAAAATTTCTATAATAAAAGGTAAAAAAACAGGTCTTTAAAAAAAAAGAAAAAAGAAATGTGCCATCAAGTCCTAAAAGGATATTGAGTAAACTTAAATGCATATTACTTAGTGAGAGAAGCCAGTTTGGAAAGGCTATATACTGTATGATTCTGACTATATAACATGCTGGAAAAGGCAAAACTCTGGAGACAGTAAAAAGATCAATGATTGCCGGGGGTTGGGCACTGGAAGGGATGAACAGGCAGAGCACAGAGGATATTTAGGGCAGTGAAACTACCCTGTATGGTACTATAATGATAGATACATGTCATTATATATTTGTCCAAACCCATAGAATGTACAATACCAAGAGTGAACCTTAATGTAAGCTACGGACTGTGGATGATTAGGATGTAGGTTCTTCAGCTGTAACAAATGACCACCCTGGTGGGGGATGGTGATAGTGGGGGAGGCTGTGCATGTTTGGGGGCAGAGGGTATATGGGAACTCTCTGCACTTTCTGCTTAATTTTGCTATGAATCTAAAACTCTTTAAAATATATTAAATACACACACACAGACCATGAAGAAAGAAAAAGACAAGTCACAGAACAGGAAAGAACATTTCCACCACTTAAAACCTATGCACGTCTAGTGCTCTATGACCAGAAATCAGTGAGTAAAAGACCAATGGCCCAACAGCACAGCAAATACTTGAAGATTCATTTCTCCAAAGAGGAAATTTTAACAGCCAGTAAATAACGCAAAGGTGCTCAGCCTCAGGAGTAATCAGAGAAACGCAAATAAAGTCATGGTACAAATCTCCAAGTCTGAAAATTCCAGATATTAGCGAGGATGTGGACCACTAGAACCCCTCACTGCTAGTGAGAATCTCAGCTGACCAAACCCATTTAGGTGAACAGCGTGGAGTTATCAAGAAAGGGAAAAGACAAGCTACAGAGCCAGAGAAAATATTTGCAACTCATAAATCTGATCAGGGTCTAGTATGAAGAATTTATAAAGAACTCTTACAAGTTAATAACAGAAAACCACTCCGCCCACACCCTCCCGTAACCCTCTCCCCTTGAGTGTGGGCTGCACCCAGTGACAAGGAGAAAACAGAAGGAGATGGGAGGTTGCCTTCGGGATTGGTGACCAGACCCGCTGATCTGCTTCTTCCTTTCTCCTCCCCCCCATCCTGCGTGGAGCTCCAGCTGCCCTACGGGCAGGTCCTCATGACAAGGAACCCAGGTCTCTGGCCAACAACCAGTGTGGACCTGAGGCCACAGCCACGGATGTGAGTTTAGAAGCAGATCCTACCCCAGTCTAGCCTTGAGATGACTGAAGCCCCGGTTGACACTTTTGCAGCCTGACTAAGGATGAGGTGGGTGGGGAATGAGGGGCGACAGCCTTGGATTTCTGGGACATTCCTGCTTGGAGAGACCCTGCCCTGCAGGGTGGGAGGAGGGGGCAACCCAGTAGAACCAGACTCCGTACCAGCCCTGCTGCTGCTGTCTCCTTGCCCTACACCGGCTCTCCAGCTGTTTCTAATCTTGTGCCTCTTTGGGTAAACGTGGAAGTTTCCAGGTTGCCCCTTCCCCATCACCTGCAAACCAGCATGTCTCTCAGGAGACCCTGAGTCTGATTTTCACTGATTTCTAGTTACCTAATTATTGTTATAGAGTTCTAATTTAATTCCATTGTGGTCAGAGAACATATTCTGTATCACCCAAATTCTTTGAAGTTTATGGAGAACTGGTTTTTTGTTTTGTTTTGTTTTGTTTTTGGCAGTACACGGGCCTCTCACTGCTGTGGCCTCTTCCGTTGCGGAGCACAGGCTCCGGACGCGCAGGCTCAGCGGCCATGGCTCACGGGCCTAGCTGCTCCATGGCATGTGGGATCTTCCTGGACCAGGGCACGAACCTGTGTCCCCTGCATTGGCAGGCGGACTCTCAACCACTGTGCCACCAGGGAAGCCCAAGAACTGGTTTTTTAAAATTATTTATTTATTTATTTATTTGGCTGCACTGGGTCTTAGTTGCAGCATGCGGGCTCCCAGCTGTGTTATGCAGGATCTAGTTTCCCAATCAGGGATCGAACCCAGGCCCCCTGCATTGGGAGCACAGAGTCTCAACCACTGGACCACCAGGGAAGTCCCTTGACGCTCTTTTAATAGGTGCATACATATTTATTTCTTCCTTATGAATTGACCCTTTTATGGTTATGAAAAAAAATTTTTTTTGGTGATACCTTTTGCCTTGAAGTCCACTTTATCTAATAGAAATATAGGGGCTCCAGTTTCTCATGTTTATTATTGCATGCTGGGTCTTTGTCCATCTGCTTACTTTCAACCCATCTGTGTCTTTATGGATGTAGATAGCTGGGTCTTGCTTTTTAAAAAAATCCAGTCTGATAATCTCTGCCTTTTAACTGGAGTGTGTAGTCCATGAATAATTAATGTAATTATTGATATGGTTGGAGTTAGGTCTCCTATTTTATTATTTGTTTTGTGTTTGCCCCTCTGATTTATATTATTTTCCTCCTTTCCTTACCTCTTTCGGATTAAATGAATATTTTAAAATACATTTTAATTTATTTATTGGATCTTTAGGTATACCTTAGCATTATTTTTATACTGGTTGCTCTAGGGATTGTAATTACATCCCTAACATTTCACAGACTATTTAGAATTTATACTGTGCCACTTCATGTAAGATGCAGGAATCTGGCAACCATGTAGGTCTGTTTTCTCCTCCACCCTGTCCTGTCTGCTCCATTGTTTCTGCAGAGAAGTCATACGTTGTTTGAATTGTTATTCCCTTGAATGTCATTTTTCTCTGGATGCTTTCAATATTTCCTCTTTTTGTTTGGTTTTCAGTAGTTGACTATTATGTGCCTGGGTGTGATTTTCTTTGTACAATTTCTTCTTAGGATTCACTGAGCTTCTTGAATCTGTACATTAATGTCTTTCACGAAATTTCTCATGTTTTTTCTGCCTCGTTCTCTCCTATCCTTTTGGGACTGCAACTTTAAACATGTTAGACCTCTTTTCACCCCTGCTCGGGTCACTGCAGGGGGAGCCAGTGTGGGTGGCTTCTTCTCGGAGCTGGGGTCCCAGGTAGCCTGACCTGCATCTGCCAGCCCAGGGAAGCTGGTGAGGGCTGCCAAGGGGGAGCACTCAAACCAGAGCATCACTCTTGGGGCATCCTACCCTGGCAACATCTGCCCCTGTCACTCACTGCCACCAGGGGACCACTTTCATCTTTCTCATCTTCTCCTGTAAATTGCTGGGATATGGGATATTTCCAGTGTCTTCTTTTGGACTGTCTTTTTTTCAGTGTGTGAATTTCCTTTCTATCTTAGGTATATTCACCGTTTATCACACAAAGCACATGTTTTCTCCCATTTGTCTTTTGACTTAATTGATGACGTCTATCCTTTCACACTTTTTATAATTACATAGCATTTTAAAAAATGTAGTCAAATAAGTAACTTTTTCTTCATGTTCCCCGGTTCCCTGTCTTGCTCAAGAAATTCTTTCCCATGACTGTATTCTAAGGGACGTGTTCTAGTTTCCTTTTAATATTTTTATCATTTTATTCTTTTAAAAAATTTTTTATTGGATTATAGCTGATTTACAATGTTATGTTAGTTTCAGGTGTACAGTAAAGTGAATCAGTTATACATATACATATATCCACTCTTTTTTAGTTTCTTTTCGCATATAGATCATTACATAGTATTGAGTAGAGTTCCCTGTGCTATAAAGTACGTCCTTATTAATTATCCATTTTATATATAGTAGTATGTAAATGTCAGTTCCAATCTCCCAATTTATCCCTCCCCTCTTTCCCGCCTAAAAATATGGAACGCTTCACGAATTTGCATGTCATCCTTGTGCAGGGGCCATGCTAATCTTCTCTGTATCGTTCCAATTTTAGTATATGTGCTGCTGAGGTGAGCACTATCATTTTATTCTTGACAGTTGACAGCCTGATCCAGTTGGAATTCATTTTTCTGTGTAGTGTGAGGTAGGATACAGAACCGTGTATTCGCAAGACCTCGAGAAGGGGCCTCCTGCCACTGGGCCTGTTTCCATCTTCACATTTGGCCTCCCAGGTGGGTCCTTTCCATTTTTAAAAAAATATTTATTATTTAGGCTGCGCTGGGCCTCAGTTGTGGCATGCGGGACCTTTTTGCGGCATGCATGTGGGATCTAGTTCCCTGACCAGGGATTGAACCCTGGCCCCCTGCATTGGGAGCATGGAGTCTTACCCACTGGACCGCCTGGGAAGTCCCTCCTTTCCATTATTAATACTCTGTTACGTAGCAGAGTTCTCCTGAGCCCCCTAGATGGAGCACCGATGCCTCCTCTCCTGCCTGCTTGGGGAGCTTGGCCCGGGAACCTCACACTGAGGTGACCCTCAGAGTGGGTAGGGCTGCTGGGGGACCGCTGAGCCCAGCCTGGGGCAGGGATGGATCTCAGCTGGAACAGTCTGCAGGGCTCAGTGCTGACCACAGCTGCTGTCCCCAGCATGATCTGGGTCAGTACAGTGCACTAAAATCGAAGCTCAGCAAAATCCAGAATTGGTCTCTGTCCCTTTAAACTGAGAATCTGGGAGCCCCCTGCGGCCAGGGGTGAGGGGGGGTCCAGCCTAGATTCCAGAGGAATAAAGGGTCTTTTAAGGGTTCACACCTGGGACTTCCTTCCCCCACCCTCCCACCATGCCTCACCACCCCCCCCTTACCCCCCAGCATTCAGTGCCCTTGGGCTCCCCGGTCAGCTTCTTTTCCCTCCCGACCGGTAAACCCTCACGCACGCTCGAACACACCCACACGTACAAAGTTCGAAAGGTGCAAACAGGTATAGCCCCTCTTACCAATCCTCGGCCACAGGGCTCCCTTCCCTCCCTGGCTGCTGGATGCTTCCAGGCATTCTATGTCTTTAAGATATGCAAATTAAAAAAAATTTTTTTTTCTACAAAAATGGTAGCTTTCTGAACACATTATTCTGCCCTTCCCTTTTTTCAGCTAATAGTCCCCCTGGTAGACCATTCCCAATTAGTACACAGAGCTTCCTGGTTTTCCTTTTACAGCCCACTGGATCAGTGTTTATAATATCACAGTGTTTGAATTTCGATCTGGGTACCCATGACTCTAATGCCCATATCCTCATGACCAATATCTGGGTGCATGCTGCGTTCGAATGCAGCCTCACGCTTCTGTGACCATATCTGCAGGGAAAATGCACAGCGGTGGCAGGACTGAGGCTCCCGGGAGGCTCAGCAAACCTAAGCAAGTCTGTGGGCAATGCCACCCTTTCGGTAGGATCAAATTTTTTGATCTCTGCAGATTTGTTAGGTGAAAGAAGGCCTCTGGGTGCTTTTCAGTTTGCATTTCTCTAAGGAGGGAAATATTCATCTGCATATCCTTTCCAGGAATCTTCTCTGGTGGTTTGCTGTGGGAGAGTTGATATTTCTTATTTACTTGTAGGAACTCTTTTTTTTTTTTTTTTTTTTTTTTTTTTTTTTTTTTTTTTTTTTGCGGTACGTGGGCCTCTCACCGCTGTGGCCTCTCCCGTTGCAGAGCACAGGCTCCGGACGCGCAGGCCCAGCGGCCATGGCCCACGGGCCCAGCCGCTCCGCGGCACGCGGGATCCTCCCACACCGGGGCACGAACCCGCGTCCCCTGCATCGGCAGGCGGACTCCCATCCACTGCGCCACCAGGGAAGCCCTGTAGGAACTCTTTATTATTAGTAATCTCATTAAGATCGGCTCTTTGTGATGTGAGTTGCAAGTGTCCTCCCATTTGAGGCTTGTTTTTTGAGTGTGGTTACTCAGTTTTGCTCGTAGCTGAATTTCTATCTTGCCTCTAGCCTACTGGGTCACATGTAGAAAAGCCTTCGCTTCCCCTAAACTGTGAAAAAGTTTCCCCAGGTACTCTTAATCTGTTGGAATCTACCCGGATGTCAAGGGTGAGTGAGTCCCACCCACTGACGTGAATCGCCACCTTCACAGTGTACGAAATATGTACAAGGAGCCTTTTCATTTTTCCATGAAAGTGTTTTTCACACATACTCGTAGCGCCTTTGTGGTGTGACGCGCCGGGAGGCCGGCCGGGGAGTCCAGCTCCGGGAGGCAGGAGCCGGCGCAGGCTGGCCGGACCTCGCGCGGCGCCCGGCCCACGAGCAGGGACCGAAAGACACTGGCGTCCCGGCGTCCCCCCAGCGCATCCAGAAAGCATGTGGGGACACTCCGCGGACGCTTCGAATCTCCTGCGCGTTCCAAGTCACGCCCCACCATTTCTCCCTCTGAACCAAGACCCTCGCGGCCCCCGGGGTCCCGCGCCACCCTTCGCCCCCATTCCTCCCTCCGCCCCACTCCATCCCGCCCCGCCTCCCCCACCTGCGCACTGTCGCGGGCCCGAGTTCCCCACCAGTCCGGACCTCCCTCCGACCCATTTTCCCTGCGCGCCCTCTTGGTCCCCGCATCGACCCCCGCCCCGCGTCGACCCCCGCCCCACACTCTCCTTAAGATCGCCTTCCCCGCGCGCTCCCCGAGCCCAGCTCAGCGCCGTGCGCCCGGCGCCCCTCTCCCGCCCAGCTCCCGGTGGGGCGGGGCCTCTCAGGCGGAAGTGCCCGGGGCGCCGGCGGCTGGGACCGGCCGGGACGATGGGAACCCAGGGCAGAGGCTGCGGCTGGGGCCGCAGTGGCGGCCGTGGCTGCCCGAGCGGCGGCGGGGGTGGGCGGCCGGGTACGCGGGTCGGGTAGCGCCGGGCCGAGCGCGGAGCCATGCGCCAGGCTGGGACCGGGACCGGGGGCGCGGCGGTGGCGGTGGTGGGGCCAGTGGCTGTGCCGCTGCTGCTGCTGCTGCTGCTCGCTCGGTCCCCGCCTGCCGCCGCCGGCGACGGCCAAAAGAACGGTGAGCGAGCGCGGACCCGCGGGCGCCATCCCGGGGGCTCGGGCTGGGGGGCGGAGGGAACAGCGGGGGGAGCGGCCGGGATTGTGAGTCACCTAGGGGCACCTGTGCGCTCACCTGGCGCGGACGTAGGGCCCAGGTCCCCACCCTGGGTTAGGGGCGCAGGGCGGCCCCTTGCGGGGCACCGAGTGTGACAGCGGGCGGTAGAAGGGACACCCGCGCCCCCTCCTCTGTCCTCGGGGCCGGGTTCAGCCAGACGGTCCCCTTGGAGCGAGTCCTCCCTTCCTTCCTGCTCCTCCTCCTCCCAACGGGTTCTGGTCGGGCACGAGCCTCGCACACCAGAACGTGGGGGTGAAGTGGCCCAGGGGGATTCTTCTGGGACTCCAAGAGCTGCGGGGGGGAGCTAAGACCCCCTGGGAAGAAACGTTGGTCCGTGGGATTCCTGGGTCCTCATCTGGTCTGGGAGAGGGCCAGAGTTGGGAAAAAGTTGCTTAGATCCTAGAGTTAGCAGCTGGGGTGGGTGTAATGCCTCCACCCCTCCCAAGGTGACCACCGCCCTACTGCGGTCACTTTCAACAGCTGGCCTTGCTTGTTGGAGGCTAGACTCCCAGTCGTCCTCAGAACACTAGCAGGCCAGAGTGGTTCTGAGAAATGGGCACCTCTGTGTTGTCTGGGAACTTCCACTCCCTTTGACGAAGGCCCAAGGCGGTGGCTAGACCAGAAGGTGCTGTCCTTGGGGTTCTGCAGGATACCTGAGGATGCTGAGTAAACTGCCTGATTCCTGAGGCCTTGGGCTGGTGGGGCTGGGAGGGCCCAGATGCCCCACCGGGCAGTAGGCAGCTTACCCAGCACAGCCTGGGGCTGGCTCCCAGCCCATCCCCCCTTCTCTGAAATCTTGCTTCTTCAAGCTCCTGTTTCTTTGAGGGTTGTGCCTCTGGTTTCTGAGCTTGGCACAGCTTGAAATGAAAGGCAGTTTCCCCGAGAAGGGCCCCTGATGAAATTGCTCCATCGGGTACAGATGAGAAAGTCATGCTTAATTTCTCCTTTCCTCCTTTTCCGGGATCAGGGCTAGGTGAGGGGTCACTGGTGAAGAGTTTATGGAGATGAAAATCCTGGGGCAGCCGCTCACCTCCCAGGCCTGCTGAAGTGATCCTGGTTTCTGTGTGATCCTGGCTTCTGGGGTCTCTGGGTGGGCAGGGTCTCCGCACTGTGTGCCTGTCCTGGTTTGGAGGATGTGGGACAGGGTGCCCTTACTAGGGTTCCCAGGACAGGCTCAGGGACTTTCTTTCTCCTACCCCCAGCCCTGTGTCCTTGGAGGGGGTTGTGGGCAGAGCAGGTGTGCATGTGATTGGTGCTCCCTGATATCAGAAATGTGTCTTCCACATCTGGCTCAGATGGAGAGCTGCAGAGCTGGGGGTGGGGTGCTGGAGGGGCTGTGTGGCCTGGGAGTGGGGACCACTGGGTCTTAGGGTGACCTCTCTTACCTCTCATGCACCTGCTGAAACTTCACAGCCACCAGCTGGGTTGCAGGTGTCCAGGGCTGGCAGGGGCCAGAGGACCTGGACACTCTCTGGTCAGGGGGCTGCACACTGCAGCAGGACCTCCCCTGCCTGGCTCCATCTAGAAGCTGGGTGCCCGGTGGGCTGGGTGGCTGTTTCTCTTTGTGGTCCTGGGGTGGGGTGGGTGGGGTGGGGGGAGGGCTGCAGCAGCCTCAGGAGAAAGTTTGTATTAGCTCAGTGGCTGCTAGTCTCCTGGCACTCAGGCCACAGTTGGCAGTTGGGACTTGGTGGCCAGTAGACACCTGGAAAGCCTGGAGTGTGTCCTATGTGATGCCTACCCCTGCCCAGCCCCCCATACCAGGCTCCTCTGAGCTCAGACTGGCTTTGCAAGTGGGCTGTTATCTTTTCTCAGGGTGTTTCCATGGCAGGGTCAGGAGGCTGGCAGGAAAGCCAGCTGCTCACCTGGTTCCCTTACCTGCTCACCTGGCCCACCTGGAAGGGCCCGGGCTTGCTGCTGGGGTGGTGTGAGTTGCCAGTTTCCCAGTGGGGCAGGGGGAGGTACCCAGCTCAGAGGAGAGGGAGACCACACCCTGCTGTGTCCACAATGCCTTTCTTCTTAAAGCACTTTAACATCCTTTAACCATGGAGGGAGGGGCAGCCAAAGGGAGGTGCTGTCCGCCTCAGCCAACTCAGAGGAAGCTAGGACCCAGAGAGGGGAAGGGATGGTCAAGGTCACGCGGAGAACAAGGCCTGAGCTGGCGCTGGGGCCACTGGGGCCACGCTTCCTACCATGCAGCCCAGGTGCCTTGTCAGCCACCCCTGGGACACAGAGAGCACCAGAGCATGCCTGTTCTCTGGGAGGCCCTAGAGGGGGGGTCTGAGTGGGCACCTTCACCCACTCATGGGGCAGGGGGTTACACCATGGGGCCCACACACATGCTCCAGCCGAGGTTGTGCCGGACACTCCCAGGAGGGTCCTAATCCAGGTTGGGGCCACAGGCCTCTGTGCCCAGTCCCAGCAGACCTTCAGAGCTGGTCTGGGAAAGGCTGGCATGACAAAAGGGGGCTGCAAGTGCAAACTTTTGGAGTGTGTGGGGGAGGGCAGCTGGGGAGTCACGGAGGTGGGGGCCTGGGAGCTACTGCCAGTACTGGGGCGCAGGGGAGCCCCGGGCTGGGGCCACTCTGCAGGGGCTTGTGCCCACTGGAGCTGGGGGGTAGCCATTCCAGCCTAGGTCCCCTCCCCACAGGGTCTCTGCCTGCCTCCTGTCTGGGTGAGGAGGGGTGACGGCTCTGGTGCAACTGTATCCCAAATCATGGCCTGAGCAGGCGGCCAGCCTCCAGACCTGGACTCCCTGGCCTGTCCAGTGGAACCAGGATCAAGGATGCTGGAGCTGGGGAGGCTCAGAGGAGGTGGGGGAGAGTGTCCTGGCGTCCAGTGCCCAGGGCAGTTGGGGGGGCTCCCACCCTGACCACTTCCTGTGCCCTTCAGACTCCATCCCTCAGCTCTGGATGTGCCAGGGCTGCAGTGGAGGGAGGGGAGGGGGGCTGTGACCAGTGTGGAGAGGAGCTGCCGTCTGAGTGGGGCTCTTCCTGCTTCTAAGGTCTGAGACCGTTGGGGTGATCGGTGTTGGGTGGCTTGGGCCTTGTTGATAAGGGGTGGCTGGTGGTTGGGATGTGGAGATCTGGGGAAAGTTGGCAGAGGAATGGCTGTGGGAGACTGAGCCTGTGAGCTAGAGATCATTGGCAGAGCTGGAGGGGTTTAGAAAGATGGATGTGTGCACGTGAGTGGGAACGTGATGCCTGAGTGAAAACTTCTGAGCCCAGGGCCCTTGCCAAGGGCTGGGGGGGAGCAGTGACCTTTCCGAGGTCAGAGTGGGCATGCCAGGCATCCCAGGGGCTCCATGGCTTCCCTCGCCCCTTCTCTCCGGCCCAGGCCAGGCATGAGGGCCTCCATCTTCTCCCCAGGGGAGGGGGATCCTGGGCACCCTGGCCCGGCTGACAGCGCCTTCTCCGCAGATGCCAGGCTGGTGTCGGAGCAGTTTTCGCAGGCCCCACAGAAGCTGGCTTTCTACAGCTGGTATGGCAGCGCCAGGCTCTTCCACTTCCGGGTACCCCCAGACACAGTGCTGCTGCGCTGGCTGCTGCAGGTGTCCAGGGGCAGTGGCCCCACCTGCACCAACGTGGAGATCACCGTGTAGGTGCCTGCCCACTGCCCCCACCCCCGCCTGAGCTGCCTGGGTGACACCTGAGCCTGCCCTGCTCTCCCTGCCTCCAGGTACTTCCGCTATGGTGCCCCTCCGGTTATCAACCCACTGGGCACCAGCTTCCCTGACAACACCTCCGTTCAGCCTTCCTTCTTCCTCAAGATGCTGCACAGCAACGCCTCCATCAACATCTCCCACCCAGCACCCGGGGACTGGTTTGTGGCCGCCCACCTGCCCCCCTCATCCCATAAGATTGAGGTGAAGGTAAGGGGGCTCCCTCCAGGGACAGGGGGTGGGCAGGACCCCACAATGCATGAATGGCCAGTCCCTATTTTTCATCTCCCCAGGGCAGACTTTGCTCAGGGCTCTGTTGCCCAGCCCTGCCCCTCCACCCTAGGGCTCTATGGTCCAGCCCTGACACCCTTCCCCACAGGCTCTCTGGTCCAGCCCCACCTCCCCCAACCCTAGGGCTCTCTGGTCCAGCCCTGCTGCCCCCTCCTGCTTCCCCTTCTCCTGCTCTCTCCTTAGGGCTTTGTTCCTACCTGTGCCTACATCTTCCAGCCTGACATGCTGGTCGTGCGAGTGGTCGAGGTCTCCATCCTGGATCCTGACGTGCCTCTTCCACAGACCCTTCTCTCCCACCCCAGCTACCTCAAGTGAGTGGAGGTTGGGTGGAGTGGGTGGTACTGCTGTCCTCACTGTGGGTGAAAGAGCGGTGGGTCTGCGTCTCTGGGTCGTGCTAAGAAGTGGGGGCTAGGTGTCTCGCCCCCTTTGGCTACCACTCTGAGGGTGAAGTATATGGGGAGGTTGGTTGAAGCTGCAGGGCCCAAGTGAGGCCATATCCCTTTGGCTGCAGAGTCTTTGTCCCCGAGTACACCCAGGAGCTGCGGCTGGAGCTGCAGGGCTGCGCGTCCAACGGGAGCCTGGGCTGCCCTGTGCGCCTCACCGTGGGCTCGGCCACCCTGCCTGGAAACTTCCAGAAGGTGCTCACCTGCAGCAGCCCCACCCAGGCCTGCCACCTGCTGCTGCCCTCACCACCCTGGGACCGGTGGCTGCAAGTGACGGCCAAGAGCCTTGCCGGGCCCCGTGTGTCCGTGGCTTTCAGTGCTGTGGCTGCCCTCACAGGTGGGCTGAGCGGGGAGATGGCTCTGCCCCCTGCCTTCCGCCCTCAGGCCTTCCTCCAGCTGAGCCCCTTGTGGTCCTGACAGCCTGCAGGCCGTGGAGTGTGAACTTCCAGCACCTTCTGCAGAGCACCCCAAACCAGAGCAGCAACGCCTCCACTGTTCTGCTGCCCCCAACCCCCAGCTACCAGGACCTGGACCGGACGGGCAGGGTGGGCGGCGGCTCCTTCTGCCTCAGGAGCTTCCCCGTCCTGCGGGAAGACGTGGACGTGGTATCTGTGCGCTTCCAGCCCCTGGACAGGGTCTCGGTGGTCGTGCAGTCAGACATGCCCTCGGTGATGCGGCTGAACCTCAACACAGGCATGGACAGCGGGGGCTCCCTCACCATCTCCATGCGGGTCAACAAGGTACCTTGGTTCAAGAGCTCCTAGAGGCCTGGCTCGGATCAGGGCTCAGGGCCCAGGGCTCAGACCTGCCTGGGGGGAGTGATGCTGCTCAGGCCTCCCTGTGCCGACTTTGGCACGGAGACGGGATTGGGGTGGCCTTTCGGGCAACAAAGTGAGCCCAGCACGCCTTGGGCCAGAACAGGCACCATCTGAGAAACAGAAGGCCTGTTCTGCGGGGCAGCAGGTCCCCGTCGGCAGGCCCAGGGCTGCAGGTAGGGTCAGAAGCTGGGTGCCCCAGGCTGGGAGAGGAAGGGTCCTGGTAGGCCCTGAGCCAGCAGGGGCCACAGAGAACAGCACCCAGCACCAGGGGTGAACTTGAGGTGGAGGCCAGGGACTGACCCTGAACGGCCTCCTTTCCAGACTGCGATTGCCAACACCTCAGTGGTAGCCTGTGTGACTGCTGCCTCACCCTTGCTCAGCTTCAACGCTTCGCTCAGCTGCACCACAGGTATAGGTGGCATCCGGCCCAGGGACCAGCAGTCCCTCTGGCTCCCTATGACCAGGCTTCCTCCTCCCCTGCAGCCTTCTTCCAGGGCCACCCCCTGTCTCTGAGTGCCTCTTCTCCCACGGCCAACCTCATCATCCCCTACCCAGAGACAGACAACTGGTACCTCTCCCTGCAGCTCATGTGCCCTGAGAGACCTGAGTAAGTAAACTTGAGGGTAGCCGGCCACATGGTTGCGCTCGGGACCATGGACAGGGCTGCCCGCATCCCAGTTTGGGACTGACCCAACTTCCTGCAAGCCGTGCAGGGTCAGTTGACTTCTGGGAGTTCTAAAGGGTTCCCCACCTCCACCTGGCCACTCTTCCTGTGGCAGCTCTGAGAGTCCGGACACAAGCAGGGGGACTGGTCCAGGACACAGCCCCAGACAGGCTGGTACTCGGGCAGCGGGAGGAAGAGGGGCATCTTGGCCTCGCAGAGCTTGTGGCTGCTGTCCTCCAGGGCTCGGAGCTCGGGGGGCCTCAACTCTGGGTTCATGTGTCCAAGACCCTGCTGGGAGCACTGGTGGGGGACTGACCGGCAGACCTCAGCAGCCAGCCTTCCTATGGCCCCTTCCTCGCAGGGAGTGTGAGCAGGCCTCGGTCCTCGTGGAGACCACCTTGAACTTGGTGCCCTGCTTGAATGACTGTGGACCCTACGGCCAGTGCCTCCTGCTGCGCAGACATGGCTACCTGTATGCGGGCTGCAGCTGCAAGGCAGGTGAGGGACAGTCCTGATGTCTCCCCCCACTCGTGCCCTTGGCCTCCCAGCCCTGTACCTTCCTCTGGGAGCCCATCCCAGCTCTGCCCCCGAAGAGCAAGGACAGATGCCCCCTTCCCACCCCTACCGTGCCCCCGTGCGGGCACAGAGAGGCACCTCCAGAGATGGTACTGCCTTCTGATCTTGGCCTCCCCTGCCCACACCTGCCCCCACCTACCCACACTGGCATCCACCTACCCACATGTGCCCCACACCTACCCACACCTGTCCCGGCCTGCTCAGGGGTGAGGAAGGGGCTTCTCTGCAGGGCCCTGGGTGAGGGGCGGGCCCTGAGGTTCCAAAGCGCCCCCTGCCAAGCCTGCCCGACTTGCCCGGCTTCAGACCCCCTGCGTTGCCTTGGCCCACAGGCTGGCGTGGGTGGAGCTGCACAGACAACAGCACAGCCCAGTCGGCGGCCCAGCAGAAGGCGGCTGCCCTCTTGCTTACCCTGAGCAACCTCGTGTTCCTGGCCCCCATCGCCATCTCCGTGCACCGCTCCCTCCTGGTGGAGGCCTCCGTCTACGCCTACACCATGTTCTTCTCCACGGTAGGCCTGCTTCCTCCCCTGGGGGTGGTAGGGGGACCTGGGCTGCCGCTCACCGCCCGGCCCCACAGTTCTACCATGCCTGCGACCAGCCGGGTGAAGCGGTGCTGTGCATCCTCAACTATGACACACTGCAGTACTGCGACTTCCTGGGCTCTGGAGTGTCCATCTGGGTCACCGTCCTCTGCATGGCCCGGCTGAAGGCTGCCCTGAAATATGTGAGCGATTTCCTGATACCCGGGGTCTGGGCTCTGGGTGGGTGGAGGCCCTTGTGCACAGCGTGTCGAGGGAGACACCAGAAAGAGAGTTTGGCCGCTGCCCTTCAAAACCTCTTGTACTGACCAGTCGCCTGCTGGAAGAGGCTGCCTCCAGTTTTGAAGGGACTGCTGCTCGGAGGATGCCAGGAAAGGAAGGTGGTGGGCAGGGTTGGGCGAGGCCTGTTTCTCTCCCAGGGCCCCATTCAGAGAGGAGGCCTGGAGCCCCAACCCTGGACCAGACCTCCCTGAGAAGCACCCAGCTGTGCTCCTGGAGTCCCTGGTGCTGAGGACACTTCAGGGACTTTTCTGCTGTAGCTGGGCTTGGCTGATGGAGATGCATGCCCTGGTGCCCTGCCTGCCCAAGTTTGTGCCCCAGAAATTCACCTGTGGGGAATTACCTCTCAGTCCAGTGGTTAAGACTCCGTGCTTTCACTGCTGAGGGCAGCGTGGGTTCAATCCCTGGTCAGGGAACTAAGATCCCACAAGCTGTGCAGCGTGGCCAAAACAAAACACATTAGAAATCCACCTGTAGATGGACCCTTGGGACTGATGGATCCCAGCAATACAGGAGCTGGAGGAGGGGCACCTCCCTCCCAGCCAGCGGAGCAGGGCAGGGTGTGCCAGTTGCTCCAAGGGGACTGGCAGAGGTGCTGGGGGGCAGTAGGGACAGTGGGATGACCAGCAGGCCCAAACCACCTGCTTCTGCTGGACCTTGTGCCATTAAAGACGAACCAGGCCTAGGGCTCCTGTGACCCTGCCATCGTCCTTGTGTTTTGCCCAGGTTCTGTTTCTCCTGGGCACTCTGGTCTTCGCCATGTCCTTGCAGCTGGACCGCAGGGCCGCCTGGAACACAATGGGGCCTTGCCTCTTTGCCATTGTGGTCATGGTCACCATGTGGGTAAGGAACTAGGGCAGGCCTGGGGTCCTGCCCAGGCTCCCTCTCCTGGTAATTGGGGTAAAAGAGCATGGGCTCTCCATACACCCTCACTCTGGGAGGAGAGAGCGTGGTCCCTCATTTTGGCCATGTTCTCAGTCCTGGGTCTGGGTCCTCCAGATCTGCTGAGGGCTGCCAGTGGCACCCACAGGGGCTCAGTGTGGCTTCATGCCCAGGGCCTGGGCCTGAGGAACCCATAGATCTTTGTGCCCTTGAACCCCTCCAAGCAGCCCACACTTCCTCAACTATGACACACTGCAGTACTGCGACTTCCTGGGCTCTGGAGTGTCCATCTGGGTCACCGTCCTCTGCATGGCCCGGCTGAAGGCTGCCCTGAAATATGTGAGCGATTTCCTGATACCCGGGGTCTGGGCTCTGGGTGGGTGGAGGCCCTTGTGCACAGCGTGTCGAGGGAGACACCAGAAAGAGAGTTTGGCCGCTGCCCTTCAAAACCTCTTGTACTGACCAGTCGCCTGCTGGAAGAGGCTGCCTCCAGTTTTGAAGGGACTGCTGCTCGGAGGATGCCAGGAAAGGAAGGTGGTGGGCAGGGTTGGGCGAGGCCTGTTTCTCTCCCAGGGCCCCATTCAGAGAGGAGGCCTGGAGCCCCAACCCTGGACCAGACCTCCCTGAGAAGCACCCAGCTGTGCTCCTGGAGTCCCTGGTGCTGAGGACACTTCAGGGACTTTTCTGCTGTAGCTGGGCTTGGCTGATGGAGATGCATGCCCTGGTGCCCTGCCTGCCCAAGTTTGTGCCCCAGAAATTCACCTGTGGGGAATTACCTCTCAGTCCAGTGGTTAAGACTCCGTGCTTTCACTGCTGAGGGCAGCGTGGGTTCAATCCCTGGTCAGGGAACTAAGATCCCACAAGCTGTGCAGCGTGGCCAAAACAAAACACATTAGAAATCCACCTGTAGATGGACCCTTGGGACTGATGGATCCCAGCAATACAGGAGCTGGAGGAGGGGCACCTCCCTCCCAGCCAGCGGAGCAGGGCAGGGTGTGCCAGTTGCTCCAAGGGGACTGGCAGAGGTGCTGGGGGGCAGTAGGGACAGTGGGATGACCAGCAGGCCCAAACCACCTGCTTCTGCTGGACCTTGTGCCATTAAAGACGAACCAGGCCTAGGGCTCCTGTGACCCTGCCATCGTCCTTGTGTTTTGCCCAGGTTCTGTTTCTCCTGGGCACTCTGGTCTTCGCCATGTCCTTGCAGCTGGACCGCAGGGCCGCCTGGAACACAATGGGGCCTTGCCTCTTTGCCATTGTGGTCATGGTCACCATGTGGGTAAGGAACTAGGGCAGGCCTGGGGTCCTGCCCAGGCTCCCTCTCCTGGTAATTGGGGTAAAAGAGCATGGGCTCTCCATACACCCTCACTCTGGGAGGAGAGAGCGTGGTCCCTCATTTTGGCCATGTTCTCAGTCCTGGGTCTGGGTCCTCCAGATCTGCTGAGGGCTGCCAGTGGCACCCACAGGGGCTCAGTGTGGCTTCATGCCCAGGGCCTGGGCCTGAGGAACCCATAGATCTTTGTGCCCTTGAACCCCTCCAAGCAGCCCACACTCCCAGACCAGGGCAGGCCCCTGGGAGCTGTGGCTGCAGCCCCTGTGCCAACACTCGTGCGGTGGTTTTCTCCAGGTGTACCGCTGCGGGCGCCGGCGCCACTGCTACCCCCCTTCCTGGCAGCGCTGGGTCTTCTACCTCTTGCCCGGCATCTCCATGGCCGCTGTGGCCATCACCATCTACACTTCCATGATGACCAGCGACAACTATTACTATACCCACAGCATCTGGCACATGCTGCTGGCAGGGAGCGCAGCCTTCTTGCTGCCACCACGTGAACAGCACACCAAGCCCTGGGCCTGCTCCCAGAAGCTCACCTGCCACTATGAGATCTGCAAGAACCACCGGGACGAGCTGTACACAGTGACGTGACACAGCCGGCTTGGGGACATCTGCAGCTTTGATGATCTCTCTAGCCAGGGGCAGGACCAAGGGAGAGGGACCACATCCAGATCCATTTCCAACTGAATAAAATTGCCCTGAGCACTCTTGCTTTCTCCTTCTGAGGAGAGGACCACACCCCCAACTCCCTTGTGCCCACTGGCTGCCAGCTGACTTGGTCACTCTGCAGGTCCCAGCTGGTATCTGCAGTGGCCCCTGGGGCCTGGGCCTCGCTGCCTGGAGACCACAGGTACCATGTGGGGTCAGGTTCTGAGTTCTTCTGGCCTGGGGATGGTTGGAGGGAGATATAGTGTAAGAGTCCCCCATTGCCCTATTCCCCTGTGAGGCTGTGGTATGAGAGACCCAGGTGGGCCGAGGAGGCCTGAGCCCACCTCCCATGGGCCCCTGCCCCATAGGCTGGGAGCTATGCCATCCCTGGCTCACTGACACTTTGTGCCCCTGAATGCCAGCCTGCCGCGGGCATGGGGATGCCCCCTGCTAATACATTTGCCATGTGAAGGAGTGACCACATTTACCAGGGAGCTGATGTCACTGGGGTGTCCGTAAGGGCCAGCTGCCATGGGTAGCATGGGGGAGGCTGACTTCTGGCTGTCCAGCCCTCCCCCTTCACTCCCTTTGGCTCTCAGTTTTGGAGCTGCAGGCCCCTGAGATGAGGTTCCTGGGGAGGGGGCTGCCAAGATGCTCTGGGAGTGCTGGGCCTGCAGGACACACCTTGTCCCATCTTTGTGTCCCACTGACCCCTGGGTTCCTGGGCCCTGTCTAGGGAGCATCTCCTTGAGTTACTCCCAGGAGAGAAGGTGATGGCTGCCGCCCCCCACTGGCCCAACCACACGTTTGGGGAGGGGCTCCTGGAGGCCTGGCCCTGCCTTTCTCCTTCCTCTGTGGTGGAAGCACGGTAAGGGCTGCTGAATGCCCCAGGAGCAGTGCCCTGCCCCTCCCTAAGGGGCTGCTGTCTATGTGAGGGTGCTGGACAGGGCTGCGGAGCCCAGGGTGGGGGGCACGCACTCTCCCATCTTTTGGCCCTGGCGTCTTCCCTTCTGAGTCCTGTCCAGGCTGCGGCCTCCCTGGAGGCTTCCCGTACCCCCAGTCACCCAGCACTTGGCCACTGGAGCATTCTCTAGGCTTGTAAAGCGGAAACATTTGTATACAGTATTTTGGGGAGGAATTTTTTCAAGACATTTAAGACGTATTTTTCTGTAGCTCTGATTGCACTGTGATTGGTGAATTTAATATTCCACATGATGTTTCAAGGCAAAAGAGTTTTTACATTGTTTTCTGCTCTTCTTCCGGGAGGAGGGGAGGTGGGACCGAGAATGACAAGTCCCTGCTCCCGGGAAATGGGCCCACACTTGCCGACGGTGCCTGCAGCTGCCGCCGTTTCCGCAGCGAGTTTTCCACGGTCCCTAAAGACGTGAAAGGGGGCGGGACGAGGTGGGTGTAGACCGACCGGCTTTGCAGCCAGTCAGAGGCGAGTGGAGGGCAAGGTGCCCCGACACAACTTCCGGTTCCGCCGGGGAGCGGGACTCGGTTAGGTAGGTGGTGGCCCGGCTGTGGAGTTGGGGTCTTGCGGTGGTTGGGCCGCCCGGGGTCACTCGGCTGGGGTCGGGGCCGCGCGGGG
>NW_020174705.1:353336-357279 GCF_003031525.2 Neophocaena asiaeorientalis asiaeorientalis | reverse complement strand
GGGCTGGAGTCGGGGGTGGGGGTTGGGGCCCGCGTCCGGCCGGGCGCGCGTGACGGTGGCCCCTGCCTCCTGCCAGGCTCGCCGCGATGCCCTTGCACAAGGTCCCAGTCGGCCTGTGGAAGCAGCTCCGGCTGCGGGAGGGCATCTACTCCCGCCTGCCCCAGCACTACCTGCGTTCCCTGGAGGAGACGCGGACGCCCACTCCCGTTCACTACAGGCCACACGGGGTCAAAATCAAGATCAACCCCAAGAACGGACAGCGGGAGCGCGTGGAGGACGTGCCCATTCCCGTTCACTATCCCCCGGAGTCCCAGCTGGGGCTCTGGGGCGGCGAGGGCTGGGTGCAGGGTCACAGATACATCAACAACGACAAGGTGGGTGAGCAGGACGGGCTTGAGCGGTACTTCTTGGGCCTCGCTGCCTTGCTCCGGGCTCTGGAAGTACCTGGACAGTGAAAGGGACCCCCACCCCTCGGGGAGAGGGAGCTTATAGTCTGGTGGAGACACAGCTCCATCTGAAGAGTATCCTCAGGAGTAAAAAGTCACAGTTCTGGCAGCCAGATTAAGTGTATAGATGAGGAGCCCTGAGTGGGGAGAAGAGATGGAGAATGAGGTTTAAGGTCACCTATCAGCTTGACCGCCATACTTTCCCTACTTTTTGTGACACCTACAGGGCTGGCATTTGGGAAGGCTGAGAGGCTCACCTGGGAGCAGGTCTCCTGAGTCTGCTCCCTGAGCTGTGTTGCCTCTGGTGGGGAGGCAGTGGGGAGGAGGGGGCTTATGTCTTTGAGACCTAGGCTAGAGTCTCCCTTTGCCTTTGGCCCCTTGGTCCCTGGTTTGGGATATGATGACCTGTGAACCGTGGAGTTATGGTTGTGTGTGCGGTGTGTCTGGAATAAACACCAGCAACTTGGGCAGGGTCTGGGGAGAAGCTGACCTCTGGGTGGGCAACTGGGTCCCCAGGTGGGGACTGGTTCTTGCAACTCCACATGCCCAGTCTCCCCACTCTAGTGTGTGGGGAGAAGCAGCAACGCTCACCAAGATTCTTGCTCCCTCAGCTCTCCAAGAGGGTGAAGAAGGTGTGGAAGCCGCAGCTGTTCCAGCGTGAGCTTTACAGTGAGATCCTGGATACCAGGTTCACCGTGACCGTGACCATGCGCACCCTGGACCTCATCGACGAGGCCTACGGGTTTGACTTCTACATTCTCAAGGCAAGCAGATCTGCACCACGCTGGGGTTCCTTGTGAGATGTAAATGAGACCATGTCCCTTTCTGGGCAGCCCCAGTGGGAGTCCATCACTGTGGATGGCCATCTTGCCCATGTGGCCAAGGGAGCACAGCTGTCTCCTTCTCTGCTCTTAGACCTTCCTCGCTTCTGGTCTGGGTGCTGGGGCTGCCCACCTGGCCTAAAGTGCTCCACCAGGCTGGCCTGGGGGCTGCCAGCTGCTGGGGAGGAAGCTGGAAGGGCCGGCTGGTGGGGTGGGCAGGGCCCTGCCCACAGCACCTGGCCCCATGCAGAGACTCTTGCCAGACCCCAAAGGAGGACCTGTGCTCCAAGTTTGGGATGGACCTGAAGCGAGGGATGCTGCTGCGGCTCGCCCGACAGGACCCCCAGCTGCACCCAGATGACCCCGACAGGAGGGCGGCCATCTACGACAAGTACAAGGTCAGGGCTCCAGCCTTTACTTACTGCTCCTCATGGGCCCCCTGGCCGGCTGCCTGACCGTGACCTCACCCACGAGCCCATCTCTGTCTGCCCAGGCGTTTGTCATCCCGGAGGCAGAAGCCGAGTGGGTTGGCCTGACGCTGGACGAGGCCGTGGAGAAGCAGAGGCTCCTGGAAGAGAAGGTGAGCGTGTGTGAGCACCAGCTGCCCTGCCCTCTCAGGAGTGGGCACAGCTGCCAAGCAGCAGCCCCTGGGGTGCGTTGACAGGGGCACTGGGTGGGCTTGGGAAGGCACTGCTGCCCAGCGGGAGCCATGGGCTGTGGTCTCCGCGTGGCCCACTCCCTCCCCTCCAGGTCCTGACTCTCTCCTGCCCCTGCTGGCTGGTTTCGTGGATGGGAAGATGGATAAGAGCTGGATGCTTGGCACCATCGATTTCTGTGGCCACCTAGTATTCCCCAGGGTCTGCCCAGTACTGCACTGAGGCCTTTTGTGTCTGTCCCCTAGAGGAGTCTGGAGCGTGTGATAGCTGCCAGGACAGGGGGCCCGTCGCAGCTGCTGCCTCTTCTCTCTGCCCGGAGTCTCTGCAGCCAAGGGCCCTGCAGCCCCTCTCCCACGAACAGAGCACTGTCCTCTGGGCTGGGGGCTAGCAGATGGCAAGTAGCCTTGCTTGACCCCGTGGCCAAGCCGGAGGGGCCTGGTCCTCTCATGCTCGATTCCTCTCGGTGTTTGGTCAGGAGCTGGATCCCCACCCTCCCCAGAGCGCCTCACTGTGACCTGCCTTGTCTCCCTAGGACCCCGTTCCTCTGTTCAAGGTCTACGTGGAAGAGCTGATCGAGCAGCTTCAGCAGCAAGCGCTGTCTGAGCCAGCAGTGATGCAGAAGAGAGCCAGCAGGACGTAGCCGCACTGGGACCTGGACCTGGCAGCCAGGCTCAGCACCTTTGGCACCGTGGACAGAACTTGGGGTGGTGGTGAGGGCCACCCATGGTCGTGTGTGCTGGCCGTGCAGCTCCCGGGTGGGGTGGGCTTTGTGGAGGCCCCAGGAGGTCTCTTGTCTCAGGATCCCCAGAGGCCTGGGGCCCTCTCGCTGCCTCTGTCCCCCCCTCCCCGCAGTGGAGGCCCTGCCAAGGCAGGTCACCACCCTCGGGGGACAGTGTGAGTAAAGTCTGAGCTGGGCTGTGTGTGTGCTGCTTTGCTTAGAGGATCAGGCTCACCCCATGCCTCAGAGACCCAGGACGCAGCTGAGGTGGGTGGTGGTCCCTAGGTGTGCAAGGTTTTGGTGCTTTTCTCTTCTCTGGGAGAACCCAGCATTGTGGGAGGCATCCTAGGATAGAGTAGGACTGTGCTCGCTCCTGCTCAAGGCACATTGCCTGGAATGTTCTCCAGAGCAGAGACCTGGTGCTATGCTCTGGCTCTGGGAGTGGCTGTATGGTGTCCACACCAGCACTGCCTTTGGGGTGGCGAGCACCACCCCCCCAGCTCTGGGAGGTGCAGGGGCCCCAGAAGGTGCTGCTGGTGCCAGTGTCTCGCAGGGAAGGCCTTGAGTCTGGAGCTTCTGTTAGCACCTCCCTGTCACGGTCCAAAAGGAGGCAGAAGCGACATGGCCTGTGGGGCCTGTGACACAGATGTTCCCTCTTCAGCTGACCCAGACCTGAACTTGGGTGGGGATGTGGCCCCCAGACCAGGCACCTGAGGCCTTTACTGCTCTGAGATTTGGGGGTGGCATGACCCTCTTCACTGACCCTACCTGGAAGTCCTGAGCACTGAGACCCATTTGGGTCTCTTTGGGAGGACACAGGTGGGTTCCCCTGACCTGGTCCTGGCAACTGACTGAGGGGCACCAGGCTCCCCTGAGGGAGCCGTGGAAGTGATGCCACCTGGGCTGTGTTTATGGGGCGGGAGGCCATAGGGAGCATGCAGCTGGCCAGTGGGCACAGCTGCAAGAGGGCCCTGGAGGCTCCGTGGCTTGCAAGGATGTCATCCAGGATTGGGGGCTGCCTCTGGGTCAGCGCCCTGGGGGGAATGCCCCAGAGGTCACCAGTCCCAGTCTCTTCCGGGGATGCCTTGAGACCCCACGTGTCCTCATCCCTATTCTGTGACCCTTTTAATTTTTTAAGAATTTTACCAAAAGCTGATGATGCCCAGCTCACGCCTGGCCTGGCTCTGTGGGCTTTCAATGCCCAGCCCAGTTGTCTGAACCACACAGACTGCTGGTGCTCTGGGTGGGCCAGTCTCCCCAGCTTCCACCTCCTGGTTCCCTCCCATGTTCAGGATCCTCTGG
>NW_020174705.1:343481-353168 GCF_003031525.2 Neophocaena asiaeorientalis asiaeorientalis | reverse complement strand
CCCCCACCCCCAGTCTGTTGCCTGGGTACCCCTGCAATGCATACCCAGAACATCCCCGGTTCACTGATATTGACTCAGGTACCCCTCCTTGCTTGCTCCTTCCCGCCCCAACTAAGACCACAGGCTGAGGGGGTACCTGTGCCATTCCTGGAGCCTTGAGGGAACTGAGGGACCTGGCGCTGGCCTAGGGCTTGTGGCCTGAGCAGGGTGGGGGCTGGGCAAGGTGTGAGCAGTACGGGGGAGGGGAGAGGTGGATGGAGGGTGGAATTGGCCTCCCTGTCAGCACTGGTGGGCCCAGGCTGGCTTCTGCTGGCTCCTGGGAGGAGCTTGGCATGCCCTTAGCAGGTCACTTGCCCCCTGCATAGCCTGAGGCTGGACTGAGGTGGGGGTCTGAGTGTGGTCCTGGCCCCAGAACTAAAACATGAGCATTTTTCTGGTGGTGCAGCATCAGTTTCATCAAATTCTCACAAAAATCCTTGACTCAGGAAAGGTTCAGAAGCCCTCACTGAGTGACAGACTCACTCCCCAGCCCCAAGAAAACAATAACCCAGACCTTCCGGTTTCCTCTGGGAGGTGGGAGTGGGGAGAGGACACAAGGGCTGCACTCACCCACAAGCATGGAGCCAGGAGCTGAGCTGCCCATCAGCCACATGTCCTTGCCCTCCCGGCCCTGGTCAGGCGGAGGCCCCTGAGCTGCCTTCATTTCCGTCAACCACACCTCTGCACAGTCTCAACCACAGCCTCTTTGTTGCTCTGTCAGAGCTCCAGTTCTGCCCTGGCTGAGGCCCTGCAGCCCATCAGAACCCTGGGTTGGTGCAGGGCAGGGGGTTGTGCTGATCAAGGTCGAACCTGTGGAAGCATGAGCTGCCCTGCACTGACCCATGGCTGCAAACAGGCCATGCCCCTGTCTGCACCAGCTGGGTCGACCCTCCTGTGTGTTTCTATGACAACAGCTCAACCAGTCAGCTTCCATGCTGGGCTGTGGACAGGAGGGTGAAGCATCACTATGGCTATGGACTGGGGACGGGCCCTCAGGACCAGCACTGGAGGCCTTGACAGTAGCATGGCTGTCAACACCGTGATGTGTCAAGGCCCTGTTGTGTCCACTGCCTGTGTCCCAGGGCAGGCAAAAGGACCAACCCTACCTAGAGAGGGGACAGCCTAGGCTGAGAAGGGTAGGGCTCTGTGCCTGACCCCTCACTATCAGGGTCTACAGGGTGGCAGGTGTGCAGAGGGCAACTGGAGCCCTGTCAGGGTGCTGGGAGCATAAGGGAGCCGCTGTGGGGCCCATCCACACGCACTGGGACCCACCTCAACCTTCAGCATCCATTGCTGCCCCCTTGAGCCCCTCTCCTCCCACCGCCACTGGCTGCCCCCTAGCTGGAGCCCTGGGTCAGGAGAACTTGCCCAGCAGCACCAGCCCTGTGCAGATTGGCACTCTGTGCCGTAGCACGCCAGAGTCCTCCCCTGCTCACCCTGAGCCCCAGAATGAGGCTTCAGGCCCTGGCCCCTTTACCACCCACAGGTGACCCAGCCCACTTTGCCCTTGGACAAGATCTGTCTGCGCATGGCATCCAGCACAGCAGGGGATGCCCCAAGGCTAGGGGTGGAAGCCCCATGACTGGGCAGCTTGGGGTGTGGCCAGGCCAGTGTGAAGAGTTCAGGACAAGTCCAGGGTGCTGGCCGAGCAGCGTCTGTGCCCTGTGACTCTGGGCCCAGCCCAGCCTGCCCTGTGCCTGTTCCCTCAGATGTGTGACCACTCTGGACTCCTGTTCCGTGCTCCCCCTTACTCCTGGGTCCCTCTGGCTTTGGCAGGGGCCTGCCTCAGCCTTGGCTTCTTCCTGGGGGCTTGAGGCCCAAACCTGCTTCTCCAAGCCCTGCAGCTGTTCCTCCATCTTCTCAGCAGGTGGGGCTGGGCCTCCTAGGGCTCTGAGGTGCCCTACGTGGGGGCCTTGACCAGGAGGTGCTGACCCCGCGGGCTTTTTGAAAGGCCAGGGGTTGTCATGGAGATGGGGTGGGGGTGGCTCTGGGCTGCTCTCTGTCCTGCAACACCCAGGATGGCCAGTTCTTGGAGTGATGCTGCATTGTGCCCTTGCTGAATAGCTGTGGCCTTGAGACATCAAGGAAGGCCTCACTGAGGCCAGCAGACCCTGGGACAGGCCACAGGGAGAGCGGATGCAAAGATACAGGGTTGGAAAGTGTCCCAGGGTCCTACTGGGTGGAGACACAAGGTCTGTGGGGCAGCAGGGCCATGCTGGGGCTGTGTGTGTCTGTGTGTCCAAAGGACTAAGGAGAGGGCTGCAGAGGGGTTGGCAGGCAGAGGTGAGGCCTGGAGGCCCTGTGGGGTCTGAGGTGGAGGAGAGCTTGGATCTGCCTCCTGGGGGTGGGGAGTTCCTCCTGCTGCCCTCACACATGATTTTCTCACCAGACTGGGCCTGGCCTTCAGCTCCTGGGACAAGCCTGACCTGAAGTCTTCCTCTCAGTAGGGGCTGCGAGGACACTGTTCCTGCCACTGCCAGGGCATCAGGAAGGGCATTCATGGAGTGGCCTAGCACATGTCCCAAGAGAGGGACGGGGACCCCTAACACTGGACATGCATGAAACACACACAAAAAAACACCCAACAGCTGGTGCAGGAGCAGCAACCATCCAGCCACGTCTGACCCGACCCTCCAAGGGGACCCTGGCGCGGGCCCACCAGCGGTGCCGCCTGCTCCCTCCGCAGTCAGGAGTGGCTCGGGGGTGGCGGTGTCTAAAGGGGCTGGTTGCCATGGCTACCATAGGGTTCCGAGGCCGTCATCTGGTCCCTGCCTCAGCCAATCGGCGGTGGGAGCCCGAGCTGCAGCCTAGAGTCACGCTTCTTCCTTGCAGCCACACAGTGGCCAAGAGCAGGGACCCGCTTCCTGGAGTGGCTCAGAGTGCTCGGACGGACAGCCAGGCCCAGCATGGCGGAGCGCGGGCCGGTGGGGCGGGAGCAGGCACACGGAGCCAGGCAGGTGAGGTAAGCTGGGTGGGCGCACGGATAGACGGGCAGACAGGCAGACAGGTGGACGTGCTCCCTGCTGCCCATTGTTCTTGTGGCTGAGCCCACAGCCCTCAGCCCACCCCACCCTCTGCACCTTCACCCCGGGCCCCTCTCCCCAGGTACCCCAAGGAAGGGTCATGGGAAGAGAGACAAAGGAAACGGCGCAAGGCAGGATGAATCCCAGTGCACCGAGGTCCGAAAATCGCTCTCGTGGGTCTTTCTCGGCAGATTTCACGTAGAGGCGGCATCAAAGACCCCCAACTGGCCGAGGCCCTGGGCGTAACAGCTGCCCGGCCACTGCTCCCAGGGCTAGGCAACAGGCATGTCAAGGCAGTGCGATTTCAGAAGCATTTTTTCGAGAAGAAAAAAAAAGGCGGAAAAAAAGGAAAAAACGTCCACCTATAGTGGGGAGTGGTCAGCCCAAGATGGATCAGAAGCGCCAAATCCCATTACTCGGGACTTCAGAGGATGGGCCCGAAAAGGCAGCTGCGATTAAGAGCTTGTAAATGGAATGTCCTTTGGAGATCAAAGAGGGACGCGCTCGTGTGTGTGTGCGCGTGTGCACGCGTGTGTGCAGGAACGCGCGTTGAGGGGCGCTGGCTGTGGGGCTGTGCGCCATGGCATGGTGGAGCCCAGAGTGTCACCTGCCGGTCATGGCCGCACTCCATGTTGCAGTGTCCTTGCTGCTGTGTGTGACGTGTGGATGCCCCGGGGGGGTGGGCCCGTGCAGGCGAGGGCTGGTGCCCACCACCCACACCTGGCGTTGGGCAGCGGGCCCTCTGGAAGGATGTCCTGCCTGGGCCTTGGCCCCCCAACCTGGGCCTCCGTCTTCTTCTCCTGGAGTCTGGTCTCGTCTCCACGTTGGGCCCAGATGGGCCTGGCAGGAGCCAAGCGCTCAGGCCTGCCACGGCCGAGCCGGGTGTGAAGATGGGCGGAGGCTGCCTGTAATCATCCCAACCGTCCTGCTGCCCGCAGAGGCTGAGGGCTCCCAGATGGCCTGGCGAGTGTGTCTCGGAGGTTCAAAGCCTCTGTCAGTGCGATTGTTAGGTTATTAGGTAAACTCTGAGAAGCAAATCTTTTAATCCACTGTGGCTAATCCAGTGCACTTTTGTTTGCCATGACAGATTCTGCAGCAACAAAGGGGCCAGAGGGACCCGGCATACATAATCACATACTTACAACTGGTCCGCGGCAGCCGCAGGGCTCCTAGGCAGCCGAGAGAGACATCGAAGGATGGCAAAGTGGAGGGCGGGTGGCGGAGGCAGACCTGGAGGGGTGGGCTGGGGACAGGGGCAGCTGGCCCACCTGGGGCAGCACTTCCCTGCCTCCCACCAGCAAGGCCCCTAGCTATCAGCTCGAGGGGTGGCCCTGGTCCCCAGGACTATGGGGACTTGGCCGGGGTGGGGGCTGGGGGTGGAATGAGGTGTGTCAGGTGGAAGGAGAAACAATAACCCTCAGATGGGTGTGAGTGCTCACAGCACTGGGAGAGGCCTTAGGGGATGGGGCAGCCAGGACAGGGACAGAGAGGACAGAGGGGGAGTCTGCCCGGTGTGAGGGTCAGTGCAGCAGGCGGGCAGGCAGCCCCAAGACCAGAAGGGGAGTAGCCTGAGGCTGACTGGGTAGGTGGGACTTTACCTGCTGCTTCCAGAAGTTGGGCCGAGGTCCCTAGGAACCTGGCCCTTCCATGTGGACACCAGTGCTCCTGGGGAAATAGCACTGGGGGTGGGCGAGGCCAGGAGGCCCAGTCCTCTGTTTGTGATGTGTCTGAGACCACAGCCAGCGTGGGCTCCATCTCGTGGCCTGGGCCCATTCATGGAGGGTCACACACAGACCTCTGAGGCCAGCAGGATCACGCTGGGACTCTCACTTTGCTAAGGAGGATACTCTGGCTCGAGGAGTTGCCCAGAGTCTCTGGCCGGCCCAAAACACAGGCAGACGCTTAAGTGTCCAGGGAGGCAGGAGCTGGGCAGGTGACGCTGAGGCCCCCAAGCTGGGGAGGTGCTGGGTTGGGGGTGGGTGGGTTGCTCACCCCTCCTCTTTCCCAAGCCCCTGGGGCTGGTGGGAGCCGTCTTGGCCATCGAGACTTCGATGCCCATCCTCCATCCCTGCGCCCACTAGATACACCCTCGCAGTCAGAATCCTCCAGAGAGGCAGTGCAGAAAGGTGTCCCTGCTGTGCCCCTCAGCCTGGACTGACAGGACCCCCTCAGGACACAGGGTGAGACCTGAGTTGGGGGTGTGTGGAGGGCACCCTGGCATGGAGTGTGCTGGCTTTGGGGCTTTGCCCTTGACTCCTGGGGGCCGGCAGGCATGAGGGGAGCTGTGTCAGGTCTGCTGGGTGAGTGGTCTGTGCAGGGACCCTGAGACAAGCATGCCACCGGCTTGCGGGGCCTGGGACTCCGGGCTCTGAGCGAGCGGGAGCAAGCAGGTGCACACCGTGCCCATTTGTGAGCGTACTGCCAGCACCGGCAATGGCAGAGTGCTCAGCTCTCCATCTCTGTGGGTGGGACCTCCTGGCCTGTAAGAGACCAGGGCAGGATGAAGTGCTTCCGAGGAGCAGGGGCCACCAGGACTGGATGACAGAGAGCAGCAGGGTCAGAAAGTGTCTTGCACCACTGAGGTGACCTTGAAGCCATTTTGTCTGAAGCAAAGCCCTGCTCCTGTCCCCTCACCTCCCTAGCTTGGCACTGGGACTGGGGTTGCTCCTGGGCGTCTGTCTGCGGCAGCTTCAGCTGCAGGCTGGCAAGAGAACTCCAGGCAACAAGAGAGATGCAAAATGGCAGCCTGGAGGACACACCTGCCCCCAGGTGGGAAGGGTGAGAGGAGCCAGACACAGGTGGAAAGAGGTGGGGGACCTGCCTGAGGCAGAGTCGGGGCCCAGGGAGGCCCCAGCCCAGGGTGGTCATGGAGCTGGCCAGCCCAGGAAGCTCAAGGTGGCACCTTCTTGCTGGTCCCAAGGCCGACTCGGGGCGACCACGGCAGTCACACCCTGCCTGACACTGCCCCATGGGTCAGCTCTGTCCCATACCCCAGGATCCTCACCTGAGGCTGGCCTCACTCTGATGGATTAATTTATACTGACCGTTGATGGGATGATGGCCTGCTGCAGAGCTTCCTGGTTTTCCTAAGATCTCAACAGTAACGTTGTTGTAGACCTTCTTCCTGATGTGTGAAGAGACTGGAGCCCGCCTTAATTGCCCTCCAGCAATGACCGGTATTAATGCTCTGGGGTAGTTCCTGCCTTTATAGGCACATTCTCTGCATCCACCCAAGTGGGTACCGTGTGCGTGGGCTCCAAGCCTTTCTACTTGGTGGTGTCTCTCACGCCCTTGGTGTGATGTCTCCACATCCTTTGTTGAACTTGTGATGGGGGAACACCTGGCCCTCCTCGCTGAGCTCAGAACTGATGGAAAAAGGACACTCAGGACAAAACATGGAGCCCAGGGGTCTAGGTTCATGGCCAAGAAGGTGGCTGGCCTCTGTGGCTGGGGCCGCCTCTCAGAAGGGAAGTCCACTTGTACTCGTCAAGAACTGATGAGCCAAGGCCGCTTCCCTCTCCAGGTCCTCACCTGCCTGCCCATTGCACACTCCCACTGTGCACACCTGGGGCCAGGCAGAAGAGCTGAAAATGCAGAGCCCAGAAGGGGCTCAGCCTGAAGCTTGCAACTCCCTCCAGAAGCCTGACTCAGAACAGCCCCTCCTTGCCCTCCCCTCCTGGGAGTCAGGAGTTGTGCGGATCTGACGTGCAGTAGCCTGTCTGCGGGGCTCATCCCCCACACATGGCGCCATGCTGGACGCCCCTCAACATACCACCTTGGTGCATCTTGGATGATTCCCAAGGATTAATTCTTGTAAGTGGTCTCCCCCAGCCAAGTGGACAAACATCTGTAAGGCTTCAGAGCTCACTCAATTTCAAATATTCCTTTGATGTCTCAGTTGAAGAAAATGATTTACTTTCTGCTCTTAAGTTTTTTATTTCATTCCTGGAAAGCCTGAACAAATGTCATCTACAGTTTATCACATTAAAGCCTCCTGTGGCAGACTCCTGCCCCCAGGGAGGGGTGCATTTTAAAGGACTTCTGTAGGAAAAGAGGGCTCCATCATGGACTTCCCTGTTCCCAAGTGAGGCTCCCATGGCTCTGTGTCTGCTCTCAGCTCTGGGTGGCTGACGCAGCCCCCCTGCCAGGTCACCCTTGCTCCAATGCAGGCCTCCAGGGCTACCCTCCCTGCCTCCCTCTCTTCAGAGCCTCCCCAAGCTCCCTCCCTGGGCTCCTCCCACCGCCACGCTGCTCCAGCCTCCCCTTAGTGCCCATAGCCACAACCCTGAAGCAGGGCTACAGCATTTCCTCCAGGCTTTCTGACTCCCTTCCTGTCCCCACAGGGCGAGGGCCCCGAGGAGCCAGAGGCACGAGGGCCCTGTTCTGGTCCCAGGGCCTGGGGACATCTGCCACCATGGGCCAGGAGGAGGATGGATGTGGACACGACCCTGGGAGCCTGGCCTGGCCACAGCAGCAGCTCTGCAGAACCAAGGCAAGCATTGGGGGCCCGTGTCTGGGAGTGGAAAGACAGCCTGAGGACCAGTGTCCTGGAGGTCCTGATGTCTGTTCGGCCCACCAAGGACTCCTGCACCCCACAGAGACTCTGTTGTGCCATGATGGCCACCTACTCTGTCTCTAAGGCTCTGTGGCTGAACAGGGTCAGGGGGAGGCTGCAAAGACATCTCCTGTACCCAGCACTGGGAGGCCTGGGGCCATCCCAGCTGGATGTGGGTGAGAGTGACACCTGCCACCAGGACTCTAGTGAGTTCAGCAGTGCAGTTCCTCTGAAGTGCTGTCCCTACCCATAGCCCCTGCTCCTGCCCAGCCTGCCCTGGGTGGTGGCCTGGGCCATTGGCAGGCTGGGGATTCTTCCCTGGTGGCCTTCGTCCCTCATTGCTCCCCTTTCCTATGAAACCCTGGGCGTCAGAGGCTGTGCTGAGTCCTGGGAAGCTGGATGCTGGGGGTTGGGATGCCTCTGTGCCGTTCACCCCAGGCAGGGGCCAGCAGTGGGCAGCTGGGTAGGAGGCTGGCTGGTGGGTAGAGTGCCCCAAGCCTGGACTTCTCCCCTTGCCTGGGAGCTATGAGGGATGAGGATGGGCAGCAAGGGTGAATCAGGAGAAGATGTGGTGGCATTAGAGGTGAACTGGGGAGTTGCGGGGGCAGCATAATTGAAGCATGAAGATGGGCAAGTGACCAAATGCACCCAGGGAAGAGCCCTGAAGGTTGCGAGAGCTCCAGAGAGCAGGCCAGGTGAGGGCCGCTGAGGCTAGCGTGGGATGGATGAGGGCCTGGGGAGCCCTGGGCCAGGAGGAGGTGAGCAGGTCCCTGTGTGGCCTGAGCTTCAACTTCCTTGTGTTATAATGGGGGTACAGCCATGCCCTGGAGCTTGTCGGGAGCATTTTTCAAGGTGCCAGGCCTGATATGGCACTGCTGGAGGATGAGGTCCTGGGTGATCATGGGAGTGGCAGAAGCAATTCCTTAGGGGCAGTAATCAATTCCTGGTACCCACATCCTTTTCCTCTGGGAAGGGCTGGTGGTGGGTGGGCAACATGGGAGCTAGCCCGCTGGGCTTGCAGATCAGGCAAGGGCTGCCATGGAAACAGCGAGGGGGAGAAGGGTAGTGGGTGCAGGGATCAGGACACCCAGAAGCCCTTGCTCTCAGGCTGGCCTGGGCCAGTGGGACCCACGGGGCAGTGATGGGAAGTGGAGCCCTTGCCGGGACGCTGGATGGTGCCTGGGAGAAATTGAGGCAGGCTGGACCAGTTGGGGTGGGGCCTCAGCCAGTCCCGCCCACAGCTCTTTGGAGGTTGGGGCCCCTGCCCAAGTGACTTCCAACATTTATTGGATGCCTACTGTGTGCCCTGGTCTTGGCTGGGTCCTGATGGGCTGGGGACTCAGGGAGGGCAGAGCCCATGCCCACCTTCTCAGGGTCCTGGCTGCCTGGGGGGCAGCAGGCACGGAACAGGGGGACAAAGAGGCTGGATGTCACCAGGGGCTTAGTTCCTGGTCAGCCGGGCTGTGCTCTCCAACCGCCAAACTCCGGGACACCTGCTTTCTTCTGTGCCGTGGGCAGTTGGTGGCCGTCCTCCTGAGAGGGTCTTCCCGTTCAGGGAGCTCCGAGGCTGTGGCAGGCCGACTGGGCGCGGGTCGGGCCTGTGGGTGCCGACCTGGGGAGCCCTGGGCCGGTGGACACCGTGTGGGCAGCAGAAAAGGGCTGCAACCTGGCGTGCGCCCGCGGTACGCCTGGGGGCCGCCCATCTGCTCGGTGCTCGGACCACCCTCCCGGACCACACAGCCCCAGGGGCCCAGCGCAGTTTCCAGAGCCCCCTCCCGGGTCACCCTTGACAGCGTCCTGGCACCGTCCACACCAAGGCCTCTCCCCAACCGACACATTTGATCACGCCCACTCGCTCACGCTCTGCGTCACGCCTCGGGTCCGCCTAGACGCTTTTGGCCCCGCCTCCACGCTCAGGGTCCACTTCTACATCAGGCCCCGCCTCCATGCTCGAGGCTCCGCCCTCACGCTCGACCTCACCCGCTACGCTCTTCGCCCTTCCCTGCGCTCCGGTTCCGTCTAGCGCTCTCGGCCGGGCTGCCACTCTCTTAGCTCCTCCTCCACGCTCCG
>NW_020174705.1:277333-343302 GCF_003031525.2 Neophocaena asiaeorientalis asiaeorientalis | reverse complement strand
GAGCGCATGGGCCGCGCCGCGCCGCGCCGCTCTGGGAGCCGGTCCCGGGGCCCCGCCGCCGCCGCCGCCGCTCGGGTGAGTATTGCGGCCGGGCGCGCATTCCTGAGGGGCGCGGGCCTGTGCGGCGCCCATTGTAGGCCGCGTAGGCCGGGCCAGGCGCGGGACCCGGAAGAGGGGCTTGGAGGGTGTGCGGGCTCCGAGGCTGTGCGGGCTTGGAGCGTGTGAGGAAGGTGTGTGGGTCCACTCTTGGGAGGTCGGGTGTGTCTAGGAAAGGATGCTAGCAGGTGATGCAGAAGGCAAGGTCTGTTGACTCTGGAGCCTGTGGATGGGGAAGAGGGGGATTTGGTTCAGAAGGGGCAGCCACTTGCTGTAAGTGAGCTGAAGGGGGTGAGGAATACTCAGGATTGTGAGAAGGAATGGGGGGTCCTCCTGGAAGAGACCAGGGTCTGCAGCTGATGTGTTTGATTGGATGGTGCCGGTTGCATTGCTGTGGTCTGTGGGCCTGGGGCATGTTCGGCCAGAGTGGGTGGGGTGCAGAGAGATCCTGGAGATAAGCAGGACAGTGGAGTGTCCCTTCCCCTCCCCCAGCAAAAAGTAGAAATGAGTGAGTGTGAAACCCAAGGAGGGCACTGTCTCTGAGGCAGAGGTGCCTGAGTCTGGGTCTCTGCTGTGGTTTGGCTTACTTGAGGGGCTTTACTCTTTCAGGTTGATGCCTCGCCCCCAAAACTCTCTCTTGGGTGTGTATCTTAGAATCTACCTCTGCCCTACATTTTGGAATTCAGTCGCTCATGAAACCAGAGCTGTATAGTCAGGACAGTGAAACTTATAGCTCAGCCTCGAGGACAGAAGAGAAAAATACATTAGTCCTTTGGGGATTTTTCTCAGCCCATCTCTAAGATAATTAATAAAGAGTTATTGTGCATCTCAGCCCCTCCTTCTTGCTTGTACTTAACGTTCTCTGCTGCTTCAGGAAGAATCTCAGATGTACTTGGACCAGGCCCTGTTTTGGAGAACTTACACAGTCTAAACCTGACCTCGCAAGATAGCAGTATCTGGGTTTCAGTTTTAGGAACTTCTATTGAGGGACAAGGATGGGAAAGCATGCAAAATACAATGTTTCTGTTTGATTTTTCAACAGGTATTGATGTTTCTTGGATTTCTAGTTTCAGAAAAGCTAAGTGGATTTTTTGGGTTACATTAGTCATTGAGGATTTAGGTGGTGGGGGAACAGATTACATGTAAAACAGTAGTCCCAACCCTTCAAGACTTTAATTAATGGACAATTGGGAATATGTTAGAATCATGCTCTATTATTTCCACACTTCACATAAATCAAAAATTCAAAAGTTCTATTTGAGTAAAATAAATAAATATACACACACCTATAGCATTGAGCTGGCTGCCATGGTACCCAGAGGGTGCACCTAGGCAGTGACTGAAGGTGGTTTTAAATGAGGTATCAGAGTTGTGGATTCCTTTTATGGAATCCCTTTACTGATGGTGGTTACAGGCTGTTGGCCAGATTCCGTGTTTGTGGGCGTTTGACTCTAACCTGATTAATATAACTGCTTTATCTGTGGTATGTATGTGTGTGCACACTGAATGCTTGCTGTACTTCTCCGTGGGAACCCAGATATTTTGGTAATTGGAGCACGTTTCAATAACAGCAGTAATTTGGAGAGATGTTTGTGTGCTTCCAGGGACACCAAAGGTCTTCTGTCATTTGACAGCCAAAAATAGATGTGAAGTTTAAGAAATGTTTCTTCTGGGCTATGAAAAAATAGTTTAAATGATTAGGGGACGTGTTCACACAAATGAAAAGTTAGTCTACCAAGACAGCACATTTTTATAAAAAAGGGCTAAATCTTGAATTTGCTGCTATTTCAGCACCTGTGAAGAGCTGACATTTGGCGTCTATGACAAGTGTTGTTTTCCTTAATGTTAATGAATTAGGTGTTTCTTGGTGCCCATTAGTTGCAAGACGTTGTGTTAGATGCTGTGGGCCCTGCAGAAAATGTTTAAATCAGGCTGCTACAAATCATTTACATGGAAGACATAAGCACTTTAAGAGATAAGTGACAGTGACTTGTCATTAGCCTCCTGTTAGAACGCAGTGACTTGGTTTTTTCTCAAGGCTAGTGAACTAGAGTATCTCCATCCGTAAGGCTCAGAGCACCAGGTGCGGGTCCTCTTTCCTGAGATGGTGTCCCCGACAGGAGGACACTAGACATCCATGAACTGGTGTGGAGACATCAAAGGTGCTCATTCCGTGTTGATGAGACTCAAAAAAAGGACTTTGCAGTTGAAGTGGTCCACGAGCAGCAGAGTGTCACAGCCCGTGGGCCTTGACGAAGGAGCAGGCTGTTCCTGCCGAGGCTGAGATTGCAGCCTACACTGTAGTTTTCATACAAAGTCATTAGCTGCAGAACAATAATTGTGACCCATCCTCCATCTCTAGATGCTTCTAGCTGTTGGCAGCTGCTGGCAGGTGAACTGAAGTGTGTGCAGTGTGAGAATGCAGGTACCGGGGCAGATTACATGCAGGCCAGGACCCAGAGTGTGGAGAGGTGGCTGGGGAGATCCACGCCTTGTGTTTGTACCAGGTTTTAAGATTTCACTCTGCTCCCTCTGGCTTGTTCAGTGCTTTAGGCATTTGGACCTGTCATGCTTCTCTCCAGTCTCCTTCTAGGCAGACCACTTACATCCAGCAGGCCAGGTGGGGAGGTGTAGCCTGAGCTCGTGGGCTCAGTGACAGGGAGGACCAAAGACCATGGCAGAGTCCCGGTCCAGGACAGTCCTCCCTCATACAAGACAGGCATCTGGCAGCAGAAACAAAACCCATAGTCCCCTGACCTCTAAGAGGGTGGGTAATTTGTTTTTCATTTTATGGAGTTGAATCATGTGAGCTGTATGCTTCCTTGGCTAATTGTGTTTGGATTTTGTTTGTTCTATACCTTCTCTGCTCCTCAGAGTACTCAATTGTCATTTGCTATCAGGACACTTTCCTTTTAAGCAAGGTTTTAAAGTCGAGAGCAGCTTTCTGATGAAGCGTTTTTAAGACTGTCCACGGGAATTCCCTGACGGTCCAGTGGTTAGGACTCCGTGCTTTCACTGCTGAGGGCCCGGGTTCAATCCCTGGTCAGGAAACTAAGATCCCGCAAAAAGAAAAAAGACTGTCCACATCATTGGCAGCGTGAGAAGGCCCCTGTGCCTGTGCATGTGAGTGATGTCCTTTGGTCACTCACTTGAAGATGCTGAAAACGACCCACGGTTAACTGCTCTAAGTTGAGACTTAGAGGAACAAGTTGCTGTGTGTTCGCATATGTTGTGAGGCACAGTAAGTGTGAAGTAATGGGGCAGCAGGAAGCACAGTGGCTGTGGGCCTGGAGAGTGTGGAGTGGAGAGCAGACCGCCTGCCTTCTGGTGAGTGATGTGCCATATCTGAGTATCACAGCGACCCTGTTCTACTCAGATACACATCCTCGTCTTTCATGTGAGGTTTATACAGCTGGGAGGACCAGAAGCACCTCTCTTTCCTCCAGTCCTTCTGCCTTCCTGGAGCCTGAGGAGAGGGACTAGCCATGCAGCTCTGTAGCTGGGATGGGCTGCTAGTCTCTCTTTGTTCTCACAGAATGACACCTGAGGGTAGTGGCGCTCTCTGTGTTCTGGACATTCATTTCTTAGTGCCAGAGGCATTCCTGTAGTTGGAAAAGTTTCCAGAAATTGTTCTAATATAGTACAAACCTTTTTTGTGATAAAAGATTGAAAATTTAAACTGAATTTCTGGCTTTGAGTTCGAGCGGGAGGGCATCATTGCGAGTCTTGTCTTGAGAAAACCTCTGTGGTCATGTTTCCATGGACCCACCTTTCCTAATCCTTGTCCTCTTAATGGTTTCAACAGGACAGATTGATTCACTTTGGAGCTGTAAGTACTGATGTATTAGGGTGCAGCGCTCATTGTTCATTGACGCACAGAGTCCCAAAATGAATATCCAAGAGCAGGGTTTCCCCTTGGACCTCGGAGCAAGTTTCACCGAAGATGCCCCCCGACCCCCAGTGCCTGGTGAGGAGGGTGAACTGGTGTCCACGGACCCCAGGCCCATCAGCCACAGCTTCTGCTCTGGGAAAGGTGCCGGGATTAAAGGTGAGACGTCAACAGCCACTCCGAGGCGCTCAGATCTGGACCTGGGGTACGAGCCTGAGGGCAGCGCTTCGCCCACCCCTCCGTACTTGAAGTGGGCCGAGTCGCTGCACTCCCTACTGGACGATCAAGACGGGATAAACCTGTTTAGAACTTTTCTGAAGCAGGAGGACTGTGCTGATCTCCTGGACTTCTGGTTTGCCTGCAGCGGCTTCAGGAAACTGGAGCCCTGTGACTCGAATGAGGAGAAGAGGCTGAAGCTGGCCAGAGCTATCTACCGCAAGTACATCCTCGATAACAATGGCATTGTGTCCAGGCAGACCAAGCCAGCCACCAAGAGCTTCATAAAGGACTGCATCATGAAGCAGCAGATTGATCCTGCCATGTTCGACCAGGCCCAGACGGAAATCCAGTCTACCATGGAGGAGAACACCTACCCCTCGTTCCTCAAGTCCGATATTTATTTGGAGTACACGAGGACAGGCTCGGAGAGCCCAAAGCTCTGCAGTGACCAGAGCTCCGGGTCGGGGACAGGGAAGGGAGTACCTGGATACCTACCCACTTTGAACGAAGATGAGGAATGGAAATGTGACCAAGACGTAGACGAAGACGATGGCAGAGACCCTGCTCCCCCCAGCAGGCTCACGCAGAAGCTGCTCCTGGAAACCGCCGCCCCGAGGGCCTCCTCAAGTAGACGGTACAGCGAAGGCAGAGAGTTCAGGTGAGTCCGACCCGAGGCCTCCGTTTCTGTGCTCACCTCCAAGACCTGGAGAACTAGCAGGGAAAGGTCTTGTCCTTCAGCCCCAAAGTGGGTGGACTCCTGGAGCTGGGGCAAATTGTGGTTTTACTCTTTACTCATGATGCCTTCACATTTGTCATTAGATGTTTTTAATGTTTGTATTTTGAGGGCACTTTTATCAAGAACAGCCTAAAATATATGGCTTTGTAAGTCATTAGGAACATTGGAATTCTTATAAGTGATATGACATTTAAACCTTACCCTTTATTTTTTTAAATAAATTTACTTATTTGTTTATTTATTTTTGGCTGCGTTGGGTCTTCGTTGCTGCGCGCGGGCTTTCTCTAGTTGCGGCGAGCGGGGGGCTACTCTTTGTTGCAGTACACTGGCTTCTCATTGCCGTGGGTTCTCTTGTTGCAGAGTACGGGCTCTAGGTGCGTGGGCTTCAGTAGTTGTGGCTCACTGGCTCAGTAGTTGTGGCACACGGGCTTAGTTGCTCTGTAGCATGTGGGATCTTCCCGGACCAGGGATTGAACCTGTGTCCCCTCCATTGGCAGGCATACGCTCAACCACTGTGCCACCAGGGGAGTCCCTAAACCTTACCCTTTAGCAGTAAAATTTGTGTCCTCTTGCACAGAAGGTGGTTTACCTGGCAGACATAATCCTTTTGGCTGAATAAAGAGAAGAGTGGACATTTCAGTGCATCAGTACGTAGAGAATTCTGGATCATTGCATTTTGTAACTGTCTTATGAGGTTCTTCCTAGAGGTCGGGGGTGGTGGTGGTGAGGAGGCTGATGTGCTTCAAGTTGTCCGAGCCCTTTGGGAACTTCCAAAGTGGTTGTGGCTCCAGGATTGGACCTTTCTCCCGCCAAGAAAATGAGTTGTGCTGTTGTGTATTCAGTTCCCAGCATTCTGAAGTTGTGATCACAGTTTTTGCACGTGGGCACATATGCGGCTTTGGAGGCGTGGAGTGGTGCTATCGGGAAGTTGTTACCACTTTGGAAACCTGTTTCTTCGTTCTCTTTTCTGTGGTTGCTGGAAGTTTATTTGGTCTCAAGTTGGAGCCTGTTGCCGATTTTAGTGGGCACTTCGGTTCTCACTCATTTCCCTGTAGCTGGTTCTGGATACTCCTGCCTGTGAAACTTTGAAAGCCTGGAATTCCTGTGGCCCTGCTGATTTAATCAAGAGTCTGCAAGCACATCCCCAGGTGCTGGGCCTCTCCCGTGGAGTTAGTAAAAGCGCAGATCACTTCTTCAGGCTTACTGTGGCAGAGAAATTGGTCACTTGCTGATAAAACACAGGCTTAAACATTTTTAAGGTTTAAATGTCCTTTAAGTGATGTGATTGAAGATACACTGTTTAGGTAATTTTTGTGGGCCTTTTGCTCACTGTCTTTAAACCTTATTGATTTAGCAATCTTTTTAGGGCAGAATATACTATAAAATTATCCTGATAGGTAAGGCTAGTAACTGACACAGCTTTTCAGCCCTAACCTGAAAGTTGTCATATTTGATTAGAACAGTTTAAAAATGGGATTGAATTTGAGGCCTGGGCTGCAGGGAAAAACAAATTGAGCTCAATTCTGATTTCTAATTTTAGAAATTCCTGCGTGCCACCCCTCCCCCAACCAGCCAGTCTGCACACTTTTCAGTTCTCAGTCGGGGGTCGGTCATAGCAGCAACTTTGCTTTTTTTCTCTTTGGTTTGCTCTATTTGTAATAAATAACCTTTACTATCAAATTAATAGAATATGTTGCTGTAAGGACTCGTACATGTTCGTTTTTAACTTGCCTCTCGTGGAGCTGCTGGTGGCCGTGGGAGTCTGGCGCTCACGAGTCCTGCCTGTGCTCAGACCCCGTCCTTCTGGGGGCTGCCTTTGCGGTTGTGCGGGTGGACAGTCCCCTGTGTCAGGGTCATTGTTCATCAGCACTAGCAGGATATGGAGTCCAGCACATTCTACTTGCTCTGCAAGGGTGTGCAGTTAGAATGCATTAGTGTGAAAGTCACAGAAAAGCCAGCCCACCCCGGCTTAAACACTGAAGGGGATTGGTTGGCTCAGGTAGGTGAAAAGTCCAGAGGCAGGCCCAGCTTCAGATGTGGTTTGATTCGGACTCCAGCCATTTTTCTTTCAAAGACTTATTTCTTTTTTCGGAGAAGTTTTAGGTTACCAGCAAAATTAAGAGGAAGGTACAGAGGTTTCCCATATACCCCTCTCCCCACACATGCACAGCCTCCCCCACTATCACCATCCCCCACCAGGGTGGTCATTTGTTACAGCTGATGAGCCTACACTAATCACCCACAGTCCATAGCTTACATTAGGGTTCCCTCTCGGTGACTTGTATCTATCACTCTAAACAGGGTAGTTTCCTTTGTGCTCGGCGTGTTTAACCTCTCCAGCCCCCAACCCCTGGCAACCACCGATCTTTTTACTGTCTCCACAGTTTTGCCTTTTCCAGAATGCCACGTAGCTGGAAGTATACAGTATGTAGCCTATTAATATTGGCTTCTTTCACTTAGTAATATGCTCTTAAGGTTTTTCAGTGTCTTTTCGTGGCTTGATAGCTCATTTCTTTTTAACACTGAATAATATTGCATTGTCTGGATAGACCACAGTTTACTTATCCATTCACCTGCTGAAGGACATCCTGATGGTTCCAGTTTTTGGCAGTTATGACTAAAGCTGCGGTAAACACCTGTGTGCAGGTTTTTGTGTGGACGTGAGTTTTCATTTCCTTTGGGTAAAATATCAAGGAGCACAATTGCTGGATTATATGCTAAGATTACGTTCGCTTTTGTAAGAAACTGTCCCGTTTCTGAATGCTTCTTTGCCTCTGCCTTCCTGCGGCCAGCTTCGCTCTCAGGTTGGCTCCCTTGTTTTGTAAACAGATGCTTCCCACTGAAGGAACGTTCTGCAGTTTGCCCTGAGTGGCTGGGGGTGCTGTGTGCCAGTGTGTCCTGCCCACTCCAGCATAATCACTGTGCAAGGGCTGAGGCTCTGCTCTTGGGCTTACACCAAATAGGGCCACCCGAGAAGAAAAGTGGGGTGCCCCACTCAGACAGCATCACCACTCTCCAGCAGGGGGAGTGGTCCTTCAGGGGAAGATTGGGGTTAACGGGGAAGGGAGGAGGAGAGTGGGTAGTGAATGAATAGGCAGCTAGTGAATGCTTGCTGCCAGGAGGAGCCGGGTGGGAACCTTAGCGCTCAGGGGATGTGTTTCCTGCAGCAGCAGGTGCTTCTCTCAGCATTGATTCTGCGTGGAGGAGTGTGTCAGCCGGGAGGCTGTTCCCACTGTGCTCACTGGTGTCGTCCAGGCTCCCTGTTCCCTGGCGGGAGGCCTGAGCAACAGTCCTCATTTGCTTCACATGTGTGCACACGGCTGTTTTTCAGATCTTTTCAGATTGCTGACTTGAGAGATGGTAAATGAGCCTTTTATGTGGGTCTTTGTCAAAACTGAGAAAACAGGGATGCCCCTGGCTTTTTTCTGCATTTATCCTAGTCACCTGCGGTGACTAGGATAAAGAGCCCAGGGCTGAGGGGTCACAGAATTCCTTGCTGCTCTTCTATTCTTTGTGTGGAAGACTTTCACAGTCTTTATTGCCCTTTTTCAGTGGAACTTTGAACATAACTTTGGTTGGTTCATACGCACCATTTAAATTTGGTGTGAATTGGCAGAGGGTCCTCTGATGATGTAGGTGTTTTGGCTGTTTATTTACTTAATGCTTTGGCCTGGGGGACCAGGGTCTGTAAGACATTAGCAGGCTCAGAAGCTTGGCCTGGCCTGGCCTCCAGGGGCTGTGCTGGGCCTGGTTGGTCAGGCCTGAGTCAAGCCATCTTCAGCCCTTCAACCACCTGCGCTTAGCGATTGCTGCTGGTTTTCTTTTGTCTCTCTCTCTCTTTTTTTTTTTTTTAAAAATTTCTTTCTTTCTTTTTGGCTGCATCAGGTCTTAGTTGCAGCACGCGGGAGTTTCGTTGCGGCTCGCGGGCTCTTTGTCGCGGCGCACGGGCTTCTCTCTAGTTGTGGCATGCAGGCTTAGTTGCCCCGCATAGCATGCAGGATCTTAGTTCCCCGACCAGGAATCGAACCCACGTCCCCTGCATTGGAAGGCGGATTCTTAACCACTGGACCACCAGGGAAACCCCTCTCTCTCTTTTTTTAATTGAAGTATAGTTGGCTTACAATGTTGTCTTAATTTCTGCTGTACAGCAAAGTGACTCAGTTATACATATATATGCATTCTTTTTTAAAATAAATTTATTTATTTATTTATTTATGGCTGCGTTGGGTCTTTGTTGCTGCGCACAGGCTTTCTCTAGTTGCAGCGAGCGAGGGCTACTCTGTTGCGGTGTGTGGGCTTCTCATTGCGGTGGCTTGTCTTTGTTGCGGAGCATGGGCTCTAGGTGCGTGGGTTCAGTAGTTGTGGCTCGCAGGCTCTATAGCACAGGCTCACTAGTTGTGGCACACGGGCTTAGTTGCTCCATGGCACGTGGGATCTTCCTGGACCAGGGCTTGAATCTGTGTCCCCTGCCTTGGCAGGCGGATTCTTAACTACTGTGCCACCAGGGGAGTCCCAAAATATGCATTCTTTTTTATATTCTTTTCTATTATGTTTTTTTAAAGGCAACCCAATTTTTATTTTTTAAAGATATATTTATTTATTTATTTTTGGCTGTGTTGGGTCTTCATTGCTGCGCACAGGCTTTCTCTAGTTGTGATGAGTGGGGGCTACTCTTTGTTGTGGTATGTGGGCTTCTCCTTGAGGTGGCTTCTCTTGTTGCGAACACAGGCTCTAGGCGCACGGGCTTAAATAGTTGTGGCTTGCGGGCTCCAGAGTGCAGGCTCAGTAGTTGTGGTGCACGGACTGAGTTGCTCTGTGGCATGTGGGATCTTCCCAGACCAGGGCTCGAACCCGTGTTCCCTGCGTTGGCAGGTGGATTCTTAACCACTGTGCCACCAGGGGAGTCCTATTTTTTATCATTTAAAATATTTATTTGTTTATTTATTTGGCTGCACTGGGTCTTAGTTGCAGCATGTGGGCTCTTGGTTGTGGCATGTTTAGTTGCAGCATGCAGGCTCTTAGTTGTGGCATGCATGTGGGATCTAGTTCCCTACCAGGGGTCGAACCTGGGCCCCCTGTATTGGGTGCGTGGCATCTTAACCACTGGACCACCAGGGAAGCCTCTCCATTATGGTTTATCTCAGGATATTGAATACAATTCCCTATGCTCTTCAGTAGGACCTTGTCTATATCGCTGCTGTTTTGTTTTTTTTTTTTAATATTTATCTAATTTATTTTTGGCTGCATCGGGTCTTAGTTGAGGCATGCAGGATCTTTTGTTGTGGTGTGTGGGCTATCATTGTGGGTCGTGGGCCTTCTCTCTAGTTGTGGCGTGTGGATTTTCTCTTCTCTAGCTGTGGCGCGCAGACTCCAGGGCGCATGAGCTCTGTAGTTTGCGGCACGCGGGCTCTCTCGTAGAGGAGCGTGAGCTCAGTAGTTGTAGCGCGTGGGCTTAGTTGCCCCGTGGTGTGTGGGATCTTAGCTCCCTGACCAGGGATCAAACCCATGTCCCCTGCATTAGAAGGCAATTCTTTTTTTAAAAAAGATTTATTTATTCATTATATATATATATTTTTTATTGCTGCATTGGGTCTTTGTTGCTGCACATGGGCTTTCTTTAGTTGTGGCGAGCGGGGGCTACTCTTCGTTGCAGTGTGTGGGCTTCACATCGCGGTGGCTTCTCTTGTTGCAGAGCATGGGCTCTAGGCGCACGGGCTTCAGTAGTTGTGGCTCGCAGGCTCTAGAGCGCAGGCGCCGGAGTTGTGGAGCATGGGCTTAGGTGCTCTGCGACATGTGGGATCTTCCCGGAGCAGGTCTCGAACCCATGTCCCCTGCATTGGCAGGCGGATTCTTAACCACTGCACCACCAGGGAAGTCCTGGAAGACAATTCTTTACCACTGGACCACCAGGGAAGTCCCTCACTGCTGGTTTTAATGTCTAACAGCAGCAAATGCTTTCCATTTCTCTTCACTACCTCCCTCACTGAGAAGTTCCCCGAGGACAGGGTCCAGCTGATATTTCCTTATGTCTTCCTGGTGGGCCAGCCAGTGGGGCACTCTTGGTCAGGGCTGGTCATCGCGGCCGTGGCTGGAGAGTGGAGCACAGATGGTGTTTGTAGCAGGAATAACTCAGCGACTTGTGGGTCCTTTGAAGGGTGGGTGACTAACCCTTCCTCTCCAGACTGAGGAACTACCTGACTTGTTTGTTGCCTTATCAGCTGTATTTCTGGTAAATGGCTTAAAGGAAATGTAAAAAGAGGAAGCACCCAAATCTGTATAGTTTCGTGTGGAAGGTGGAAGAGTGAGATTGATCTGGGGTTTCTGGTTGGCATTCCAGTGCAGCGGGTGGGGTTGGGGTGGTGACTCTGGCACTTGGCTGCCGGGGGGCTCCAGTCCAAAGGGTGGCGGTGGCCCTGGTGGTGGGGGTCTCAGGACACTGGTCCCGTTAATAGTGAGCCTGTTTGATTTGACCTTCAGCAAATACTCTTCACTGTTGAATTTTTAGGTCATTTGTGATGGAAGGTGACTCATTTGTAAAGTGTGGCTCTCCCTGTGGCCTTCCCCCTCTTTCTTCCTACTGCTGTGCTTTTAGTCACTCTTAAATGTGGGGCACGAAGCTAGGGAAGAGAGCATGGCCCTGCTGCCAGTCCCTTGTCACCTTCCAGGTATGTAACTTGTCCAACTGGATGAATTCCTTTAACTGAACAGATGATCCCAAGGTTGTTCAGTGGAGATGTTTTCAGACAGGCCCTAGTGTGCAGCTGTGGGGCTCTCAAGACAGTTGACAGGGAATTCCCTGGCGGTCCAATGGTTAGGACTCCACGCTCTCACTTCCTAGGGCCTGGATTCAATCCCTGGTCAGGGAACTAAGATCCCACAAGCCATGTGGCGCAACTGAAAAAACAAAAAGACAGGAGTTTACAAATCTTTCCATTCCCCTTGCTGGCTGAATGGGAGAACATTAATCTCAGTGGTTTAACTTAAGGACCCCTCACTTGGTGACTTTTCCACAGGCTGTGTCTTCTGGGTCAGCCTTCTCCTGGTTGTGTGATGGTGGGGAAGTTGCTTCACCTCTCTGAGCTTTTCTGTAAAAATGGGGACAATGAAGTAAGGGCCTGCCCAATGAGGTTGTCAGGGAGGTTCTGTGAGCTGACCCCTGGGGGTGCCTGCACACAGCAGGCTCAGTGCACACAGCAGGTGCTCAGGGAGTTTCACATCCTTGTGTGGTTCTTCATCATCATCTGAACTTAGTGGTCTGCTAGATGTTGGTGAAATTTGTATCTGGGTTACAAATGATTTCAAGGTAGCGAATGACACATTCCGATTTTAATAATCATATTTCCTGAGAGTGAGGCATGTTAATTCCCCACCCCAAACCTGCTCCTCTCGTGGCCATCTTTACCTCCAGAAGTGGCACCACCATCTACCAGGTCAACGTGGCCCACCTGATTCCCCATCCGAATGTAGGCTGAACCCTCTGCTTCTCGCTGTCTGCACTCCGGCCCCCCCACCCTCCTCCTGGACCCGCAGAGCCTTCTGGGTGAGCCTCTGCCTCAGTCTTTTCTCCCCACAGTGCCCAAAGGGACCTTTCTAGATGCAGGTCTGACTACGCTCTTCCTTCTTCCACGACGCGGGGACTTCCCACTGCCCCTGGACTGCACCCCAGGCTCCTGTGACACAGCGTGTCCACGGGAGACCCTGTCGTGGTACCAGCACACTGTGAGCATTTTACATGCCTATCAGTGGGGGGGAGGCTGGCTAATAAAAGTTTTTAAACTAGTTACAGGAGAGTCAAAAAATATTTTTTCTCTGTTTTAGTCATATAAAACTCTGTAGCCTTTTTCTTTTTTTTCCTTTTTATTTATTTGGCTGTGTAGGGTCTTCGTTTCTGTGCGAGGGCTTTCTCTAGTTGTGGCAAGCGGGGGCCACTCTTCATCGTGGTGCACGGGCCTCTCACTATCGCGGCCTCTCGTTGTGGAGCACAGGCTCCAGACGCGCAGGCTCAGTAGTTGTGGCTCACGGGCTTAGTTGCTCCACGGCATGTGGGATCTTGCCAGACCAGGGCTCGAACCTGTGTCCCCTGCATTAGCAGGCAGATTCTCAACCACTGCGCCACCAGGGAAGCCCAGCCTTTTTCTTTTAATATTTGTTTGTTTGTTTATTCATTTATTTATTTATTTTTGGCTGCGTCAGGTCTTAGTTGCGGCACGTGGGATCTTTCGTTGCAGCGCAGGGGGCACGCGGGCCTCTCTCTAGTTCTGGCGCATGGGCTCATTAGTTGCAGCACATGGGCTTAGTTGCCCCACGGTATGTGGGATCTTAGTTCCCCGACCAGGGATTGAACCCACGTCCCCTGTATTGGAAGGCGGATTCTTAACCACTGGACAACCAGGGAAGCCCCAAAACTCTGTAGTCTTTGATGACAGGTTTCGGCAAAGTCCGGGAAGTGCAGTTAGCTGTCAGCCTGAAGAATTTTGGAATAGAGAGGCCCCTTTGTCTGGGGCTCCACGTTGGTGGGTTTATGAAAGGGAAGTGCCTACAGAGACTGCGGTCTGCGAGGCCCACGCTGCCCGTGGTTCTGCCGCCTGGCCGCTGGGTTGGGGAGGCTGGGCTGGCGGCTGGTCGCGTGTGTCTTCTGTGCATCAGCTGCTGGGGGATCAGCCAGTTCGCAGGTTTGTGCACCGGTTAGCGTCACAGAGGCTGGAATTTGATTCATACTCACTGGCTCTGTTATTCTCTTCTAGAACCCTGACTTCATTTACACCAGTTTACCCAGCAGTCATTAGAAATAATGGAATTTGGCCAAGTAGTGGTTGTTCATTTAGGAAAGGAAGGCAGTCTAATAATTCTTTCTTCAGTCCAGCTTGAGGCCGAGTACGTGTGTGTGTGTGTAAGAAAATCGTTGCTTTATTTTTCCCCCATGTCGCATCAGTACAAATGCACGTTTTTGTGAGCCACTCAGTGTCCTCTCAGAGCTCATTAATTCCAAAAAGTGTTTGCTCTGAGGAAACAACTCAGTAAATCTCTTCAGTCCCTTCCTGGAACTCAGGCTGGCTGTCTGATTTTGTGAAAATAAACGCAGTCTTCAAAGAGGCCGTTCACAGGACCTTGTGCGTGCATGTGAAGGGCTTCAGGCTCACCCCTCCTCACCCCTCCCCTGGGTGGATTACAGCCTCAGCCCACAAGCCTTCTCGGAACTGGTGAAACTCTTTGTAGCAACTGGAATCAGCTCTTTAGTTTGGACCAAACTCCTCCAGTTTTGATGATGGATAGAGGTGAGCCCTGTGTTGTGTGGCTGGGTGGGCACCCTTCTCAGCCCCCAGCAGCAGGAGGCTCCCATTCCCTGGCCCTCTGCTCATCCAGCCTTGTGCCCTTAGAATCTTTAACGTGCTTTTATCTGCTGTTGACCCTCTCTGGATCACCGGCTCATTTTTAGTCTGTAGGGCCAGTGTCTTCTCTTGAACAAATATTTTAAAATAATCATAGGGTTTCCTTGGTGGTGCAGTGGGTGAGAGTCCGCCTGCCGATGCAGGGGACACGGGTTCGTGCCCCGGTCCGGGAAGATCCCACGTGCTGCAGAGCGGCTAGGCCCGTGAGCCATGGCTGCTGAGCCTGTGCTCTGCAATGGGAGAGGCCACGTACCACAAAAAAAAAAAAAATCATAAAGAATGTTGCGTGTAATAGCCAGCAGTTAGAGTAACTTGAATGTCTAATAGCAGGATTGATTGCACAGGGATTTTTTTTTCTGCATGGTTGGAGAACATAGGCTTTCTATTTTCTTCTTTTTGTTTGTCAACATTTTCCAAATTCCTATAAAACATAAACCTTTGTAATTTGAAAGTATGTTATTAAAATATATGCAAAGATATATCACAAGAGGGTGTGAATTATGTGCAGTTTTTCAACAGCATATTTTTTCTTTTAAAAGGATGCATATAAATGTTTCCTTTTAGTATGATCTTCGGTCTTCTTAATGTTTGCACTGCTATACCAGTTTTGTTTTGTTTTGTGTTTTTTTGGCCACATTGAGCGTGGCATGCTGGATCTTAGTTCCCTGACCAGGGATCAAACCCGCACCCCCTGCATTGGAAGCACAGAGTCTTAACCACTGGACCACCAGGGAAGTCCCTATACCAGTATTTTAATTAATTTTAATTTTTATTAAAACAATGGAGAGAAGGAAAAATTCAAATAATGCTAAAAGGCTGATAACTAAATTTAGCAGTCTCATGACCCTCTGGCCTTTACAGGATGGCTGCTTCCAACTGTGTCTTACCCTAGTGTATTAGCTCAGGCTGCCAGGACAAAATATCATAGACTTGGGGGTTAAACAACAGACATTTATTTCTCACGGTTCTGGAGGCTGGAGGTCCCAGACCAAAGTGCTGGCAAGGTAGGTTTCATTCCATTCTTCTCATGGTTTGCTCACATGGCCTTTTCTCAGTGTGTCTGTGTGGAGAGAGAAACAGCTCTCCAGCATCTCTTCTAGTTAAGGGTAATGATCCTGTCAGATTAGGGCCCCACTTTCATGACTTCATTTAACCATGTGGCTTCCTTAGAGGCCCCATCTCCAAATACAGCCACATGGGGGGGGGCGTAAGGGCCTCCACATCAGAATCTGGGGGATGTAGACTCTCAGTCCATCACACCCCCCTTTCTGAGTGATGTGCTCATACTGCTGTCCTTGGGGCATCTGCCCTGAGCCAGTCTCTGTGGATGCTCTCCTTTCCCCACCACCTGGCCTGATTATTAACACATTCTGGGTTTGGTTTACATCCATATTTGGTGTTTTCATTGCTGAGCCAAGTTGGACCAAGCATTTTCTTTCTTGTGCCATTTTTGTGTGTGTGTGTTTTAAAGTTATGGTTGTTGAATTTTTTCATTTGATTTTCTGACATAAATCTTCCCTTATGTTGCATTGGCTTAAAAAGTCCCTGTCAAAATACTTTTCATTACTTTTCTCATTTTGGAGCCTGTGTTATTTAGATGTTGGACCATTTGGAATGATCCTTTAAATTTTGTTTCTTTTTCTCCTATTTTCTGTTTGTTTTCTTTTGTTGTGTTTTCAGCTCTTTCTACTAAATTTCTCTTGCTCTTGTTTTCTGAATATATACTCTAAAAAGACGAAATCATCCTTTTTTTTTTTTAATTGTTCATGGATCAGCATTTAAAAATCTTTCTGGTGTTGACCTAAAACAATATAACAGCCAGTTATTTTACCAGAAAATGGGTTTATTGCAAAGAATTGCAATTTGGGACATGCAGTCTATAGCGAGCCACAGGCAAGTCCAGAGAACAAAGGAGAGGAACTTCTTTTATACAGGAGAAGGAGGAGTTGGGAGGGGCTGCTATAAACAAAGAGCCCATTGGAGGAAACTGGGAGTTCAGAGTACAGTGGCTTTTCATTGGCTGAGCTGTTGCCAGGCAAAGAGAAATTCTCTCTCGGTCCTGCTGGGTGGTCCTTCTTCATGTTGGAGATGCAAAGGTATGTCTCTTCCTGTTGGGTCTGCAATTGATGATGGTAGGGTGTGAGGGCTCCCTTTCCTGGCCTCCCAACTCCATTTTATTATTTTTATTTATTTATTTTTTGGCCACGCTGTCCAGCCTGTGGGATCTTAGTTCTCCGACCAGGGATTGCACCTGGGTGCTTGGCAGTGAGAGCACGGAGTCCTAACCACTGAACTGCCAGGGAATTCCCCCATCTCCATTTTAAGTGAGGGTTCTGTGTATTAACTTTCACATTAACATCATGGCCCTACCCACCCCTCAGTAGGGAGACATGGTGGGTTGTGTCAAGAAGTCCTGCATATGTGGGAGAAACACTGCTCCTTTTTCCTATGGTTATAGAGCTGGGCCTAGTTTGCAAAACTTATTTTAAATACAAATGAGAATTCTTTGGGAAGAAGTCAGTGAAGGAAAAGGAGATGTGGAGCACTGCTGTTTAGTGATGATCTAATGTGATGACTGTAAAATATGTAATTTGTAGGTGGTAACATTGTGGAAGGATTCTTTTTTTTTTTTTTTAAACTCATGTCAGTTTGGGAAGAGTTTATTTATTTATTTTTAATTTATTTATATTTAATTTATTTATTTTTGGCTGAGTTGGGTCTTCGTTGCTGCATGTGGGCTTTCTCTAGTTCCTGCGAGCGGGGGCTACTCTTTGTTGCGCTGTGTGGGCTTCTCATTGCAGTGGCTTCTCTTGTTGTGGAGCACGGGCTCTAGGCACACGGGCTTCAGTAGTTGTGGCTTGCGGGCTCTAGAGTGCACGCTCAGTAGTTGTGGCCCACAGGCTTAGTTGCCCCGCGGCATGTGGGATCTTCCTGGACCAGGGCTCGAACCCGTGTCCCCTGCATTGGCGGGCGGATTCTTAACCACTGTGCCACCAGGGAAGTCCGATTCTTTCTTTTTTAATGAGAATTCTCTTTGGGATGCCTTTAGTACCCTTGAGATTATTCAGTGGATAAAAATTATATGCATACATATAACTTGTCAGGAGCACATTTGTTCTGTGTGTTAAGCTTGCCTGAATTAGGCATGGCTGAAGGGTTGGCGTCTTGGGGAAGATGTGGATGCTGTATCTCATTCTTGTGTAATTCTTGGATTTCTTACTGAATCTTCTTGAGGACTGTTTGTTCATCTGAGGACAGTTGATCCCTATGCTGGCAATGGACTTGTGAAACTGAATAAAGGAAACCTCATTTAAAGTCTGGAGTCCAGAAGGGGAGCTCTGATGCCCTACACTCCACCTCAGTTAGAGACCGCGCAGGAAGAGAGGTACCTTGCATTCCCAGCAGGGAGGTATCTACTTTACTGCCCCTGCAGGAGGAAGGAAGAGTTCTTGCCCAGCGCCAAGCCCAGCCTGTTGGAACCCTTGCAGCTCAGCCAATAGGAATCCATCACCACCCTGAACTCTTGCTTTCCTCCAAGGGACTTTGGTTCAAAGCACCCCTCTCAGCTTCCTCCTTTTCTCTATAAAGTAACACTCCTCTCTTTTGTTTGCTGGACTTGCCTGTAGTTTTTGCTATAGCATTGTCGTCCTGAATTGCAATTCTCTGCTATTCCTGAATAAACTCGTTTTGCTGGTAAAATAACTGGATGTTCTCAGCAGACTATTATGATCGGTGTTTTGGAGTTTTGGAGAACAAAAGGGGGGCTCAAGGACAGCGGTCCACATATGACCAAGAAAAGCTGTGTCTGAGCAGACAGGGAAAGATGACTCTGTGTGGCCCCAATACAGCTGCCCCTTTAAAAGAAGAATTGACAGAAGTACAGATTCATTCGTTCATTGAGTGTCCTCCATGTGCCATATACTCTTCTAGAAGCTGGAGATTCACTAGTGAACAAAGCAGACAAAAATCCCTCCAATTGTGGAGCTTACACTTTTAACAGGGAGAGATACAAGATGAGAACGCAAGTGAAATACTGAGCATTTCAGATGGTGCAGTTTAAGTTGGGGCAGAGGGAGCCATTTTCACAGGAGTGGCCAGAGAGGGTCTCATTCTGGAGGGTGACTTTTGAGCAAAGCCTGAAGAAGGTGAGAGCACAGACCGAGTACCTGGAGGAGGACGAGGGAAGAGCAAGTAGGAAAGGCAGCCTAGCTGGGGCAGAGTGGCCGAGGGGCGAGGGGTGGGAGGAGAGCGCAGAGAGGTGACTTGGCATTTCTGAGACTGCGGCTTCTGCTTTGGTCTCTCTCAAATTGTCAGTGTATTGATGGTATTTGAAGCCGTGAGCCTTGTTGTGACCCCCCAGTGAGCGAATGTAGATAGAGACAAGAAGGCCTCTGGCGGCTTTCCACTGCCAAGGGTTGCAGAGATCTGGCAGTGAGGTTGGAGGAAACCAGCGGAGTATGGGGTCTTGGAGACCAAATGAAGAAAGTGCACCAAGAAAGATGGGTTGAGTAGCCGTCGGCACTGCTGTTAGGTGATGTGAGATGGGGGCTGGTGTCCTTATGTCTAGCAACCTGGAGATTGTTGGGGACCCTGAGTTGTGCTGGTGGGAGATGGTAAAAAGCACATTGAAATGTGGCTTTCAGATTGAGCTTTAAACGGCTCAGAGCCCTTTGAGAAGGACTGTGTCTTAGTCTTATTTGTCCTTGGCTTAAGACACTGTCTTGCAGGTCTGCTCTTGATAAATATGTACTGAAAGAAATGACTCGAGTTCTTAGAAAACACCTGCAAATGTGCGGAATCCACCCGCCCGCCTGTGCCCTTGAGTACAGCGTTCACATCCCCGTCCTGAGACCCCTGACCTTTATCAAGGAAGCCGCTGCTTCCCTTGTGGTTCATGTCACAGCCAGGAGCTACCTCTGCATTGGTTTTACCCTTTTTGGCCTCCCACCTTTGATAAAGAAATCTAGTTTAAAAAAAATCAGATCAAGTAAGAAATTCTATCTGATTCCTTTTATTAAGGATTCAGAAACAAGATATGGCTTATGTGTTTCAATATGCCACTAGTGTTGAATGTCGAGGCTGAATTTATTGGTTGAAGTCTCCCACTATGAATGTGGATTTGTCTGTTGTTTTTTTCTGTCCAGTTTTGCTCTATGTGTTTTGAGTCCATAGTTTACATGCATACACATTGAGTTATTACTTGTTTCTGTGGATTGACCATTTTATTATTATAACATGTCTTTATATCTAATATTGCTTTTTGCTTAAAAATCTACTTTGTCTGATATTGGTATAGCTACCCCAACTTTCTTTTAAAAGTATTTGCATGATTTATGTGTTTTCTAATCTTTTATTTATTTATTGAGATATAATTGGCATACATTCTCTTAGTTTCAGGGGTACACCATAACCATTCGATATTTTTATATAGTGTGAAATGGTCACCACAGTAAGTCTAGTTAACATCTGTCACCATATGTAGTTACAAAAAAATTTTTTTTCTTGTGAAGAGATTTCAGTCTTTTATTTTCAATGTTCTATATTCTTTTTTTTGGCCGCAGTGTGTGGCTTGTGGGATTTTAGTTCCCCGACCAGGGATTGAACTCAGGCCCTCGGCAGTGAGAGTGCAGGTCCCTAACCACTGGACTGCCACGGAATTCTGAAATTTTCTATATTCTTTTTTTTTCTTGATTTTTTTTATGTGGACCATTTTTAAAGTCTCTATTGAATTTGTTACAATATTGCTTCTGTTTTATGTTTTTTGGTTTTTTGGCCGTGAAGCATGTGGGATTCCAGCCCCCCGACCAGGGATTGAACCCGCACCCCCTGCATTGGAAGGTGAAGTCCCAACCACTGGACCGCCAGGGAAGTCCCAATTTTCTATATTCTTATATTTAAGTTATTTCTCTTATAAGGTGGATATGGATAGTTTTTTTAAAATCCAGATGATCTACTTTTTTAAAAAAATTATTGATTGATTGATTTTTGGCTGCGTTGGGTCTCTGTTGCTGTGCGTGGGCTTTCTCTAGTTGTGGCGAGTGGGGGCTACATTTCGTTGCAGTGCGTGGGCTTCTTACTGCTGTGGCTTCTCTTGTTGCAGAACATGGGCTCTAGGCACGCGGGCTTCAGTAGTTGTGGCTCATGAGCTCTAGAGTGCAGGCTCAGTATTTGTGGCGCATGGGATTAGTTGCTCCGCGGCATGTGGGATCTTCCTGGACCAGGGATCGAACCCGTGTCCCCTGCGTTGGCAGGCGGATTCTTAACCACTGTGCCACCAGGGAAGTCCCCAGATGATCTACTCTTAATTGGCATATTTAGTTGATTTATATTTAATATATAATAATTACCAATATATTTGGACTTAAAGCTATCTTTTAGTATTTATGTTTTATTTGTTCCCCCTCATTCTCCTTTCTTTTGGATTAATTAAATATTTTTTTGTTATTCATATGCCCCCCTCTGTTAGCTTGTTCTACATTTATGTACTACTATTTTTAAAAATTTTTAATTTATTTTTATTTTTGGGTGCGTTGGGTCTTCCTTGCTGTGCGTGGGCTTTCTCTGGTTGCAGCAAGCAGAGGCTACTCTTCATTGCGGTGCGTGGGCTTCTCGTTGCGGTACCTTCTCTTGTTGCAGGGCACGGCTCTAGGTGCGCAGGCTTCAGTAGTTGTGGCTCGCGGGCTCAGTAGTTGTGGCTTGCGGGCTCTAGAGCGCAGGCTCAGTAGTTGTGGTGCACAGGCTTAGTTACTCTGCGGCATGTGGTATCTTTCCAGACCAGGGCTCCAACCCGTGTCCCCTGCATTGGCAGGCGGATTCTTAACCACAGTGCCACCAGGGAAGCCCTGTACTACTACTTTTTAAGTGGTCCCTCTAGAGATTACAGCATGCATCCCTGACCTATTTGAGTGTTAAGTTGGTTCTTTTGTCACTTACCGGAAAATGTAAAGACTAAAGGTTAAACTAAAACAAGTTATGTACTCTCCCATTGCTTTTTATGCAGTTGTTGTTTATTCTTTTTGTATGTGTGTGTATGTATGTATGTATCTATTTATTTGGCTGCGTCAGGTCTTGGTTGCAGCATGCGGGATCTTTGTTGAGGTGTGCAGGATCTTTCATTGCGGCGTGCGGGCTCAGTAGTTGTGGTGCGGGCTTAGTTGCCCACGGCATGTAGGTTCTTAGTCTTAACAGCTGCATCGTCCAAGATAATTTGTCGTTTTTTGGTGCCACCGTTAAAGATTTTCTTCTGTGTCTTTGGTAAAACTACTGAAGTTTTACTATCATGTCTGTTTATCTGGCTTGGGGTTTGAAGTACTTTTTGAATCTCTGGCTTGATGATTTTCGTGAATTTTGGGAAGTTCTCAGTTATTAGCTCTTCAAATATTGCTTCTGCTGTATTCTCTCTTTCTCCTCTCCTTCTGGGATTCCAGTTACTCATGTGTCAGACCTTTCTTCTTTTTAAGTCTTTTCAGTAGTTTCTGTCCTTATCATGCTTCAGTATGCATATTTTCCAGACCTATGTACCATTCACTAATTTCTCTTCAGTTGTGTGTAGTCTACTGTTACATCTGTCTGTGGAGTTCTTAACTTCATTTGTTATATTTTTCAGTTTTAGTGTTCATTTGATTCTTTTTTTTTAAATATTCAGTCCCCTGCTCAAACTCTCCAGCTTGTCTTTTAACTTACTGAACACATTAATCACATATATTTTAATGTCCTATAATTTTAAAATTGGGGTGTTTTGTGGTTCTGTTTCTGTTGTCTGTTTTTCTCTTGTTCTTGAGTCAGTTGGTCCCGTCTCCTAGTATGCTGGGCAGTTTTTATTGAACACCAGACATTGTATATGAAAAATTCAGAGATCGTTTGAAGTTCCTGATCGTAATTTTCTCCAGTTAGGGCTTACTTTTGCTCCTGACTGGCCTTTAGTGTGGGGACCTGTCACTTTACTCCAGCCAGGAACCAATCTGATTTGAACACAGGACTTCAGTCTTTGGGCAGGCTGGTCTATTTCAGGTTCATCCCTTCTCCTAGCATACAGCCCATTGGGGTGCCGACTGAAGGCCTGCGGTCTTCACCAGGTCCCACATCTTTGGTGCACTTGGAACACCCACTTAAGAATTCTGGAAGTTTTCACATTCTCAGCTTGGAAGTCATTGCTTGAGAACCTCAAGGAGAAAAGTGGGACCGTATGTTTGACTTGCCTGTCTGTTTTCCTTTTTTTTCTCATACTTTGGCCCCTTAAGAGATCTCATTTCCTTGGTAGCTATCTTGTGCCTTAAAACAGATGAAAACATTTGTTTGGTTTTTTTTATAAAAAAGTATCAAATTTATTTCAATATCTAGTTTCATTTTTAAGTTAAAACTTTTAGACAATTTTTTTTGTAATTTAAAATTCATTATCGGAGGTGAGGAAAATGTTAATAAGCTATTAATTACTGACAACAAATAAAATTATTAACCATGCATTTATAAAAGACATGTTAAAGAGTAAAAAGTTCCAGTTACACTACTTAACTGAAGGAAATATCCTTCAGCCCTTTATTTCTAATTATAACACGTTCTCATTTTGACATAATTTACACCTTTTTCACCCAATTAATACTATGCTAAACAAAATTTTTCCAACTGTTAAGCCTTTCTTTACTTAACTGTTACTCTTTAAAAGTTCCTTAAAAGAAATTTGGAATTTTAATTTTCACCATGAATCTGTTTGATCAAAAAAGTAAAGGACATCACTACCACATGAATTAAAAGAATGGAATAGAAAACAAAAGTGTTATTATATAATCAGCAAATTATTTGATAAGACATTTTAAGTACTTCACATTTCAACTTAGCACAAGTGAGAATTAACTGGTTCCACGGTACTACAGGCTTGGCAGTTTTACTCCAAGCTTTAAATCATAGTGTTACTCAAGTCATCACTAAGAAAATGGCAGTGTTCATAAGTACAAAAATTGTTATATCTAGTAAGTGGTATTCTATATAGTCAAGATACTAAGAGAATTCTTTATAAAATTAGATTTTAAAAAATGCAGAATGTCTGGTAATTACCAGTATCTCAAAAGCTAAAATGAGAAAAATACAGAAAATAGAAGTACTCGTTGAATAACATTATTTTGCTTTGAGGAAGCCAGAAATGATTCTATTCCAAGAAATAAGTAGTAATGATAAAAGATGTGATTAATACACGGTATCTCTTTTAAGCCAAAGCACACTTTTCACCTCAGGACAATTCTGATTTTTATATTCTTAATCTCCTTTGTCCAGAACAGGACCCCATTTTAAGCCATTATTTGAATAGAGTCCATAATCTAAAGCCATTTTTCTCCACAGGATGTTTTCGTTTTAGTACATATGCTGCAAAAAGGCAAATGACTAAGTCAGTTATAAAGAATTTGTAGCATAATAAATGCCAATTTACAGTAACTGTCAACAGACTTCTACACCGAACCCTGAAAGTTGCTGCAGTACAGGTGAGAACTAACATGATTCTTCCATATGCTCAGATTTAGTTTACTAAATAATACTGTCATAGATCTGAAAAGAAACGTTAATGGGTCCTTCCAAAGCTGCATAATTTTCCAGACAATTTTCCTCTGGTTGCAGAGCCTGTGCATTCTTTCAATCCTCTTTTAGTCCTTTAGCTTTTGCAGTATTTTCTTGACGTTTTTGTTTCTTCTTTTGCTCCTTTTCCCTGGCCTCAATCATCTTGGCCAATTTCTAAGACAGTACAGCACTTGCTAGAAACAATGGAGTTAGGGCCAGAATAACTGTTGTAAGGAAGCCATATGGGTCCTTTGCAGCCCCATTCCGCAACATACTCAGCCCCAAGCCTTTATATCAAACATCTTTGTAGAGGCCTTATGCTTTGAGTAGTGATCTCTAACTTTGTCCTGGGATTATTAGCCAATCACAATTTCAGATGACCCTTGGTTGGCTGTCTTCTTTAGCTCTACCATACACTTCTGAGAGAATGCTTAAATTCTATATACTTGGGCCGTTGGTGCGGTGGCCGCCTCCGCTGGGCATGGGGGCAAAACCGCGGCAGTGGCTGCCACCAGCCTCCCCTACATCGCGCCCGGGACGGTGGGCTCGGACCCCCACTCCCAACTCTCTGTTTTTGTAATTGTCCTTGCAGGTGGTGAGGTGTGCAGCAAGCAAGTCCACCTTGCACACCAAAATCCAAGGCTCACTTTATTTTATATATCAGCTGTTTACTTAGAGCTTGATTTAGATGAATGCTTATATTAGGTAGTTCTGTTGTGTGGCTTTAAAAGTCAGAAAAATCTGTGAAGAGACGAGTCCTGATAGGCATCCCTGTTTCTCTGGACCTGCCTTAAGCTGCCTCTGGCAGAGACGCTGTCCTGCCTTGCGAAAATCAGTGAAAATCAGAGTAAATGCTCCATGGGTTATACAACTCCAACGTTCTTCAAGATCCAGACACCCACCCCATTCACCCTCTCAATACTGTCTAAAGGTAAATAATCTGAATAATTGTGTGTCCTTCCAAAGCGCCTTTATAAACATATAGAAATTAATATGAACATATTCTTAAATTTTAAATGCTTAATACATTTTAAAGTAGGAATTTTCTTTTGAGAAATGGATGTGACCTAAAAAATTAGGTCCATCACACAGAATGTGGTATGCATTGAGTATAAACTCTAGACCTATTGCATATGTATTCGGTTTTCAGGTGTAAAATGAATTTACTAATCACTGTAAACAAATTTAGAGTTTTCTTCCGTTTGGATTTTTATTGCTTTTATCCATCTGAGTGTTGTTGCCCTGTTCCCCATGTGACAAAGGTGGCTGGGTGGATTAGTGGCCAAGTTCACTGTTGGGGAAGAGTGTGAACGTAACGAACTGGCCTGAGTGAGAAACAGACTCAGGGCTCTGGTGGATAGAGCGTTACCCAGCACAAACGCCAGATGAGTTCAGCCCCGCATGCCGTGTGTGCACAGGACACGTGCACCTGCCATAGCATGAGGTACTGTGCTCAGCAATCGCTCTGCAGCAGGCCCACGTTTGAGCCCACGTCGCCAGCACTGTTGCTGGGGGTGGAAAGCAGGCCCGCAGGTGTACCTGTGCTGGAGCCCTCCTGCCCCCACTGGGGGTTCCCGTCCTCTGCTGGTCTTGGGTTCCCAGCCATGTGGCTGTGCTCCACCCTCAAGGCAGCCTCCGAGGGCCACAGGCGTGGAAACTGTAGTGTTGAAGGGGCCTGATGAGGCCTGGCACTGTGCCCTGAGGTGGCAGCCTGAGCCCGGGTTAGGCCAGTGACAGAGAATGCTTTTGGACATCGTAGCATTGAAGGAATGTGAGACTTGCCCCTTGGTTCTTTGAAATTCGGTTCGCTTTGGAATGTAAAGTTTTGTGGTGCCACCTGCAGTTGTGCTGGAGATAATATAAAGATAAACATTTCCATGGTGAACAAAGACTGGCAAATAAGAGCAGCCCAGGCCTTTTGTTTTCACAGGGTCCACTCTGTGTACATATGGAAACAGTGGATGTATCTTACCTAGTTGGGCTTTCTCACAAGGTGGTCAGGGTAAGTTCATTTGGATACAGTGAACATCCTTTAAAAAGAAAATCCTTTTGAAACATTGTGAAAGAGAGCTTCATAAGCAGAGAAATCAAATAACTCTTATAAAAGCAAAGTACCTGAAGAATCTGTGTTTCTCCCTCAGGTTTTCACTTCCTGGACAGACTTCTGTGTGCTGCGTCAAGGAAAGCAGACACGGGTACCCTGTTAGCTGATAGAAGGGTTGAGGATTATGCGGTGATGTTACAAGGTGAAAAGGGTGACCCGAGGCTTGGAGTTTCTGATTTCTGAATTACTTCAAGGGAACAAATCATACTGTTAAATGAACAGAATTTTGACTTTGACTACTAGATTCATAAGTGGATTTTTTTTAATTTTTAATAAGCCATGTTTTGAAAGTCACCGATTTGGTCTTGTAGCTTCAGCCCCAAGAACTTGTCTCCTTAGCAGAGTTCTGTGGGATCTCGGGGTTGCAGCCCTCAGCCTCCCGCCTCGCTTCAGGTTATTGACTGATGACTGATTCAGACCTGTGTTAAAGAGGTGATGGGTCTGCCATGGGATCTGCTGCTTTGAAATCAGCAAGGACCCATGTCTAGAGTCTCTGGCTCAGTTTGAAAGACCTCAGGGGGCAGGCATAGATAGCATCCCTGTAAATTACTCTGAATTGCCTGGATTTGTTGGGAGTTGCCACTTCTAAATGTTTATTGTGACTGTGAGCGTGATTGGCACTTCTTTGGAACTGGTAAGTTCCTTGGAGCTTGTTTTTGAGTGGTCAGAGCTGGAGGGAGGGGCTGAAGTCTCCAGGGGAGGGTAGTGCCAGATGCAGGCTGACCCCCATCATTGAAACAAGAATGATTTATTAGAAATCATGGTGGCAGATTCTGTGAAACTTTTTTGTTTTTTTTGCAGTACGCAGGCCTCTCACTGTTGTGGCCTCTCCCGTTGCAGAGCATAGGCTCCGGACGCGCAGGCTCAGCGGCCATGGCTCACAGGCCCAGCCGCTCCGCAGCATGTGGGATCTTCCCAGACTGGGCCAGTGAGAGGCCCGCGTACTGCAAAAAAAAAAACAAACACTACCACATAAACTTCCTCTTCATCAAATCCATGTAACCTAAAAATCTGATATGAAACATTTGTGTAAGTCCAGGTCCTAAAGAGATTTCTGCTGACATTTGAGAAACCGGTTGTGAGCAGAGAAAAGCTGATTTAAATTTTCATTGTTTACACTAAGCAGAGAGGAACAGGGTTTCTGGTTTGGTTGTCACCATGTTTGAGCTCTTGTTGGCAAGTTCCAGATATGATTTCTGTATAGCGCTTTATAATTTTCAAAGTGGTCTTCCTATATATTGTTCCATAGATACCAACAACTGCTCTGCAGCAATAAACATCCAGGGACATGTTATTATCAAAGTTATATAAGAAATATATTTGGTGCAGGAAAATTGAAAAATACAGATAAGTGAAAAATGATCTGATACCCCACTGCTCACAGGTAGCACTGTTCTATGTGGATCCCTGCGGAGTCTTCTCAACACATGTGTAATCTTCCCTGGGAAGATGGGCTCCATAATCCACCTCACCCACATTGTGAATTTTCAACAGTTATTATAAAGAGTTACTGGTTTGCGTAGCATAGCTACATAAAAGATTTGTGGCAAAGAGGAAATAATAACAGGTGGAGCCCCCCGCCCCGGCTTTCTTCTCTGTGAATCTTTCAAGTCAGGAGTGCTTGGCCTCCGTTGAGTATGATGTTCTTCTGACTTCAGAGCCTTGAATATGCTTTGTTAAGCATCGTACAGGAAGTTAGGTGGAATTGTGGGATTTGACTGTGACCTGCAGCCTTTACCACACAGCCTTGTCCTGTTCCTTGTGTGGGGCACCGTGCAGGACAGCGTGGGGACCCGTCTGAGTTGAGGGCCTTCTGCATAGTCTGGCCCTCGGCATCGCCTTGTTTGTGCTGTTCTGTAGGATGCTTGGACTCCTTTCAAAGAGGCGACCCTTGTAGGTCCACTTTGCAGGGGAGGAGCCTGCCCAAGGTTAGTAGCTGGTAAGCGGTGGTGAGGGCAGATTGGGCCCTGGCGGTCCAGTGGTTAAGACATGGGCTGTTACTGCCAAGGCCCAGGTTCAATCCCTGGTCCAGGAACTAAGATCCCGTGAGCCACGTGACGTGGGAAAAGAAGTTGGACTTACAAGTGAAATGAGGAAGTGTCCTTGCCATCTGTGCCTTTGTCTTGGTCGTTTTTCTGTGGTTTCGAGGGCGCTATAATGTGAGAAGATGAGCTTTGGGGTCAAGTGGCCTTGTTCAGGAGCTGCCTTGTCTGCCTTCCCTCTGACGGGTGGGGACGAACGCGGGGCGAGCCCCGCATGTCTGTTGGGGTCTGGGTGGGAGCTCCTCCCTCAGTGCTGGGCTCCCAGAGGGTGGGGGGGAGAGAGCTCTGGTCTGGGTGCCCTCCCCCCATGTGATTCTATAGACCGCACTCCCTGCCGCTGGAGCTGGTGCAGTGAAGGGTGGGCACTGGCCTTGGCCCGATGTGGAGCCGTGTAGCCCCAGAGGAGAGCGGTTGCCGGGCGGTGGAGGGTGCGCTGCAGCACCCCAGTCCTCAGGCAGCACTCAGCATGAGAGGGCCGACGTGCATGGGCTGCAGGATCCATGTGGCAGCAGGAGAAGCAGATGAGAGGGGGCGTGTGCTCCTGTGTGAGATTCTAGAGAACACAGTGATGGGTGGGGGTGGGGCTGGACAGGGGATCGGAAGGGGCACAAGGAAACTGGGGGCGGTGGACACACTCATCCTCTTGGTCACTGTGGCGGCCGCACAGGGTGGACGCGTGTCAGAAGCCCTCACACTGCGCTCTGTAATTGTGTGCAAGACATCATTTGCCTTCTCTCAGGGACCCAGGGTTTTAGGAGCACGGGCAACGCAGCGTCCGTGTTCCTGCAGGCCGGCCGAGCAGACCAGATGGCAGCTCCCCTCATCCTCTGAAATGGGGATGATAAACCCCCCTGTTCACCGGGGTGTACCTTTAACCTTTCTTATGTTTGAATATACAAATGAATTACGTATTCTGAAAGTTAAATCCTTGCGTTTGCTTAGAGAGAAGCTCTGTCAGAAGCAGCGTGGGGAAGGTCAGCCATGTTCTCTTACACTCATTCAGCATCGTTATGGTTCCGGCCCATGAATTCCATAACTATACTATTTTCTGTGGGTTTAAAAACAGAGAACAGGAACCAGAGCCCACTTCTCCTGATGCTTTTCCAGGGCAGCAGGACTCTGCCCTCCTGCTCATAGGACGAGGCCGCCCGCTCCCATTTAGCAATGTGCGTGGGCCTGTGGGGCTCGTTCTGGGTCTGCTCTCCTCGGTTTACAGGTGTGGAAGCCAGGCGTGGTCACAGAACCAGCCAAAGGCGGAGTGGGGCCGGTTCCTGCTGACGACGGGCAGGTGGGTCCGGCAGGCGGGGCGAGCTCACCAGGGCCAAGCCCGAGCCGCAGCTCTCCTCACACCACGTCTGTGAGTGATGGGGTGAGCGTGGGCCAGACCTTGAGACAAGAGGTTTCTGGATTTTCTTGCACCTTGAAGAGTTGATGGAGACCCCAGAGAAGGAAGCAACACTGCCCCCTCTGCTCCCCTAAACAGAGGAAGGCGGGATTCCTATTTCCAGAGTCAGGGTCTTCTGACCAGCCCTTCAGTTGGAAACAACTGCAGAGTCTGGATGAATTACGTAGCACTATTGGAGGCACTGCAGTGTAGGAATTAAGATACGTGGCAGCTGTGGCCTGTGGGCTGGGGAGAGGCAGGTGGAAGGCTTAGACCTGCCCGGGAGGAAGGGCCAAGGTACGAATGGGCTTTGGCCTCTGCTCACTGAGGACCAGTGCTGCGGTTCCCGTGGTAACCGATGCGTGCACGGTGGATGGTCTCTTCAGGGAAGAGAGTGGCATGGGCAGGGCGGGGACTCTGGGCAGCGTGGCAGTCCCCTCCCTCCATCACACTTCTGCCCTTCTAGGCCCCCTGGCCTCAGACCCTGAAGTGGCCAGGCCTGGAAGGTTTCCATGGCCCGGAGGGTTTTGAGCTCCCAAGTACTACGGGGCTGCATGTGCGGAGATGGAGCGGGGTGAGCATGGCGAGGGGTGCAGGGCCGAGGAAGCAGCGCACGTTTGCCTTAAAGTCCAGGTGGCTGCACCACCAACTGCCTCCCCGTGGGCAGGAGGAAAGCACATTTTCCTTAATGCCGAGGACCACGAGTGAGTGCACAGATAGATATGCTGTTTCAGCAGGTGGTATGCCGGTCACATTTGGGATGGTTTATTTCGTCCAGAAGGTGTGACCTTTAATCAGTTAAAGGTCTTGATGGAGGAAGTGCTCTCAGGAGTGGACTTGCTGTCCCTTTGGGGTAGTGATTCTGGCCACGTGGCAAGCCTCCCACCCAACAGCTCCCACGGCAGGCCTCTGTGAACAGTGTGCAGTGGTACGTCCCCAACACCTCTTGGTGAGCAGGGACCCCCACAGTGCCCAGGCCAGCCCCCCCGCACGCAGATGCGGGCCTGGGACATGGTGAGGCTTGAGCTCAGTGAGGAGTAGGTGTTGGGTGAAGATGGGTATGACTTCTGGGGGTTGGGCCCTGCCAGTTCCAGCACGTGTGGCACTGAGCAGAAGGATTGTGGGTTGAGACATGAGGCTGCCACGGTTGGAAACGACTCCAGCATCCAGAGTCAGGAAGTGGGTGGCAGGGTGCTGGGTACGGGGGCCAGGAGGGCTCCCAGGGCTGTGCTAAGGCCCACTATTGAGTGGGCCTCATGTCTGACCGGTCGGGGAAGCCACGTAGGCTCCGTCTTTCCTCTGGTCTCTGTTTATTTTCTTTGTCTGAAATGACCTTAATCATTGTTCACATCCCTGCCCCGTCCCACACTGTTTCGTTGGCTGTGTTCCCAGTGGCACCTGGCACGGAGACAAGTGCCTTTCCTGCTTAACCTCAGGTTGTAGCTGGGCCATGTCCCCACGTCGGCAAGTGAATGCATCGCGTGCCAGGCGCCATTCCGAAGCTGCCACCTGCCGGAGGAGAGATGGGCACCACACACCACAGTTAGCAACTCTGTGTGGGCCAAGACCCAGTGACTATCAAGAACCAGTGTCCCACAGGCAGATTTGGGATTTTAGGGGCCAGTAGAATCACAAGTAAAATTCTAGGAGGTACTTGAGGCAACTGCACTTGTATGTGGCCAAATTACAATGTTAAGAAAAGCAAACTGCACCTTATTGGCCCCTCAGAGACCTCCCCACCTTGCTTAGGAAAGAGTCAGGGAGTGGAGTATCTGGTCTCCGGTGTTTCCTCCAGACCAATGTGAAGGCGAGCGGCACAGGGACTGTCTCGCCGTGGCAACCAGAAGCCTTGCTTCTCAAATTGAGCGTGTGAAGCTGCTGCAGGACAGGAACCTGAGTGTGTTTCTGGAATGCTCAGTGGACTTGGTAAGCCACTTACGGCATTACTTTTATGCCAGAACAAGCAGGAGCATAACGTGAAGCATAATGCAGTATGTGCCTGAATTTCTGAGTAAAAAATCACAAGACTTCTGCTGAAGGATGCTGACCAAGGTGAAGAAGTGATTCCATGAGGCCTCACCCTCTGGGCTCTGCGGGGCTGTGTGGTGTAAGCACTCAGGCTGGGCTGCAGGTGGTGGGACCAGCAGAGAGGTCTAATCGACATTCCTCCCAGGAGTGGTGCAAGTTAGGAATCCTCTTTCATCCAGAGGATTTCCAGGGGGTAGGAAGTCTCCCATAAATGGAGGAATCACACTTCTAGTATTGGACAACCACACAGTTCAGGGCAAACTGCTGAGAATAGCTAGAAACGCTGGGAACTGGTTTTCTTTTTAATCATATTGAAGCCTTTGGAGAGCTAACCAAGCAGGAAGGAATGGCAGACCCATAGGAGAAGGGAGCCCAGGGAGACAGTCTGGAAAGTGTGGCTGGTCCTTGGGCTCCAGGGGGCTGGGGCCTGTGTGGGAGGAAGGTGCCCCACACGTGGGTCGGGATCCCCCCCCCCACCCTCTGAGAGCCTGCAGCCCAGCCCGGACTCTCTCAGTTCCTGACTTTGGATTAAGGTGGCTGGATTCCTAGTGCACCAGCCACAGGCCAGGGTAAAATGCATATGCTCTAGGGAAGAAAGCATCATCCCAGGCGGCCAGTTTAGAAAGATTTTCACACAGTGTCTGGCTTTCCATCCAGAATAACCAGGTACTGAATGAAAAATAATCAGGCACTCAAGAATACAAGACAATGTGATAAAAAATGCGGAGGAGGAAGCCTTGGGGATCCAGGTAAGGAGGTTTACGGATACCTCCTTGGTGGAAATCTCTCAGGGCTGGGGCTGGGAGTGGGGGAGTGTTCTCAGACAGACTCTGGGCTCTGGGAAGAGCAGAGCTGGAAGGAATGGATTATAATCCACTGGATAAAATAAAAATCCGCTCGGGTACATAGGACGCCAACTGATAAATACAGATCAAGTGATGGGTGTGAACAGGATTTGTATATAATCTCAAAGTATCTCCGCCACAAATTACCTCTTAATTACAAAGGAAAAGTAATAAATTTAGAGTGGAAACACTTGGCAGGCACTGGGTTTGCCACCAATATTGGGACCAACTGGCATGGTGTTTTTCTTTTCTGATAAATTTATTTTATTTATTTTTATTTTTAGCTGCGTTGGGTCTTCATTGCTGTGTACGGGCTTTCTCTAGTTGCAGCGAGCAGGGGCTACTCTTTGTTGCAGCGCGTGGGCTTTTCATTGTGGTGGCTTCTCGTTGCAGAGCACGAGCTCTAGGCGCACAGTCTTCAGTAGTTGTGGCACAAGGGCTTAGTTGCTCCGCGACATGTGGGATCTTCCTGGACCAGGAATCAAACCCGTGTCCCCTGCATTGGCAGGCAGATTCTTAACCACTGCACCACCAGGGAAGTCCCATGGTTTTCCTTGAGGTGATACAATATCACTTCTGTGACGTTCTGCCAGAAATGTTAGATGCAGATCTCACATGAGACATTCTGTGGAACGACTGGCCCAGGCTCTTGAGAATGTCACTTCGGGAAGGAGGTGGACTAGGAGCCAGGTTGAAGGCGGCTGAAGACACGACAGTCAGTGTGTGGCTGTGGCCTGCATCTTGGAACATAGGAATAGCTCTAGAGGCCACTCCTGGGACAGTGGACGGGGTCCGAGCTCGACCTCCATGTCAGGGTTGCGCTGCCTGCTGTTTTTGGTCTGTGGCGTGTCTGTCTGCTGTGCATCCCAAGTGTGGGTTGATGTGGCACTCTGGCTTCAGGCGCTGGGCCTGGAGGAGAGCCTGCCTGGGGCGGGTGTGGCAGGGGGGGCAGCAACAGGGCGGGTGGGGGGGGCCAGCACCACCTCACCTTCCCAGGAGCTGCGGGAGGTGGAGAGGTCGATGATGAGGAGTGACATTTCAAAGTGCCTGGGTGTACAGACGTCTCTTAAGACCCTGCTTTCAATTCCTTTGGCTATATGCAAAGAAGGGAAATTGCTGAATCATATGGTGACTCTTTTCATTTTTAGGAGCTGCCACACTGTGTTCCACAGAGACTGTACCATTTCACATTCCCACCAAAAGCTTACAAAGTTCCCTAGAAACAGAAAATGATTACCAACCAGAATTCCAACCCAGTAAAAATACCCTTCAGGAATAAAGGGGAAATTAAGACAGTTTCAGACCAACAAACACCAAGTTGTCAGCCGCAGCCCCTTTACTAAAGGACGTACTTAAGGGTGTTCTTCAGGCAGAAAGAAAATGCTCTCAGGTGGAAACACCCAATGCAGGAGGGAAAGGGCAAGTATGTGGGTAACTCTAGGTGACTGCTGGTGGGATAAAATAATACTGATGATGTCTTGTGGGATTTAAGACATTACACTGAATTAAAATCCAGGATAACAACAGCACATAAGTGTGTGTGGAGGTGAGTGGAGTTAATTATTTTTTGGGGGCATGCCGGGATCTTAGTCCCCTGACCAGGGATCAAACCTGTGCCACCTGCAGTGGAAGCTCGGAGTCTTAACCATTGGACTGTCCCTAGTGGAGTTAATTCTGACCATGTGTTGCCTGGGAACAGGTAAAATGCAGTTAATTGGACCTTGATGCATCAAGGGTACCTATTATAATCTCTAAAGGAACCACTGAAAGAATAGTAAAAGGCTTACTTTGTTAGAGGGAGGAGATGGAAAATAAAAAATATTCCAAAAGAAGGCAAGAAAGAACAAAAGAAGATAGAACAGCTGTGACAAACAGAAAGCAAACAATGAGACGGTGGATCCACTCTCTGTAACCACATTGAATGCAACAGGACCAAAGGAAGCAATTAAAAGGAAAAATGGTCAAACTGGAACTTGAAAAGGCTAGCTGCTTACAAAGGACACACAAAAGTAAAAGGATCTAGGAGGGTTGAGTGTGAAAGGATGGAAAGCAAAATCCTGCCAGCAGCAACCCCAGAGAGCAGGCGACAGGGAGGCCGGACGGTCCCCGGCAGGCTTTTATTCTGAGGACTGGAAACTACAGAGAGCTTGGAGGTTTCCCTGGATGCCGTATCTGGGTTCTGATTCCTGGCCGTCTTGTGGGGAGCAGCCCAGCGTCCCCCGAGTGACATTTCCCAGAACTTCCTCTGTCACGCGGCAGCCTGCAGCGCCTCTGTCCTGAGAGCCAGCCTTCCTGTCCACGGTCAGCACCTCGCTGGTCTCCCTCCTTTCTGTTCTCTCTCGACAGCCCTTTGCTTCCCTTTGTTCTGGACTGGGAGCTGTGTACATAGTGGGGCTTGCTCTGTACTGGAGGCCGTGGAAAGGATCCATGTTTTTCCTGCTTATCGCCTCAAAGCTGGTTTTTCTATACGCGTGAAAGACGTGCCCGGGACCTGTCAGGAGGGAGCAGACGGCCCTGGTGCGTTGGCGTTGCAGGCTTGGTCCTGCCCTCATGGGTGTGCAGGGTGCTGGCCACGACGTGACGGGGACACTGAAGAGCAGCTTAGCGCTCCCTGTGATCTGAGTTCCAGTACAGTGACTGTTAATGGTGACAGCACTGGCGGTTTTGTTTTTAAAGAACCAGAGGAATAGCAGTGTCCCTGAGAAAGAGCGTGACGTTGCAGACGTCTGCTCCGTGTCAGCGTAAACGTAGGACCAGGTGCATGCGGGTCCTCGTCTGTGAACGTGTCCCCATCCCTTCCCATAAGCCTCTGTGATGCTGATGCTGCCCTCATTTGGCCAGAACATGTTAGTGGGCTCCAGGGATGCCCTCAGGCTGCCGTGGGTGGGTCAGAAGGACCATGGTGCGTGGTGACTGACCCTCTGCAGTGTCCCCCTGTGGTGTGGGGATGATGAGCACCTGATCCTGAGCTGGCGGGAGAGTTGTGTGCCACATCACCATCCACTACTGTGGCCTCAGTGGCAGAACAGGTGGGGTGCCATGGCTGCACTGTTTGTGCTTGTGGCCCCTGGGGAGGTGGGCCGCTCCTCTCCAGCTGCGCTGCCCGGCCTGGCCCACGTGTGCTGCATGACAGGTGTCCAAGATGGAAAGGTGCCTTTTCCTGAGTGTGTGCACAGCACAAACCAGGGCTTCCAGAAGTTCTGTTCTTCTGGTGGTGGGCGTCCACACGGGGCTCCGTCAATTTAGAAGTGTTGCGGTCCCTTCTCCTCCCGCATCGAGGACACAAGTCCAAGGGACGAGGTGACTCCTACCATGTCCCTGGAGTCAGTGCAGCTGCTGTTCACGAGCGCCCTGACCAGAGCGAGGCTGGAGCCAAGGGCGTTTGCACGGGCTCGATGGGCCTCCAGCACGTCGTAGCCCTCGGCAGCCCGCGGGGACTGACCAGCGTTGCCTCCAGGGAGGCTCTGGGAAGAGGAGGCAGTGTGGGGAGCAGCAGCGAAGGGCCAGTAGGGCCATCGTGGGATGAGCAGAGCAGAGTAGACTCCAGAAATCGATGCATGTGTTCGGGGAGTTAGGTGTGAAAGTATTCAGAACAAGGTGGATTGTGCAGTACTTAATGCTAACGGCTGCCTCTCCATTTTGATACAAGGGAGTAGGTAGGTTTTACACATACATATTTCAGGTAGAGATCTAAATTTTTAAAAAACAACGATTGAAGCATTTGAGGAAAAACAGAAGAATATATTTGTAATCTTTGAATGAGGAAAGCTGGCCTATGTAAGATACAGAAAAATCTATAAAGGGAAAGATTGGTAAATCTGATTTCACAGAAATAAAAAACTTTTGTAATATCAAGATCAACATAAACAACGTTAAAAAGTGACATTTAGGGAGAAAATATTTTTCCCGTATATAACCAGAGGTTAATAGTAAGAATATTTAAAGGCATCTGTAAATCACTAAGAAACTCATAAACAGTCTAATAGAAAATGGACAGAGGTATGAACAGGTAAAGAGGAGGGAATTTAAGTGACACCCAAACCTCCAGCCTGACCACCAACCAGGGAAATGCAGACTAAACCCAGGTGTCAGTTTCTGGCTATTCACGTGACAAGTGGTGTTGGGTCCCACCCAGGGAGTGCTGGACTGCTCCTGGGAAGAAGTGGCCGGTGGGGCATCGAGACAGCCACTGTTAAACCCACAGGTCCCTTCACCCACCATCCCCCTCATCCGTCCTGTGGCAGTTCTCAGTGCACGGGAGTCCTGGCCCACTCCGTGATCCTCTTGAGGGGGCCGTGGCACTGGTGCTACGGCTGTGCCCACAGGGTCGGGTGGCTTTGCGGCTGATTAGCGAGTCTGCGGGCAGCGCTCTGTAGGAGCAGGGAGAGCAGAGCAGCCGTGCCCCGTTTCCAGTTATGTGCATAAAAATGCCAACCCAAATAACGCTCCGTGTGTTCACTTACACGTCTGCCTCATGTGGAGGGAAGATGTGGGAGATGCCCATCTCCCTGGGAAGGACAGCGGAGTGGGAGGCAGGGTGGAGACGCCAGCCCTTTCTGCTCCGTCTTCTGAATTGTTTGCATCCGCAGTTGACATATTGGGATATCAGATGATTATGAAAATGTGGATAAATGCACGAGGACATTGTCCGGCAGCTGCTAACGTGCCTCTTTGTTGGCAGGTATGGATCCTGGCGGGAGCCTGTCAACCCCTACTACGTCAACTCTGGCTATGCCCTCGCCCCAGCCACCAGCGCCAACGACAGTGAGCAGCAGAGCCTGTCCAGCGATGCTGACAGCCTGTCCCTCACCGACAGCAGCGTGTAAGTGCCCCTGCCTGGGAGAGCAGCCCCTAAGGTGCAGCCAGGGCCGTCTCCCCAGAAGCTGTTTTGGGGCCCTCCCCAGTGGGGTGTCAGTGCATCCGCATTGCAGGGAGTGTCGCTAGAAATCCGCAAGCAAACTGGAGCCAAGGTTTGTTGTAGTTGCTTCCCTCCAGGCCAAGGCTGCTGGAACCTTTGGAAGAGGGAAAGCCTCAGAGCTGCCTGGGCTGGCGCCCCAGGTTCTGGGTCTCTCTGGTGTTCACGTCGGAGGCGCGGCCAAGGCGGGCCGTCCCCGAGGGCATCTCCGGTCCATCCTGCTCTGCGCTCACGCTCCTTTAATCTGGAAGCTGTCTCACCTGCTCAGCAGTGCTTGTCGTCCCCTCAGTGTGGTTCTGTTCTGCCTGACAGCTCAGGGGTGGCCACCAGGGGCCACAGGAGCCACATTGAGCCTCTGTGTCACTTGATGGTGACAGCTTCCTTCATCGTCCTCTCCAGGGAAAACCCTCCCTTGGGGGGAAGTGCTTGTTTCTGATACCTTCCTCTTTGGTTCAGCAGGTGACTTTGGGGACCCAGGCGTGCGTCAGAAGTTTGATTGTGTCAGACCATGGCCATGTTACATCAGGGTGTTGCCTATCTGCCTGCTTGGGTCACGTGGGGCCCTGAATCCACCACCCATGAGTGTCAGGCTCGCCCAGCTTTCGGTCGTACGCCGTTTGCCATCTGACCGCCACCGAGGGGAAGGTTCTGGCCGGGCCCAGGCCCAGGGCAGGAGGCATCCTTTGGCTGTGAAGCCAGCAGGTGTGGGCCCGTGGCCGCATCCGCAGGTGTCCTGTCCCCACGAGAGCATGTGGGGTTGTGGCCCTGGCTGCTCTCAGCGGGTCATGGGGACTCTGCCCCCGCCCTGGCTAGGGTCTAGAGGTCAGATAGGTCTAAATAAAGAGGAAAAGGCTGCCGAGCTCGTCTTTGTAGGTGAGCAGGCCTTTCCACGTTGAGGTCTTGCTCTGTGGGCCGTCTTCTCGGTATACGCTTTGTACTGCCTGTGTCTTTGCGCTGCTTTCCACGCTGCATCCCGCTGGACGGGATGGGGCAGGCTGCTGGATGGGATGGGGGGTCAGGCCGCTGACGGGACGGGTCCCTGAGCAGGTTCCTGCAGCCCCGTGCTGTGTGCACCTGGTGACCTTTCTCTTCCCCTTTGGTGACCACATGGTGGAGGCATCATCCCGTCAGGTTGAGCCTCTGTGGGGCATTTCTCATTCATTGTTACCTTCTCCTTTGTCTTGAATCTTTAATACAAAATGTCGACATGTTTTTAACAACTTAGTTGAAATTACTGGGGTTTCAAACACTACCTTCCGTGAATATGAAGTATCACATAAAAGGGTTCCAACGAACTGCAGCCCTCAGACCCCCAGGAGCAGCTGACAGCACGAGATCTGTTTTCCTCTTCCCCAAAACTCAGTTGCTGCAATGACAATTAGTCTCTTAATTCTCTCCAAGAAAAGGACATGTGTTTGCTAAAGGGAAGATCTAAAAATTTTTAAATATTTTTTTCCCTGATGTTCTATTCATCTTGGTTTACACTGAGACTCAGAAATGTAGGCATAGTCGAGAATTAGGAATGTAAAATTGTGGCAGATATTTGAATGTATATGAGGCAAAAAATAGGATCGTGTGTTTCATCTAAATTATTTCTGATGGCAACTCAGGGTCGCCTCCACCTGGTGAAGTGCTTCGTAGTCCATTGACTTCGGGCATAGATTCTGAGGATGGTGCCTGATCCTCAGAAGCGTATGGATTTTAGGTGCCCTGTCAGAGTACATGAGAAACAGACAAGTTGGTGGCTTGGGACACCTGAACAAGCCCTGGGATATGTGAGGGCGTTCAGATGTACTTGACGCTCTTCGCTGATGCCTGTCCCCTGGAGCAGCCTGGCCCTGCTGGACTGCTGAGCCATCTGCACTGTGGCACTGCCTGGGACCCTGACAGCCAGGGACACCTGGGTACACCACAGCCTCTCTCTGCCCTGCTCTGAACCTAAGTGCACCCTTTCCACCCAGCCTGGGGTGCAGCCCTGCCCGCCCACAAAGCCACAGAGCTGTTGATGTGTGTCTGCCCGGGATGGGACCAGGACACACCGAGTGCTGTGTGCTTGGTGCCTTTGCTAGGTGCTCTAGCAGTCGATGCAGTGAGATCAGAATTGTCATGGCTGCGTGTTCACATCCTGGTGTCCAGTGAAAACAGCACTGCTCTGGCAGCACTTGCCCTGTGGGCAGTGCTTGAGCAGGATGCAAGGGGTTAGGATCACTGGCACAGACGTTCACTGCACCTGCCGGACAACTGGGAGGCTAGAGTCTTTCAGTAGCAGACAATTGGGAGGGCCATCTCTTCGAGCTGTCGGAGGTGGCAGCATGCCGCAGAGTCCTTCAGAGACAGAAGCGGGGACCAGAGAAGGCTCCTGTTGGCCACTGTGCTCCCCGGAGTAGCTTTCAAATGGCAGGAGAGAGCTGCCGAGTTCTTAAGGGACAGTACATGTGCAGTGAGCCATGTGTTGGATCTGCTACTTCTCTTGAATAAGTGCTTCGTTATTTTAAAGACAGTATGTAATTAAAAAATTTTTTTATTTATTTATTGGGTTGCTCCAGGTGTTAGTTGCAACAGGTAGGCTCCTTAATTGCAGCTCCAGGACTCCTTAGTTGCGGCACACGGTCTCCTTAGTTGTGGCATGTGAACTGTTAGTTGCAGCATGCATGTGGGATCTAGTTCCCTGACCAGGGATCAAACCCAGACCCCCTGCATTGGGAGTGTGGAGTCTTATCCACTGCACCACCAGGGAAGTCCCAACAGTATGTAATTTAATTTTTATTTTTATCATAATCTTCAAAAGGGTTTATAACTAAAATTTATGTCAAGGAAGCTAATTTGAGCATTTGACAGAGAGATTACACTGCATTACCAATTTACCTTGGAAGAAAGCAGAATATAGGAACCTTGGAAATCTCTTTCAACGATATCTAGATTGTCTTGGCCATTTTGCAGCCCTCCAATGTTTCCAGTCCATTTAGAGCACCCCTTCCAGGTAGGCACACCATATCCTGCCTGGGCAGTAAAGCAGGGGTCAGCACACATTTTCCATAAAGGATCACGAATAGTCTCTGTCCCATGTTCCTCCTCTGCTTTAAAAATGTTAAAGTCATTCTTAGCCCATAACACCTCAGAAAAATAGGCTGTGCTGGCCCTGCTCTAGATAAAGCCAGCTCAGCTGAACTTGGTTGAGCCATTCTATTTGTGCTTACTCTGGACTGTCTCTTTCTCCTGGACAGGGATGGAGTCCCACCTTACAGGATCCGCAAGCAGCACCGCCGGGAGATGCAGGAGAGCGTCCAGGTCAACGGGCGCGTGCCTCTACCTCACATTCCTGTAAGTTTGTCTGCACAGCCCTCGCCCTCCCTGTCTCCGAGTTTGGGGCTCACCTGCCCTCCTGGACCCGTGCCCACCCGGACCCGTGCCCACCCGTTCTCTCCACTCTGACCAGGCTGCTGTGGCACTGGCCTGACTTCCGAGGAGCTCAGCTCAGGTCCAGGCACGGCACACGGTCACACACATTCTCGCCCTGTGGCTGGAGGGGGCAGGGCCTGCACAGTCGGTACAGATGAGCAGGGACTGCCCTCCTCACAGCCTTTCCCATCGTGTTAAGTGAGGTGCTTCTCCTGGAGGTGGGAGAACCGCTCGGAGCCTGTCGCTGGCTCGATGCCCAGGCCTGGCCAGACTGGCGGCCGGCGGCTCTGTGGGACAGCGTGGCAGTGCCCCCGTCCTGAGCACCCATGAGCACTGCTTTGTTCGGGATGAAACAAGGCATCGGCCGCCTGTGGCTGAACTGTGGGGCATCCTGACTTCAAAGCTGCCTCAACTTCACCTCTTGGATAAAAATAACAAGGTGATAGTGGTTCTCCTGATCGTGGGCACTGGGGACCCTCAGAGAGCCCAGTGCAGGGTGGGGCTGGGCAGAGAGTTCCTTTGCTGATGACGGGAGGGATTAGCTGTTCTCGTTTGGACGCGTTGACTTGGAGCGGGAAAGACCTTGCAGGGAAGATGTGGTCTTGTCGCGTTGGTGCATCCACAGTGACTCGTGTCTTCCTGGCGGTTTCTGTGCAGGGAGAGCAGATGCATCTCAGGATTGTTGCACACACCTACCCTCCATCAGGATTCCTTGGTTAGAGTCTTTTCACTTTTCTGTAGATGCTTTAATTTCCAAATAAGAAAAGTGATATGGTTGAGAAGAGGGCATTTTGTCACCTCCCAGCTACCCCTTGGCACAGATGCGCCTGAACCAGGCACCGATGGTGTCTGCTTAGGGACAAGTGGAAGACGCTATGAGGGCTGTGTGTGCACGTGTGTGTGTACATGTACGCGTGTGCGCATACGTGTGCCTGCCTGTGGGCAGCCTCCTGGGGAGCGCTGAGCTGGCTCATGTCTGGAGCAGCCTGGGCCTGAGCCGAGGCCGTGGCCACACGTGTCCTCTCTGCTCTGTGGACCAGGCTGGGCAGGGGCACAGAAGAGGTGCCCAGCATCTTGTGTCCTGGAAAAAATAGGGGTGTGAGGGGACATGGAAAGGGTCACAGTCGTGCCGTGGAGTGGGGTCCGTGCGTGGATGCTGACGTGACGGGGGGGTCGAGCCCATTGATGAGCAGGGTGTCAGCATCGTCCCCAGTGTCCCCTCACAGACCACATACTCCCGGGGGAGAAAGCTGCTTTGTGAAAGGACCTGCCTGGGCTCCTACGTCCGTGACAGGATGCCAGAGCTACCCCTGCGAGGACATAGCCTGAGCCGAGGGCCGTCCTGCACAAGAACTGCCCTTTAACTCTCATAGGTCATGGGGTCATGAAAATCCCATGTGGACCCAGCTGAGGCCACCGCACCCTCCAGGGTGAGCCCAGGGAGGCGGGTCGGGGCTGGAGGTGCTCGTGTGGGAGAGTTCCTGCGTGTAGGAAGCACGCCGTCTGCTGTCAGATCCAGAAAAAACGTTCTTCATGTTGTTCTTGCAACTTGTCTGCAAGTTTGAGATTTTTTCCAAAATAAAATTTTTTTAATTTGAAAAATTAAGCAAAGTGTTAGACAAAACCTACAGAAAGAGCCGGAGTAGCACGGGGGCGGGTTGTCTGCGTGCAGCACTGAGAGGGGCGGAGAGGACAGGGTGGCCCAGAGCCCACGTGCCGCCCGAGCAGCTTCCAGAATCAGAACAGCGGTGCCCTTGGGTCCCGGAAGGCCCGTGGCGGGCAGTCCTGCATCCTGAGGGTCTGTGTTTCCTGGCCCTGCACCTTGAGCCCAGATTCAAGAGAACGGCCGTGCCGGGTAAATGGGGTGAGAGGAGAAACACCGTGAGTGGCCTGCAGTCGGGGGAGTCCTCCCTGGGGTGCGGCTGTCTGCACGCGGGGAGCGCAGTCCCTGCCAGGGCGAGGGCTGGTCGGGGGCTGGTCAGCAGCTGTGCTCAGCCTGGCCATGTGCTCGGGGCAGAAGGTGCAGCCGAGTTTTGTTCAGTGATGTGGTTTGAGGTTCAAGGTGAAGAGACTTCAGCCTCATCCACCACGACTCACGTGGACGCCTTCCCTGCCAACGGGAAGAGAATGCTGCTTCGCGCCTCTGTTCGCCAGCGACATGTCTTCTGTGGCTGGTGCCCCGGGAGCCCGTGCACATTGTTTGATTGTTGGACCGGACGCTGGGTGGTGGGCGGAGGTGGGTCCAGGGAGCTGAGACTCCTGTTGCCGTTGTATGTCTTTTTTGGGAGTTGCCATTTCTCGGGGGGTCTACTGTGTTCAGTGCTCCTCGCTGCAAGATGCACGGGGGTTTGGGGAGGCCAGTAGAGGGGACGCATGTGGGTGACTGTCGTGGGAGAGAGGTGCCAGCGTGTGGGGGAGCCTGTGGCCCTCCACATGTGAAGTGTCTGGTCCTGAGATCCTTAAGGCTGAGAGAGGAGCCTCTTCTTTCTTTGTTGGCCTTTTAGATTCCTCAGAAGTTTCACATTTTTATTTACTTGAAATATTTTCCTTTGTGGATTTTTAAAAATTTCTTCAAAGCTGGAGAGGTTACCGTTCTTCCATGAATCTGATAATCATTGTAACTTCTGACAGCTTTCCTATTTTTGGAGTCACAGCTGCACAGCTTGGAGGCTGTTTTCCAGAATGGACTCGCTGGATCTCATCAAGAACTTTTTCCTTCTGCTCTTGTGTGGTCAGAACCGTGCGCTCTCACCATCTGGATGTCGTGCTGGTGTCACAGCACTCTTGGCTCAGTGCTCCCTGCCCCGGCTCTCCTGCCTCTGACCTCTGACCAGCCAGCTTGGTGGGGCCGGGCTGCCCTCAGCTCCCCATGGTCTGTCCCAACGCCCGCTCTTGAGGACTCCTTCCAGGGCCCAGCCTTTTGGCCGTCCCACCACCCAGTCGTCTGGGGCTCATCATCCACGCCCACCTTCTCTCAGGACCTTCTAGAAGTGCTGGGCACCCTGACTGCCCTTCTTGGGCATGGGCTCCTTGGCTCCAGGACAAACCTCTGACTGGTGTTGGGCACTGCCTGACCCTTGGCACCAGCTTCTCTGCCTCTGAAGCATTGGCCTGTGTCCAGGCCTCTTCGAGCCTGTCGTGGTCAGCGTCAGCCTCAGTGGCTTGTTTCTGAGCCCTTGATGTCACATTCTTCCCTAATTTTACATGTTTCTGAGGAACCAGGAACTGTTCTCACTCCTGTCTTGTAGATGAGGAATGGGTGTGCAAATCCAGACCATGTCCAGAGCCCCCTGGTAGGAGGGCTGTGTGGGCACCAGCTCTGCCCAGGCTCCCACCCCTGTCCCGCGGCTTCCCGCCTCGCCTGCTTCTGTCTGGAGGCCAGGGTTCTACATAGCCACTATCCACCCAGAGGTCAGAGAGGGCCCCTGTGCGCCACCCTGTCCCCAGGCCCTTCCAGGCCCTCCCTCCCTTGGGTCTCCCCTCTCCCTCACCAGCCTCCTCATGCAGCACTCCTGCCGCTCCCATCCCTCCCATCCCTCCCTCACTTAGACCTCAGTGGCTTAGATTTTTAAAACATGTTTTGCTATAGAGTACGTTTATTGGGACAACTGGTGAAATTGGAATAAGATCTGTGATTAGATAAGAATATTGTATCAGGATTTTTTTTTTTTTATAATTGTCCTGTAGCTGGGTACAAGATTGTCCTTGGTTTTTGTTAAATACATTCTAAAGCGTATGGGAGTTAGCAGGCGTCACATGATCAGAGTGTTCTCTGCTGGCTCAGGAAAGTGTGTGCCTGTCTGTGTCTAGGGGAGAAAGTTACATCAAGTGTGGCAGGTGGCAGTGGGCTGGGGTCCAGGTGAGGGTGCACAGGAGTTCTTCGTACTCTTCTTGCAACTGTTTTGGATTTGAAATTATTTCACATTAAAGCTAGCTACTCCCCACCCCCACAAAAGAAAAAGCTATCCAGTGTATTGTTGTAAACTGCATCGCGGAGTTATGTTCTCTGAAAGGAAGAGCCGTCTGTCATCCCACCTCTCCCTTGACTCTTTCCTGTACCCAGTATTTTGTGTCCCTCATCCCAACATCAGAGTCCAGAGCCTGGTCCACACACACCTGAGTGCCAGGCACTGCTGCCCCCTTGTGTGCAGGGCGGGCGCTGCAGGGAGCGGCCAGTCTTGAGCCCAGATTCAAGAGAACGGCCGTGCCGGGTAAATGGGGTGAGAGGAGAAACACCGTGAGTGGCCTGCAGTCGGGGGAGTCCTCCCTGGGGTGCGGCTGTCTGCACGCGGGGAGCGCAGTCCCTGCCAGGGCGAGGGCTGGTCGGGGGCTGGTCAGCAGCTGTGCTCAGCCTGGCCATGTGCTCGGGGCAGAAGGTGCAGCCGAGTTTTGTTCAGTGATGTGGTTTGAGGTTCAAGGTGAAGAGACTTCAGCCTCATCCACCACGACTCACGTGGACGCCTTCCCTGCCAACGGGAAGAGAATGCTGCTTCGCGCCTCTGTTCGCCAGCGACATGTCTTCTGTGGCTGGTGCCCCGGGAGCCCGTGCACATTGTTTGATTGTTGGACCGGACGCTGGGTGGTGGGCGGAGGTGGGTCCAGGGAGCTGAGACTCCTGTTGCCGTTGTATGTCTTTTTTGGGAGTTGCCATTTCTCGGGGGGTCTACTGTGTTCAGTGCTCCTCGCTGCAAGATGCACGGGGGTTTGGGGAGGCCAGTAGAGGGGACGCATGTGGGTGACTGTCGTGGGAGAGAGGTGCCAGCGTGTGGGGGAGCCTGTGGCCCTCCACATGTGAAGTGTCTGGTCCTGAGATCCTTAAGGCTGAGAGAGGAGCCTCTTCTTTCTTTGTTGGCCTTTTAGATTCCTCAGAAGTTTCACATTTTTATTTACTTGAAATATTTTCCTTTGTGGATTTTTAAAAATTTCTTCAAAGCTGGAGAGGTTACCGTTCTTCCATGAATCTGATAATCATTGTAACTTCTGACAGCTTTCCTATTTTTGGAGTCACAGCTGCACAGCTTGGAGGCTGTTTTCCAGAATGGACTCGCTGGATCTCATCAAGAACTTTTTCCTTCTGCTCTTGTGTGGTCAGAACCGTGCGCTCTCACCATCTGGATGTCGTGCTGGTGTCACAGCACTCTTGGCTCAGTGCTCCCTGCCCCGGCTCTCCTGCCTCTGACCTCTGACCAGCCAGCTTGGTGGGGCCGGGCTGCCCTCAGCTCCCCATGGTCTGTCCCAACGCCCGCTCTTGAGGACTCCTTCCAGGGCCCAGCCTTTTGGCCGTCCCACCACCCAGTCGTCTGGGGCTCATCATCCACGCCCACCTTCTCTCAGGACCTTCTAGAAGTGCTGGGCACCCTGACTGCCCTTCTTGGGCATGGGCTCCTTGGCTCCAGGACAAACCTCTGACTGGTGTTGGGCACTGCCTGACCCTTGGCACCAGCTTCTCTGCCTCTGAAGCATTGGCCTGTGTCCAGGCCTCTTCGAGCCTGTCGTGGTCAGCGTCAGCCTCAGTGGCTTGTTTCTGAGCCCTTGATGTCACATTCTTCCCTAATTTTACATGTTTCTGAGGAACCAGGAACTGTTCTCACTCCTGTCTTGTAGATGAGGAATGGGTGTGCAAATCCAGACCATGTCCAGAGCCCCCTGGTAGGAGGGCTGTGTGGGCACCAGCTCTGCCCAGGCTCCCACCCCTGTCCCGCGGCTTCCCGCCTCGCCTGCTTCTGTCTGGAGGCCAGGGTTCTACATAGCCACTATCCACCCAGAGGTCAGAGAGGGCCCCTGTGCGCCACCCTGTCCCCAGGCCCTTCCAGGCCCTCCCTCCCTTGGGTCTCCCCTCTCCCTCACCAGCCTCCTCCTGCAGCCCTCCTGCCGCTCCCATCCCTCCCATCCCTCCCTCACTTAGACCTCAGTGGCTTAGATTTTTAAAACATGTTTTGCTATAGAGTACGTTTATTGGGACAACTGGTGAAATTGGAATAAGATCTGTGATTAGATAAGAATATTGTATCAGGATTTTTTTTTTTTTATAATTGTCCTGTAGCTGGGTACAAGATTGTCCTTGGTTTTTGTTAAATACATTCTAAAGCGTATGGGAGTTAGCAGGCGTCACATGATCAGAGTGTTCTCTGCTGGCTCAGGAAAGTGTGTGCCTGTCTGTGTCTAGGGGAGAAAGTTACATCAAGTGTGGCAGGTGGCAGTGGGCTGGGGTCCAGGTGAGGGTGCACAGGAGTTCTTCGTACTCTTCTTGCAACTGTTTTGGATTTGAAATTATTTCACATTAAAGCTAGCTACTCCCCACCCCCACAAAAGAAAAAGCTATCCAGTGTATTGTTGTAAACTGCATCGCGGAGTTATGTTCTCTGAAAGGAAGAGCCGTCTGTCATCCCACCTCTCCCTTGACTCTTTCCTGTACCCAGTATTTTGTGTCCCTCATCCCAACATCAGAGTCCAGAGCCTGGTCCACACACACCTGAGTGCCAGGCACTGCTGCCCCCTTGTGTGCAGGGCGGGCGCTGCAGGGAGCGGCCAGCCCTTCTGGCCCATGGGCTCGTCCTGTCCTCAGTGGTTTTCACAGCTGCAGCTCTCCTGCCACGCCTCTGCCACGGCCCCAGCTGCCCTGGGTCCCAGCCTGGGCAGTCACGAGAAGCGCTTCTCTGGGACAGGCCAGAAGCTCTCGGGGTAGGCGCCCCTGGGCTGAGGGCGCCGGGGTGGCCTTTGTCCTGGGGACACAGCTCCCGGCCTGCTCAGTGTCTCCATCCAGGGTCATGTGAGGTGGGAAGCGGTGGTGTCTGCTCGTTCTCACTGCTGGGTCAGCTCTGGGTTGGATAAAATGCAGGCCCCATGTTCTCTCCTCACCTGTGGCGTGGCAGGCCACCTGGGCGCGGAGCAGCTCCACACTGCACGTACGGCTCACCAGCAGCGTCTCCTTGCAGCGCACGTACCGAATGCCAAAGGAAGTCCGTGTGGAGCCCCAGAAGTTTGCCGCAGAGCTCATCCACCGCCTGGAGGCTGTGCAGCGGACGCGGGAGGCCGAGGAGAAGCTGGAGGAGCGGCTGAAGCGTGTCCGGATGGTGAGTGGGTCCCATGGCGGGGCGCCACGCCGGGTCACTGAGGTGTGTGACCACACTCGGTAGAGTTTAGGGGGCCTTCAGGCCCTGAGCTGCTCCCACCAGGGCCCCCTAGCACCTCCCCACCCCACTGGATCATGCTCCACCCCGACTTGGGGGCTTATGGACAGCTCTCCCATGACACCTGCTCGCGGACCCAGGCCTGGCCTGCATCCTGGTCAGTGCCCTCCCTGCCACGCGGAGCTGAGATGCCCTCACATGGGCAGGAGGGGCAGGAGGCTCCCACTTGTCACTTCCGAGTGCAGAGTGGCTTTTAGGTCTGGACACAGGCTCTGTTTTGTCTTGTTTTCTGACCTGCAGCCTTGTTTGATGGAACTTTGGAGGCTAAGAAGTTTCATAATATTTGTAATTTATTTGCTTTAATACCTTTCTGCCCATAACTGCCAGAGATACCTTGCTTTTGTTGCCCTGGGCGTGTCATTCTACTAGATTCGTTTCCACACATTCAGGGCCTCCGTGCAGAGGTGCTGGTGACAGGTGTGCCCCTCACACGCCCTCCCTGTGCCCAGTCCCCCCTGGACTCTGTGGGCCTCAGTTCTGTGTCCCACGGGCATTTGCTTTTTCTCTTAGAGCAGAAATCTGTTCTCTTCTCGATATTTTGCCCAATACCTGAAACTCAAAAATGTGACGTTTCCTAAAGGAGTTGTTTCTCCACCCGATCTTCCTATTTAATATACAGGACCTGAGCCCTCGCTGGACCCCATCAGAACCCTTGGGAGGGCCCTGCTGTTTCAGTTCCGCGTTCCCCGGGTGGGCCGTGTGTACAACAGTCTGGAGGCACTGCCATCAGGGTGGACATGGGGCCTGGCACGTGGTCACACCTGGAGGTCCGCCTGCACCCGGCTCCAGAGCTCCCAGTGATGCCCAGCCCTGAAACAGGGGGCCTGGCTCCCCCATCTTCCCCTGTGGGGAGACAGCAGGCAGGTTTCCCGTAGCGTGTCAGAACCTGGGACCCCTCACAGCGCCAGAAGGCAGCCCTGAGAGTGAGACACTGGTGGGCAGGGCTGTGCTGCGAGGAGCCTCAGGGAGCCTGCTTGGCCCTCGCTCTCCTCTTCCGCCCGCATGGCAACGGCACGGCCCTCACAGCAGAGAAGGTGTGGCCTGAGGGCTTCCCCTGAGCTGACCAGCTGTCCTCGCGCAGCCCCCGAGGTCACCCGACAGGCACCCACCCTGCCGGCTCCCGTGACTTGGTCTCACTGCTTGGGAGGGAGTGGCCGGCAGGGCTGGGGTCGGGGGTTGCGCTGCCTGAGCTGCTCTCATTCAGGCTGTGAGGCCTGTGGAGGAGCTGAAGGGACAGTTAGGGGCATGGTTTCCGCCTCCTGCGACCCCGCTCTGAAAAAACGAACACAGGGGGAAAGGGAAGGGGAAGCTGTGACAAAGTGAGAGAATGGCATGGACATATATACACTACCAAACATAAAATAGATAGCTAGTGGGAAGCAGCTGCATAGCACAGGGAGATCAGCTTGGTGCTTTGTGACCACCTAGAGGGGTGGGATAGGGAGGGTGGGAGGGAGGGAGACACAAGAGGGAAGAGATACGGGAACATATGTATATGTATAACTGATTCACTTTGTTATAAAGCAGAAACTAACACACCATTGTAAAGCAGTTATACTCCAATAAAGATGTTAAAAAACAACAACCACAAAAAACACAGATCAGAGTTCCCGTGGAGTGCAGGTGCTTCAGCAGGAGCTTGGCCCCGGGTCACGCGTGTGACGAGGCCGTGTCTTCCTCGGCTAGCAGCATTTCCACAGCACTACCTCTCTGTGAGGCAGCCCCGAGCACGTCGCTGTTAACAGCTCTTAAAACCAACGTGCTTAGGACGTAACGTGTGTAACATTCCATGAAAGAAGTTTAAGAAAGCGAGAATCCACCACCTTTTCATTGCGGACTTGAGCTTTCGTAATCGTTCTGTTAAGTGTTCAGTCTTGGCTCAGGGGCTACGTGTGCTTGTGGTCCTGGGAGGTCAGCGTTCTGGGCGAGACATCCTACAGGCAGCTGCAGCTCTAGGTATTGAGTGTGCTTTTCTGACGTCTGAGTCTGAGACTCTTTCTCTTTGTGGCGTCCCTGACAGGCGCTTGGTGGCTGTGCCTGGAGCCCATGAGCTCACAGGGGAGGGACTGGACCGAACGGTGTTCTCTGACTTAACAGAAAGTGTCCAAATGAATGTCTAGTGCCAGTTCAGGAACTAGTCGGCAGGCACGGGGCCTCAAGCTCAGGCAGGCTGCCACTTGCAGTGACCGTTGGCCATTGGTGCCCGGCCTCAGGGTCACGTTCTCAGGCACACGGCTGCTCCGATTGGTCTGCTCCCACAGGCATCCCTCAGTCCCCAGGGGTGTGGCACCCTGCCCAGCAGCTGGCAGTGCGGTCTTGAGTCTCTTACTCCGTGTGACTTTGTAAGCTATATGAATCATGCTATAAGTGAGAGAGTCCTTATTTAAGAGGAATAACTGCAGTATTTTTATTTTTGGCTGTGCTGCACAGATTGTGGGATCTTAGTTCCCCAACCAGGGTTCGAACCCAGGATCCTGCAGTGAATAAAAAAAAAAAACAAAAAAAAAAACGAGTACTAGCAGCTGAGTGGTTATGTAAATGTATAATATCAATATTATAGAGCTCTAAAATTGAATTTCTGCACATGCAGAGCTATTAAGAAAAACTAGATGTCAGATCCGTAGGAATTTGGAGGTTCCCTCTTGCTCTCTGCTGCCCTAGGTGAATAGTGTCAACAGTGCAGTGCCCTGGGGAAGACTTGGCAAGGAGTCTCCCAGCCCCTCATCCCTGCAAAGCACAGGGGTCGGGATGGGGACACAGGATGGGGTGCAGGAGCCCAACGGTCTGAGGCTCTGCCAGGGCAGCTCCCATCTGTGCCTACAGGGTGTGTGTTCCCCCTCCATCCATCCCTCTCTCCCTGTCTGTCCTCTTCAGTGCCATTTTCCATCCTGAGTTGCAGTGCCCACAGCTGACGGCATGTTTGAATGACATTTAGGTACTTTTGCAGTGGTGAGTCTTGTGGTGAACTCCCGGAGGTTTTTTGTGTTAAAGTGCAGGGTGGCTTAGTCGCCCGTTTTCTCAGTTATGACCAGACATACTCAGCATTCTGGTTTGGACAAGTCAATAAGACAAGAAAATAAATGTGACCAGTATCTTTTGGAATTAAAGTGATCGAATATTTATGTTTATGGATGTGGTTATGGTAATTCTCAGAGAGTCAAAGGAAATTCTGTTAGTTTAATGTCAGAATTTATTAAGACACCAGTAGCAAGGTAAGCAAAAACCAAGAGCTCTTCTGTACAAGGGCAACATTCCCTTTGAAAATATGATGGAAAATATGGCAGTAAGATTGAGGAATAGGAAAACTCAACTGAAAAATAAAAAACAAAATTTTTATTGATAAGCATAAAAGAAAGTGGAACCAGTGCCAGGATTCCCGGTGGTCTCCGCGGCACTGGCATTGTGCCCCTCCTCACCGCGTACCCGCCACACTCAGGTGGTGAGCCCAGCCTCCATCCGTCTGCACCCTCTTGCCGTGCAGACTGCCCAGAGCCCAGCTGCGCTTGCTCGGGACTCAGCAGGGACAGGGGGGGCTCTGGGGGCTGCTCTGGGTCGGGCGGCCCCTCCAGCACCTCACCTGCCCGGCCTCATCCCAGGCTCAGGGCTCCTGGCCTTTGCTTGCTTGTGATTTGTCTCCCCAAGCGTGGGGTTTCCGCAGTGTGTCCAGTGCTGAGAGGTAACATATGGCCTTGTCCCCACAGGAGGAAGAAGGTGAGGATGGTGATGTGTCCTCTGGCCCCCCAGGGGCCAGTCATAAGCTGCCTTCAGCCCCGGCCTGGCACCACTTCCCACCCCGCTACGCGGATGTGAGCTGTGTGGGGCTGCGGGATGCACACGAGGAGAACCCGGAGAGCATCCTGGACGAGCATGTGCAGCGAGTCATGAGGACACCGGGCTGCCAGTCACCAGGGCCCGGCCACCGCTCCCCGGACAGTGCACACATGCCCAAGATGGGAGTGCTAGGAGGCACAGTGCCCGGGCATGGAAAGCACGTGCCCAAGTCGGGGGCGAAGCTGGACACAGCTGGCCTGCACCTCCACAGACACGGCCACCACCACAGCCACCATGGCTCAGCTAGGCCCAAGGAGCCTGCCGAGGCCGAGGCCTCCCGCCGGGTCCAGAGCAGCTTCGTGTGGGGCCCAGAGCTGCACGGCCACGCGGCCAAGCCCCGAAGCCACGTGGAGAGCATGGGCGCCGCCCCCACCACCAGTGACAGCCTGGCCTACAGGTGAGTGTTTGCGGCAGTTCCCTCCTTCTGCATCTGTGTCAGTGAGGCTGTGTGTGTCTCCAGGAAAAAGGGGTCAAGGCGAGAGGCCGTATCTACTGTGGCCTCTGTTCAGCCTTCAAGCCAGGATTCCCCTTTAAAAGTCATTAAATCAGGGTCAGCCACAGACACAGCAGGCACCTGGGTGCACTGGCCACTGGAGCTCCAGCCTTGAAGCATGGTCAGGTCAGATGCACCTGTTTTGGAGGGCAGTGTCTGGGTGAGGAAGGGTGGCCAGGCCCTGGATGCCGCCCCCTTGGCTCCAACCCTCCCGGCCCATGCTGCCCAGACGCCTTCCTTCCTTTCCTTCCCACCATAGAGTCCGCCAAAACAACCCCACTCATGCCCGCAGAGCCAGGGCAGAGGCCCCACGTTCAGGGAGGGGCCCTTCCAGGCCACCCTTCCATAGCCATGAGGGCCTGGGCCAGCTGTCCAGCATCAGGCCAGCTGAAGTAGCAGGTGACCCTGGTCTTGCTCTTGCAGCGGGAAGGCAAGCATGACCTCCAAAAGAAACTCCAAGAAGGCTGAGTCGGGGAAGAGCACCAGCGTGGAGGCGCCAGGCCCCTCTGAGGACGCAGAGAAGAACCAGAAAATCATGCAATGGATCATCGAGGGCGAGAAGGAGATCAGCAGGCACCGGAAGGCTGGCCACGGGTGAGAAGCTGTGTGTGGGCGTGGGCCCTGTGCAGTTGTGGGCGCAGGCGTCCAGAGCCACCCTGCCAGCCTCTAGCGCCCCTCTGCCAGCATCCTGAGCAGCTGGTCTTAGTGCAAGCCACATGCCACGGAAGCAGGAATTCCTTGGAATTAGGTCCAGTCCATGGGAGCATGAGGTCAGCGCCTCCCTTTGGGGACCCTGTGATGGAGTGGGGGTTGTCAATGAGCTTCAATGTCCTGGGCAGGAGTACCCACTGGTGGGGTCAGTCTGAAGTTGCTGCAGCCCCCCCCACCCCACCGGGGAGGGGCCTCCTGCCACATGGCTGCCCTCCTGTGAGAAGGAGCTAAGGCAGGGCCTGCACAAGGAACCTTATGGGCCTGACCTGCTTGTCCTCCGGCTGCCGGGGGCAGTTCTCATCTGGTCTGCATCCCTCTGAGCTCTGTGTCGGTCTCAGTGTCACCCCTGTCCCCTTCATGGTGGGGACAGGGCTGGGTGGGGGGCCTGGGGCTGGCGGGGTCGGCCCACGGGCGGACTTCCCTGGCCCTCGCCGTTCCTGGGCCTTCCTGGGAAGGGCCGAGTGGTGTGTGTGAGGCAGGTGAGGCAGGTCATTGGCAACACGGGGTCCCTTGTTCCCGTGGCAACACGTTCCAAGGTCCACGTAACCTTGGAACAAGCCCCCTGCCAGTGTGCAGACCCTTTGCAGTCACAGAGCCTGACCTGGTAGGGGGGGCCTCTCTGGGAGCCCCTCTCTTGCTCTGGTGGGGGTGGATTTTTGGCTTCTCTGGATTTCTCTCTTTTGCGATTTTCACAAGGACTGGCTCTGTCCTTGGCTGCTCCCCCAACCCCAGGGTTGGAGGGCTTCTGTGGGTAAAGAGTGAGAGTCTAGAAACAGCCTCCTGGGTTTGGAAGGCTCCTGCCCTCTGGCTGGGCTGCAGGTTCTATCAAATGCTGGTGCTGCAGCGTCTCCACCAGGCACTTCTTGGGATCTGTGGGCCCAGGGGAGGTGAGGCCCGTAGAGGGGAGAATGGGGGGGAGGTGGGGCCAGGGAGTGAGGGGTAGGGGGACGGGGTGAGGTCTCCCTGTGGCCGGCCTTGTGGGACTTTTTAGGAGGAGTCCACATCCCCCTGGGGTACATTCCCTGGGCAGTTCTGGCATCACAAGGGCACTGGGTCAACCCACTCTCCCCAGGGCCCCCTTGGGATTCCCTCCTTTTTGCTCCTGGGGCTAAGCCCCCCTTTCTGAGGCCTCCAGCCTAGCTGAGAGAGGCAGATGTTTTCACTCGAATTCCATTCAGTGATTGAGTGACGGCAGGTCACACAGATGTAAAGCACATTCTCAGTGTCTGATGATGGGGAGCGTGATGTCATGTGGAGGGGGAAATCAGGAAAGATCACATGTTCAGAATTATGCTAATTACATCAAGTATTTTTGGTTTTCTTTTTAACTTATTTATATTGGGCTGCGTTGGTTCTTCGTTGCTGCGCAGAGGCTTTCTCTAGTTGCAGCGAGCAGGGGCTACTCTTCGTTGTGGTGCGCAGGCTTCTCGTTGCCATAGGCTTCTCTTGTTGTGGAGCATGGGCTCTAGGACACGGGGGCTTCAGTAGTTGTGGCGCGTGGGCTTAGTTGCTCCACGGCATGTGGGATCTTCCTGGACCAGGGCTCGAGCCCATGTACCCTGCATTGGCAGGCAGATTCCTAACCACTGTGCCACCAGGGAAGTCCCTGTGTCAAGTGTTTTTAATGGAGAAGGAAATACACTGAATATTCCTAGAGTGGCTGTTGCTGAATTACATTTATTTTTTTCTTTGAATTTCCTGTTTCAGGTTTTTCACAAAGAGCACTTATTTTAATATCAAAATACTTTTCAATAACACTGAAAACTTTTCTTTAAAAGAAGTTTTCATGGGGAAGCAGAAAAAAAAAAGTATTCACATAGGATGTGATTTATATTTCAATACACAAGTTTCCAGGAAGGACTGTACGTTCGAGGTGTGGGGGGTGTGGGCGCTGCTCACCTTGTTCTCTGGCCCCACAGGTCGTCCGGGGCAAAAAAGCAGCAGGCCCACGAGAGCTCCCGGCCCTTGTCCATCGAGCGCCCCGGGGCCGTGCACCCCTGGGTCAGCGCCCAGCTCCGGACCTCCGTGCAGCCCTCACATCTCTTCATCCAGGACCCCACGATGCCGCCCAACCCGGCCCCCAACCCTCTGACGCAGCTGGAGGAGGCCCGCCGGCGCCTGGAGGAGGAGGAGAAGAGGGCCAGCAAGGCGCCCTCGAGGCAGAGGTATGGGACCTCGGGAGAGCAGGGCTGCCTGCTGTGTGGCCGAGGGCTGGGAGGGCAGGTGGTCATCACACTGTCCCTCTGGGGAGGGAGGGGGAGCCCTTCCTGTGTCACAACTGCCCTGCACATGTGCTCACTCGCCCTTACCTTGGGACTGCTGGAGGTCACAGTCAGATGACCATTGGCTGCTGTGCTGGCTGAGCCAGGAGGGGGCGGTCCTGGGGGCTCCCAGCTGCCTCCACGAAGGGGGCCCAAAACATGTGGTTCACAGCTACATGGAGGGGAGCCCCGATGTCACGTGCAGGCAGGACGTTGGTGCTGAGATGTTTGTGGGTGTAAACTCTTCTCCTGGAAAGACCCCAGCCCCACAGCCCTCCTCACTGTGCCCTCCTTGGCCTTCAGGGCCAGGGTGGCCCCAGGGGGGCAGGAAGGCCTCCCCTTTATGGGGGACAGGTTGTCCCTCCAGGCTGGGTCCTTGCAGCTCGGCCTTTGAGGTCACTTTCCCAGGCCTGCTGACCCATCAGGATTCCCAGGTGGATCAGGGTCTCTGAGGGGCCTGGAAATCGGGGGAGTGTGGTCATCAAACTGCAGCCACTGTTTTTCTTGGATGTTACTGGCTCCCATTGCCCTCGGTCAGCTGGGCATCTGGGGTCTGGCCTCACCGTGTTTGGGTCTGTGCTGCTCTGGGGAAGCTGGCGTCAGGGTGCAGACCCTGCCCAGCGTCCGTCTCGGGCATAGCTGGAAGCCCGCATGTGTCCCCCGGGTCACTGAAGGTGACCATGTTTACGCCTAGCTGTCTCACACCCCGTGATCTCGCTCGTCAGCATAGAGCCGGGGAGCAGGCTTGTGCAGGTGGCCTCGCCTGATGCTAGCCTGTAAGCTGGAGGCCAGCGGGGCAGCAGCGGGGCCACCGTGGGGGCCAGGGCGTGTGGACACCCTCCCTGCCGTGAGGACCCCCTGCAGGGGCTTCCTGGCCCATCATCCTTGCTGCCCGCTGTCTGTTCTTCCTGTGAGTACTCACAGGCCCTGCCCAGCGGCACGTCCTGTCTGGCTGGTGACGCTGAGCTGAGCACATGGGTGGCTCTGGCACCTCCACGGTGGTCAGTCTAGGGCATGTGGGCCTTTTGTAAATGGCTACAGACCAGAGAGCTGGGCCCTCATCGTGGGGTGACCTCCACCCAGGCCGGTGAAGGTAGAAGTTGTGTCAGGGCCACAGAGCATCGCCCCCGGGGTGGAAGGCCACTGGGAGAGGAGCTGCCAGGCAGCGAGTCTCCTTCAGACGGAGCAGCGGCCGCGCTCCAGAGCCCAGGTCTGTGTCGAGTGCTGAGTAGGAAGAGCTGCACCCCAGGGAGGAGACCAGGGCAGCTCCTCTTGGAAGGCGAAGGCTCCTCTGAGTGTGCATGAAGTGACAGGACCCCAGCATGTTCCCGGTGCCCGAGGCTCTGCCCAGATGAGGGTCTGGGAACCCTGGATGGATGGAAGCAGCATCGGCCTCTCGACTCATCCTGATGGAGCCCTGATCCTCCCGCCCTGCTCCACAACCCAAGGAGGGCTTTGGTGTCCTGTCCGCTGCACACAGTGGGAGCCTCATCTGTGGTGACAGAGCGTCTTGGGAGCCCCTGCTCCGTCTTCCTGCTGGTCTTCTGTGGTCACCGCCAACTGCTGCTGGAGGCCCTGCCCAGGCCCATGCGGCTCACTGACGCCGTTGTTCCCTAGGTATGTGCAGGAGGTCATCCAGCGGGGGCGCTCCTGTGTCAGGCCAGCGTGCACGCCCGTGCTGAGCGTGGTGCCAGCGGTGTCCGACCTGGAGCTCTCCGAGACAGAGTACGTGCGCTCCCCCCGGGTCTTCCCGGTACTGCCCAGCCATACTGCACCTCCGGCCAGGTGCTGCAGTGGCGCAGCTGTACCCGCGATGGGAGCTCAGGCACTGCACCTGAAGAGCTGGGTCTGCAAGTGTATCTCTGTCAAAGGAACCGTCTGACCGTCCACGTGGTGACAAGTGACCAACGGGCCAGAGAGGAGGTCCACTCGCCTCCCGCACTCTGGCCTCACGTCCCCACCAGGCCTTGGGACTCACTGGTCAGCGACCTGCCTGGCTTGATGGGTTCAGGGCTGCAGCCCTGACTCCCCTGGCACTGCTGACCGGAAGCGTCAGCCCCGGGCACTTGTGCACAGCAAGCGGGCTCTGTTCTCACGTGGACCACAGGCACCTGCAGGTCGGCTCCCTGGGCATGCGTGGGCCAGGCTGGGCACTGGGGAGCCAAGGGCCGTATGTAGACAGTGCTGGCCACCCTGTCCCTGCACTTCTGCTCAAGACAGAGAAGAAGGAAGGGGCCCCCACCTCAGCCTTGCAGGGCTGACCCCAGACAGTACTTCATCACACCCGGCTGAGTGTGCTGAGGGGCTCACGGCCTCCCCATAGGTCACTCCTCCAGTGGCCTCTGGAGAAGCAGGGACTTGGCGTCCCTTCTGCAGAGAATGGACCCCACAGGAACCCCAGCTGGGCTCCCAGGACAGCCTGGGCTTGAGGTCGCAGGACTGAGGGAAGGGAAGCGGGCGCTGGGAGCCTGGCTCAGGCAGTGGATGGCCACACAGCTGAGGTGACAGCCTGCTCTGTGCCCAGGAACACTGGGGCGGGGGGGTCCCCAGAGAGAATAGAGCCTGCTGTGAGCTCAGGTGGCCTTCCTGACATGACACTGACATGCCCAGCTGGCCAGGGCAAGGGCTGTGCCAGGCTCCACCGGCACAGCTCTGGAGCGGTCACAGGACAGGATGCTAGAGGAGACGGGTGCTGCCTCAGCCTGGGCAGGAGGCGCTGCTGGCCTCAGCGGTCTCTGGAAGTGTGGCTGGCTGCTGCTTATGGTCTCGTGACAAGCTCTCTGCCATGAGGCAGATCCGTGTCAGGATCCGTCACAGTTCTATTCGTCCAGTCCCTGGCCTTAGGTGTTTCTGAAGCTTGGGCCTATAGGCCTTACTAGGACACGAGCAGTTTAGCCCAGCCTCGAGGCGGTGGCTGTGGCGGGTTCTGTGGCCTGGCTGGCTGTCTCATGCAGCCCAGCAGAGGCATCTGCTGTGGGTTCTGGCTCTGAGAAGCCTGCTCGCCCAACTTCACATGGTCTGGTTAGTGGGTGCTGCCCGCCAGGCAGTTCAAGCCACAGTGAGACCAGGGCCTCGCAGTGGGTGGTGGGCAGGCCAAGGCGCCGGTCGGACAGTTGGCGGGCAGGCGACGAGCTGCTGTCCGCGTGGGTCAAGGCATGTGGCTGGTGCAGGACTGGAAACCTGGGCTGAGGCACCATGTGGGGTGAGCCCCCCGGGGCTGGACGTGGCTATGTGTGGGTGGGGTGGGCGTCAGGGCCTGTGGATGTGTGGCACTTCTGAGCGTGGCACAGCCCACCCTGCAGGCCCTGCTCTGTCATTTACTGGGGTGCCTGGGGCCCAGCAGTCACCGCTGCTTCTCCGCCCCCCAGGACAAAATCGCAGAGGAAGGCAGGCGGTGGGAGTGCCCAGTCGTGTGACAGCATCGTCGTGGCCTACTATTTCTGTGGGGAGCCCATCCCCTACCGGACCCTGGTGAGGGGCCGTGCGGTCACCCTGGGCCAGTTCAAGGAGCTGCTGACCAAGAAAGGCAACTACAGGTGAGAGGCATTGGTGGGGTCAGCTCAGGAGACAGTGCTGTGTGCTCGTGCCTCGTTGAGTCCTTGCCTCCACCTGTCTGGCCACGGGCTGTCGGCGTGAGCCCCACGACGGATGGGGCATGGGTGATCTCAGGTGGCTGAGGGCTCCAGGCCGAGCAAGGGGTCTAGAGGGTCTGTTGGTCCCCGTGCTGGTGTGACCTGAGTCGGCCTCGTCTCAGCCTCCTAACCGTCCTCCGCGGGTCTGCCCTGGGCTGCCCAGCCCTGCCGGCCTGAGACCAGCCCCTGCAGGCTCCTCACTGGGCTCTGTAGGTCGGGTGGGGCCCATGGGGTCTCGGCTGGGGTCAGCCCACCGTGGGCCTGCCTGGGGGGTTTGCTGTGGCCACTGGAGGGGCCTTGGGCCGAGTGCAGGCGCTGTAGCCCAGTGGAGAGGACAGAAACCCCACGCCCACCCACTCCTCCCCCACAGCACCTAGAGGCCGGGGCAGGGACCCTGCATGTGGTCACCGCACGTGTCAAGCACCGGCACTCAGGGACCGGGCAGAACCGGCTCGCGTGCCCTGCAGGAGGTGTCAGGGGCGGCCGCCAAACTGCCGGACGCTGCCGCCCTCACCGCCCCTCCCACCCGCAGATACTACTTCAAGAAGGTGAGCGACGAGTTCGAATGCGGCGTGGTGTTCGAGGAGGTGCGTGAGGACGGGGCCGTGCTGCCCGTCTTCGAGGAGAAGGTCATCGGCAAGGTGGAGAAGGTGGACTGACGGGCGGGCCTGGCCTCCGCGCTGCGCACCACGAGGGCCTGTGCCGGGTTGCGAGAGTGTGGCAGACACACGGCTGCTGGCGGAAGGCCGGGTGCTGCCCGCCTCACAGCTGCCACCCCTTTGGTCCATCTGTGTCCAGGAGGGCGGGGGGGGTCCCTCTGGGGTCCCACAGCCTTCCACCCACTCCTCTGCAGGACACTCAAGAGCCCACCCAGCAGGGAGCCCACCATGGGGCCGCCTTGAGACCCTCCCCCGCGGCCCCCTGCTGCTAACCACGGACGCCCCCGGCGCTCACCCCACAGGCTCTGCTTCTCCTTCTGGGACTCGCCCGCCATGGCCTGCCCTGGTCAGGTCTGTCCCAGAGCCGGGGTGCAGGGGGCCCCGTGGGGCCTCTGTCCATTGTACATGTCACCGAGTGCCTTCAACACAGCTTGTCTCTTGCCTCACTGTGTGGACCCGGCGACGGAGCACCGAGGCCCAAGCATGGGCTCAGCGGGTCCCGGGCCCCTTCCTCCTAAGGGCCCATGTAAATATGTACATTTCTCAGGCCTGGGCCAGCGGGGAGGGGCTGCCCCAAGCCCGTTTTTCATGCGCTGACTTGTACAATTATCTTTTCAAAGGTACTTGGATAATAATGAAATAAAACCATTTTTGAATCTTCCCTGACTGTGGACTGCACCTGTCCAACGTGGCTGGTGGGAATGCCCCTCGGCTGGCTCCTGGGATGTGTGCCCTGTCTCCCAGCCACCAAAGGAAGGCAGGCCAGCCTCCGTGGCAGGGAGGGGGGGCCATTTAGCAACGCTAGCAGAGCTTGGGAGAGAGAGTGGGCCTGAAGCTGGCAGCAATGCCATGCTCCCCCTTCCTGCCCCAGTGGAGCCTCAGACCTGAGCCAGGGACCCATCTTCCATCCAAGATGTGAAGGACCCAGGAGGCTGAGATTGGGCCCAAACCAAGGGCCAGGGGGCCTGCCTTGCTCAGGAACCACACACACAGTCCAGGACAAGAGCTCTTTATTTACAGCCCACAGCTTCCATGGGCACCAAGGGACACGGCTCCGCAGGTGGGCGCTGGCAGCGGTGCAACTACAGCTCGTCTTTGGGCTCCGTGATGTTTTCTGGCATCTCCTGGAAAGGGTCATAGAGACCCAGCTGGAAGCTGCACCCTCAGCCCAGCCCAGCCCATGTCACAGCCACGCATCCAGAGGACTCGTCCAGAGACCTGGAGCCTTGGGACAGAGACACCCACCGGGAAGGGGGCTCCGGGCACCTCCGTGGGCTCCTCTGCAGGCAGCTCACCCCCGCTGTCCAGAAACTTGGAGAAGGTCTCCAGGTCTCTGGTGCCTTTGTATTCAATCACCTGAGGAAGGACGGGCAGGTCTGGGGGACACACCGTCCAGGGTCTAAGGCCAGCCCTCCGAGGCCACGCCGCATCTCCAGCCGAGGTCTGAAGAGCCTAGACTGAGCCCAGACCCAAGGATGGGGTCCTGCCTCACCTTCCGACCGGGCCCCGCCGGGAAGTACTTGAGGGTGGGGAAGCTGTGCACAGGGAGGGCCTCCAGCTCATTGGCCGTGGCATCCAGCTCGGCGATGACGATGTCCTCGTGGTCCCTGTACTTCTCAGCCAGTGCCTCCCAGGCCGGGGCCATCTCTTTGCAGTGGGTGCACCATGGGGCATCTAGGACAGGGGGGCATCAGCACAGCCAGCAGGGTCCCTGCTGCCCACTAGCCCACTGCCCTCTGCACTCACAGAATTTGATAAACACGTTCTTGGTTTCATCAAAAGCCACCTGCTCGAAATTCTTGCCCACGAGGGTCTTGACTGGCCGCTGGTCCCAGTTGGGGGGGACCTCCTGGCTCAAGCGATAAGGCTGGGAGAACCGGCCAGGTGCTTTATTGGGGGGTCTCTCCCAAGAGCCGCTGCTCCCACTCCCGCCCCCCAACTGGGCAGTCCAGCAGCAGACCTTGACCTCCCCACCCAGGACTGCGTGGCAGAAGGCTGCAACCGAGGTGGTGGTGACTGGCCCCCTGTCCGCAGGCATGTACTTCTTGGTGGTCTCAATGTTGATGAAGCGTAGGGTGGGGGCCTCCTCGGCCTTGAGGCCGAAGTACTGGAGCACGTGGTCATTGCTGGCACCCACGTCCACCACCACAAACAGCACCTGCCAGCGGGGAGTCCGCGTGGGCGCCCCGCCTCCCCACTGCCACCTCACCCCTTATCCGTGGGCTGAGCCAGTACCTGCCCGCGGAAGCTGGGAGCTGCCTCCCGGAAGCCCGCCAGCAGCTCCCGGTGGGGGGCCAGCGTCTGGTTGACAAACAGCAGCAAGTGGTTAAGGATCCTGGCTGCAAAGATCTTACGGGACGTCTGCGGGGGCAAGTGGTGCTCGTGGGCTGCTCCTGCGCTCGCCTCCCATCCTCCGCTCCCACCCGCACCTGCCCTCCAGCCCCACTCACCTGGCTGTTGAACTCCGTGACCAGGTGCATGCTGTGTGTGAGGAGGAAGCGTGACAGATCCCCTTGGTCCAGGCCCAGCTCCTCATCCACTGGGAAGTCTGCCCGCCCCTCGTCATACTGGACAGTGCCAGGTGGGTCAGCAGGAGCCATCGCCCTGACTCCGACCCCCACTTCCGCCCTGACTCTGGGCCTGACCCACCTTTTTGAAGAGGACCACGGTGTCCTTGGTGAGGCCGAACTTCTGAAAGAGCTGAGGCTGGTTGGTGAGGCCAAAGCTCACGTCCAGGGCATCCTGGGCCAGGGCCAGGAAGGTAGCCACATCCTTGTCCTGCAGGTCCTGAGGGGCCCGAGTCTATGAGGCTGACTGGCCTCACAGACCCTGCTCCCAGGCCCGGCCCTTATGCCACCAGCTCACCTGGAAGAAGCCAATGACCACCACATCCCGGGCATCTATCAGCGCTTGGGCGCCCTCCTCATCCTCCAGCCTCGTGGCACTGGGCCCCACCCGCCGCCTCAGCCACTCAGCGATGCCCTCGGCCTCCCAGGGGCCTACAGAGATTCCCCTCAGCCTGGGCCAGCCCTGCCACCCGTCCACCCACCCACGCCCACTCCCCGCACCAGTGTACTCCTCCGGGTGCCTGTGGTTCCCGTCAAGGAAGAACTTGAGCGTGGGGTACTTTGTCACCGCAAACTCCTCGGCCAACTCTGGCTCCGCAGGCCCGTCCACCTTGGCCAGCCTGACTTTGGCCGACTCTGCTGCCAGCAGGGCAGCCGCCTTGCTGTACTCAGGGGCCAGTGCCTTGCAGTGCCCACACCACGGGGCGTCTGGGGGACAGGGCCATGAGTGCCCTAGGCCTCCATGGCCCCAGCCGCAGCCCCTGCTCCCGCCCGGCCAGGGCTGGCTGACCTTGGGGCCAGTCAGGCCCAGCAGGGAGCAAGCATGTCCTGTCCACACCTCCCTCATCAGGGGCCCACCTGAGCCTTGGCCACATGGAGCCCAAGCGCCGGAGACCAGCCTCCTCAAGGCCCCCAGCTTGGGGAGGCAGTGGCCAGTACTGTCCTGACTGAATTTAGGAGGAATTTTCCGTTGCCTCCTCCTGAGGCCGGCGCCCAGCCATCTGCCTGTTGAGGCCTGCTGGCTAAGAATGGCTCTCACGTGTGAAAAGCTTGTAAAAACCCGAAGAATGTGCAAGCCTGAATGCTGGCTGGCCCTTTACGGAAGAGTTTGTAGAAGGACAATGATCGTGGGTCTCCCCTGCACCTGTGCCCTTCACCACTGTGAGGCTGGACCCCCAGGCCCAGCTCAGCCCCAGGGCTGTGCCTCGGGTATCTTCTGACAGATCTCCAGGAGCACGGTGGGGGCGAGTGGCCCTGGCATGGGGGGGTAGAACCCCCCAGGTGGCCCTTGCGGGTCTCCCAGCCCCACCGGCCCCAAGCACTCACAGAACTCCACCAGCAGGGCAGGGTGCTCCCGCAAGGCCAGGCCAAGGGTCTGCCGGCTCAGCACCAAGATCCCATCCTCCTCCGGGGGCTTCTCCTCGGGGGGCTCCTCCTCAGGGGGCTCCTCCAAGGGACCCTCGGGCCCTGGCCCCTGTCCCCACAGGCCTGAGGCCCCGAGCAGCAGCAGCAGCACTGGCAGGAGCTGGCCGTCCATGGCAGTGCCGGGGCCCACGGGGCAGGGGCAGATAAGGGGGTGGGGGGCCAAGCAGCTGCCGCCACGTGGCACGCAAGCCTGGTTGCAGGGAAGATAAGGCTGGGAGGCACGCAAGCCTGGTTGCAGGGAAGATAAGGCTGGGAGGCCCCCCCCACCCCGGGGGCGGGGAGGCAGACAGGCGACACCGAGGGCACCAAGACAGAGCAACGTTTAATAGGACTGTTCAGGGCACAGTGCCAGGCCCGGGGAGGGGGCGTCCTGGGACAGGACAGAGGGCAGGGGGGTCTGGCCACTGAGGGGGCCGGGGAATGGTCAGGGGTCCCTTGCAGCGACTGACAGAGGTGGGGGAGACCAGGACCGCAAGTGGGAACACAGCCCTGGGGCAGGGGGCGCTCAGCTCTCCCAGTCCTGGCAGATGTGGAGGCCCCACTCCCAGGACAGGTGGGGGGTCCTGTCGTCATCGGTGAAGAAGGATGTGACCACGTAGGCACCCCGCACCAGCACGCCCCGGGGCGCCTCCTCCAACGGAGTCACAAACTCGTACTCCTGGGCGCTCGGGCCATAGCTGCCCACCATGTAGACGGCTTTGTCCACTGGGGGAGGGTGAGGGTGTCAGGGGCTGCCCTCTGCCCCACTGGCCCCCACCCCGAGCCTTCCCCCTGGGCTGCCCCCTCCACGCAGCCCTCACCTCGCAGGCCCTGGCGGTAGGTGTGATGCAGACACTTGAGGCCACTGACGATCTCCTTATTGACCTGAAGGACAGACGGTGTTAGGGGGAACCTGGGGGGGGCTGGGCCTGTGGCTGGCTGGTGTCCCTAGTGACAGCTCCCTCACCTTGAAGGTAATCTTCACTTTGTAATCAACACCCTCCTTCAGGACAAACACCCGGTTTTTCAGCGCAGCCAACTCCCCTGTTAGGGAAAGCGCAGCTAAGTGTGAACTCCTGTGATGGCTGAGACCCTGCCCCAGGAGCCCCCATGGGGGACCTGTACCTGTGAGGTCTAGGTCTGAGTACTTGGGATTGGGCATGGGGGGGGGGTCTTAAGAGGTACATGGCAATGAGCCCAGGTCTCTACCCCAAAGATCAGTTTGTATTTTGCGGAGGGGGTTACCTGTGAGGTCCCTGCCTGGGGCTCAGGGTCGCACCAGGCACCCTGGGAGTTACCTGTGAGGTCCATGGTGATGGGCCCTGGGGCCTGCTCAGACATCAGTGTCAGGCTGGTCACCTGCACGTTGGGCAGGCTTGGGTCTGAAGAGAAACCAGAAGTGTACAGGTGCCCTAACCCTAACCCACCCTCCCCACCCCAGCCCAGGGCATGGGCATACCCACGGCAGGCGGCTCAGGCCCCAGCAACGCCCGCTTGTAATTGACCAGGCTCTCGTCGTCCGGGTCCAGCTGCTGGATCTCCAGGAGGCTTTTCCTCCCCGGGGCCCGGTACTCCGGCACGGCCTCATCCAGCACCTCATCTGGCGGCAGCTGCCCCTTCTCCTTGTCCGTCAGGAGGACTGGGGGTCGGGGAGGGTGTGTGAGGGTGTGTGCCAGCTGACCTGGCATTTGCTGGAGCCTGCCGTCTGGCCAGCTGGACCTCCCACTGCCCAAAGGAAGGAACTTAACAGGAGTCCGGTGAGAGCTCTGGGAGAGGGGTGGGCCGAGAAGATGCAGAGCAGCGCCCAAACCCAGCCTCTTGGGGAAGGGCCTGGGGAGTGGAGAAGGCTCCCAAGAGATGGAGGCAGGTGATCCCTGGAGGCTCCAGCTGCATCCTCCTGCCCCACCCATTCATCCCATGCCCCTCCCTGACTGTAGGGGGAAGGAAGACCCCAAATGGGGGACAGCTGCAAGGGATAGGGTCCACCACTACAGAGTGGTGACCGCTGAGGTCTTCTCTAGAGCAGAGGCTCTGCCTTTTCGCTGCTCTCTAGGGTCCCCTAGGCCTCTTCCCATATTCCCATAAGGCTCTCGGACACCTCTCAGGGTCCCCACCACCCTGCTCAGGGACTGCGTTCCCTGAATGCCTCCCCACAGTCTTGGGAGTTCCTCCCCATAATGCTCCTGAAGGGTAGGGGTGGTTCTCTCTAAACCCGTCAACTTATGCTCCGAGGCCACCTCCCCAGGTGCCTCCAGACCCAGTCAACTAAGCCCCTTCCCCTGGCGCCTTAACGCAGGGGTCTTTCTGAGCCCTTCCCACAGTCCTAGGAGAAGCTCCCATGGTGCCTTGGGGCAGGGTCTTTCTGAGTCCCTGCCCACTGCGCTCCAGTCTTTCCCGGGATCCACACCCTCCCTGAAGGAGCCCCAGCCCCACCCAAGGGAGATGGGACCTCAGGGGCAGGTTCCCACGGGGAGAGGGCCCCCCTGCCACCCTGGCTTCACAAACAGACCCGCCCACTCTTGACCCCTTGCCCCATGAGTGTCTGGCCTGGACGAAGCCCCCCACCCCCGCCAGAGCCCTGACGGGGGACCCCGCCGCGAGGTCCCCACGAGCGCCCCCAAAGTTTCCG
>NW_020174705.1:272833-277318 GCF_003031525.2 Neophocaena asiaeorientalis asiaeorientalis | reverse complement strand
GGTGGGGCTGGGGGCGCGAGTGGAGCGGGTGCGTCCTCCCCCCACAAGTCCCCAGGCTATCGTAACCTGCAGGCAGCGCAGGCCGCACCTGGGGCCCGACAGTCCCTCCCCCTCCCCCTACTCCCACCCCCGCTGGAGCTTATTTATGCCTGGGCAGAGGGGACTCCTGGAGTCTGCCCAGCCTTGGGGGGTGGGGGATGCTGTGTGTGTATGCACAGCCTCCTGGCCCCGCACCCCAGAGGTTCACAGGCATCAGCACGGAGGGGCCAGTGTCCACACACACAGTGAGGTGCAGTCTGGAGACACAGCCATTATTCCAGTGTTTATTGACTGGGCTGTGTGAGCGTGGCTGGGGGTGGAGGTGTCTTTGCATGCTCTATGCTCAGAGGCCCCCGTCCTTGGGGAGAAAAGGACACTGATCTGAAACAGAACGGGGTGGTGGAGTGCTGAGAGGGGCGCACAGAAGGGGCCTCTGGTCTTGATGCCTAAACAGACCTTGTGACAGGTGGATGGGGGTCAGCGGGGCAGGGGCAGGGGTGAGCTGGACCTGAGGCTGGGGACAGCTGGGTCAAAGTGGAGGGGGAGGCAGAACACCAGCTAGAGTCCCCCTGCTTCCTTACACCCCTCCACCCCCCATTTCTGAGGACACCCAAGGATCAGATCTGCCCTGGCCCAAAGGAGCCCCCTATCTGAGAAGGAGGCCAGCAGGCCGTGGGTGCGGGAGGCACGTGTGCTAGGGTGGGGACTGTCCCCCTTGGAGCCACACCTGCCCACAGTCTTTCCAAGGCAGGATCTCCCCAGCTGGAGCCCAGCCCTTCTAGGGTCACATCCTGCTGCCCCTTCCCTGAGGTGGTCAGGGAAGCCACTTGTCCCCAGGGATAGCTCTGGCCTCTGGGGGCCTTCAGCCTCTCTAGAAGCCCATCCATGAAGAGAGGACAGCCAGGCCTGGGGCCAGCCTGACCCCACCTGTGTGGGTGGGGCTGGGTGAGAGAATTTCACTGGCATGTAAGGGAGAATGGCACCTGGCAAGGGTAGAACACCCCTCCAGTACCCCTGCCCCAGCTCAGCCTGGACATGGCTTTGCCTGCAGTGGAAATGGGTTCAGATGGCCATGTCGGAGGCTCTGGCCAAAGGCTAACCCCGACATCTTGCCCTGCCCCAAGCACCTAAAAATCAGAAATAGACCTGTTTGCACCACTTTAAAATGGCCCCAACAAAAGGGGTGTGGGTGGCCAAGCTGTTGGAGGAGGGAGAGAAATGGCCAGGCTGGGCCCTGAGCCCAGAGGCTGTCCACGAATCTTGGGGGGCAGGTGTTGAGATCTTCTCTCCCAGTAAAGCCCCCTCCCACAGTCTCCCACAGTTTCGGGGTAACCCCGGGTGGGGTCTCTGCTCCCCAACTGGTGCCCCAGGCATCATCAGTGCAGCAGAGGGGAAGTGAGCTGCCTGCCATATTCCCCCAGGCCTCAAGGGCCCCCGCCCAGCACACCTATGCAGCCACGCAGTGTCATACCAGCCCGGTAGCACCTGCATGCGGCAGGGACAGTGTCACAGTTGCAGGGACACACTCCTAGGGCAGTTCGACCCCTCACCCAGACCTTACAGCCCCTGAACCACTGGTCGCCCACATCCTGGGGCGCCACACAGGAGGTGGGTATGGGGGAGGGGTTACAGTGACCCTAAACGGTTATCCTCCACCCCAGCCCTCCTTCCCCACAAGTTCCCTCTCCCCTTTTCTGAGTCCCCATCCTTTCCCTGAGTTCCCACCCCACCTCTGAGCCGCCTCCACCGCCGTCCCAGCAGAGGCTGATTCCCCCCACGCTGTCCGGGTGGGTCCAAGCCCCCTCTCGAAGCTCCAGGCAAGCTCCCGCGGGCACGGGCCTCGGTTTCTCGTGACGTGAGGGGAGCCTGCTCGAAGTGGATGATCGGGCGCGCGTCCCCAGACCCCAGACCCCGCGCTGCGGAGGGTTAATTCGACACGCGAGGCCGGGAGGGGCAGGAGAGGAGTGAGTGCGGGTGCACGCGAGTGTGGACACTACGCGAGCGCGCGAGTGTGGACGCGGGTCTGGGGCGATGGCACTGTGTGAGCGGGGTGGGGCGGCGGAGACCCCGGGGTTGGGGTCGCCGCTCGCTCGCGCCCCCCCTCGCCTCCGCGGTCAGCCACGGCCTGAAATCCCACCATCAGTGAGCGTTAATCTCCTTCAAGCACACTGATCCGGCGCATCCCGGGCTGTTCCGGGGCATCTGGATATGGGGGTAGGGGAGGAGGCCACCGCAGGCCCTCAACCTCCTTTGCCCAGATGGAGCGGATGGTCGTGAGTATGCAGGACCCCGACCAGGGCGTGAAGATGCGGAGCCAGCGCCTGCTCATCACCGTCATTCCTCACGCAGTGACTGGTGAGGTGTTGCAGGGGCGGGGAGGGGTGTGCCGGCCCTGCCTCGGCCTCCCCCTACCCCAGTCTCTGCTATGCAGGCAACGACGTCATGGAGTGGTTGATCCACAAGTACTGCATCACAGAGGAGGGTAAGGGGTCAGCCCGCTGCTCTTCCTGCGCCCCATACCCGGCCCTGGGGTCGCTGTGCTGATGGCCTAGGGCTGGGGCCAAGCCCACTGTGCTGGGGGACCCAGCTCGGCTCCCCCCACTAAGAATTCACCACCTTGCTCCCCAGAGGCCCTGCACCTGGGCACCCTCCTAGTGCGGCATGGCTACCTATACCCACTGCGAGACCCCTGCCACCTCGAGCTCCGGCTGGATGAAACGCCCTATAGGTTCCAGGTCAGGCTCAATTGGGAGCAGAGAGGACCCATCCCACCAGGCAGTGCCTTGGCAGAGACTCCTGGAAGGGGTGGGGCTGGGGCAGGAGCAGGAGCAGGACCTGTGATGTCACCGCAGATCTTGTGGTCCACTGCCCCCTCCCCAAAAGGCCTGGACTGGAAGCGTCCCTGTGACAGAAAGACCAAGTTAAGGGGAGGGACCTTTAGCAGGGCCCCATAAGGGGTAGTACCTGCAGAGGACTCTACCAGCTTACCCGGGGTCCTTAGGCCCCAGCCCTGAAGAAGGGGCCTAAGGACAGGATCCCTGCACCCCAGTGTGCGTCCTCAATCATGATGGAGCCCGCCCTCCTGCCCTGGCCACACCAGGGACGCTGGCAGGGCCTGCCCTCAATCCCCACCCCCTCAGCACTACAACTACCTCCTGGGCCTGGGCAGGGAGCCCAGAGTCAGTGAACCAAGCGCAGCTCGGTCCGGGTGGACGGAATGGTGGATGGTCAGCTGAGCCTTGGGACAGTGGGAAGATACCCCCCAGCCAGCCCAGTCTCCTCCCAAGGGAGCTGAGAGGGTGGGGATGACTCTTGGGGCGGGGAAGGCCCAGAAGGTCACAGATACCTTTGTCCTTGCACCACACCAGACGCCCTATTTCTGGATGAGCACCCTGTGGCCAGCCGCTGAGCTGGACTACGGTGAGTGAGGAGGGGTGGGCTAGCCAGGGACAAACTCCCAGGACTGGTGGCTGCAGGTGGGATGCCACAGGGGAGGGGGAGCTGACATTGCTCCTCTGCAACCTGTGCCCTGTCCTTCCAGCCATCTACCTGGCCAAGAAGAACATCCGAAAGTGGGGGGGTCTGTTTGACCATGAAAAGGTGGGACACCCTCCCCATCCCTCCCAGGCTGAATCCAGCCAGAGGAACCCAGTCCCTACTTGTGGCCCCAGAGCACACAGCCCAGACCCCAGGGTGATGTGGATACACAAGCACAAACACCCTAGGTGGTCTCAGAGGGGAGGTGGGGAGTCCACACCCCAGAGCTGGGCACCGGAGGGAGTTTCCCGCTGGAGACCTCGACACTCCGCAGGAGCACTATGACCAGCTGCACAGGAAGATCAGCCACACGTGGGACCTGGTAGTGATGCAGGCGAGAGAGCAGCTGTGGTGAGACCACGCCCTGCATGCCCGGCACGCCCCCAGCCCAGGCACTGGCAGCCCTGGGACCAGAAACAGCGTACCCAGGCTTGGCTGCCTGCCCAGGCCTCGGCCTGAAGTGGGGGGTGAGGTGGTGGGTACAGTGTCCCCCCAGCTCTGCCTACCCCCCCCCGCAGGGCAGCTAAGCAGCGCAGGAAGGGGGACAGGCTGGTCATCGCATGCCAGGAGCAGACGTACTGGCTGGTGAACAGGCCCCCGGTGAGCCCCTTGTGGGGGGTGGTCCTTGGACAGCAGCGGAGTCCTGCTAGCGGTCAGTGTGCCTCCTCAGGTGCTCGCTGAGGAGGACCTGCTTTCTGACCCCTGGGAAGGACATGCTTTTAGGGATCCTGTCAGGTGACAGGAAGTTCTTTTTCTGTGGTTCATGAGAACCCAGAGGTCACAAGGCCAGGCCTGAGCTGCCCCCACCCACAGACTAGGACACAGCAGCTTCTCTCTGGGTCTAAGGAAGCAGAATGTGGGCACCTGAAGGCCCTGGGCGGGGTGGGGGTGGGGGGGTGTGGTGGTGAG
>NW_020174705.1:271866-272792 GCF_003031525.2 Neophocaena asiaeorientalis asiaeorientalis | reverse complement strand
TCTGAAGGCCCTTGGGGTTGGGGGAGGTGAGTGGGGGCAGGCTTAGCTGCAGCATGAGGGACTGAGGTCATAGGCCAAGAGCTTCTGGGGTGCTGGCCTGGGGTCAGGCCTTACCCAGATCCGTGGGCCTGGCAGGTGGGTTGAGGTCCCCCTACTGTGTGGGGCAGTGGAGAGACCAGTAGACACGGATGTGTGCTGTGAGGGGCAGTCACAGCGGACCATGAATAGAAGCTCCGGGGGAAAATACTCCATGAAAAAAAAAAAGAGAGGACCCCAGGGGCCTGATTACCTCATCAGGTGTGGGTAGTGCCTCTGGGAAAATGACCCTTAATCTTCCACCTGAGGGTCACGGGGTCTCAGGCGTTGAGGGTGGAGTGGGTGTGGCCAAGGCTGAGCAGTGGGCTGAGGGCCGGTGGCGGTCCTGTGGAGGGACCAGTAATGGCGCCCGTGGCCTCCGGGGAGGCATGTGTGTCTGGGGACGGGGTGGTCAGGACGAGGTGCGGCCAGAGGGGCTGTCTCAGGTAGGGCTGGGGTTCTGGCCTGAGCAGCCAGGAGCTCGGAGGTGAGTTTGGCTGAGGCGAGGAAGAACGGGGGGCTTGGGGGCAGGTCACAGACTTCGCTTTAGGAGCCAGGAGCTGGGTGAGGGGCTGGAGAGGGGACCAGAGTGGGCTAGACAGGGAGGGTGCCCTGGGGTGGGGATGGGCAGAGAGCATACAGGTCCCGAGTTCCCCTGAGCATGTTTCCACATTAGGGCCTGACATGGGCGCAGAGCTTCAGTGTATGGGGTTAGGAGGGTCTCAGCAGCCTGCCTGAGCTGTGCCCCCGCTTCATCTCATCCCCCCTCTGCAGCCCGGGGTCCCCAGCGTGCTGGAGCAAGGTCCAGAGCGGAATTCCTGCACTGCTGGAAGAGTGCAGAAGGTGAGGAC
>NW_020174705.1:238992-271516 GCF_003031525.2 Neophocaena asiaeorientalis asiaeorientalis | reverse complement strand
TGTCTGGGAGCTGCCCACCCACCTGTCCACTTGTCCATCCAAATGTCCAATGATTCAGTCACTCCAAGTCTCCTGCTTTGCTCCCCAGCTCACTGCCCCGACTCCCAGCCCCCTGCTAACTCTCGCTCTCTCTCACCTCCCACCTGCTGCCCTGGGTGCAAGTAAGTACAGTAGACCCTATGGGGGGAGGGGGTCTTTTCCCCCAGGCTAGGGCAGTATCAGGGTCTGTGGGGACTTGGAGGGGTGGCGAGCAGGGCCACGGGCCCGAGCAACCAGGGTCGAATGAACCATGCGCCTCCAAACTGGATGGAATTGGACCAGGACACATATCCGAACTTTGTAGCAGCAGAGTCCTCGGTCAGATCCCACGACACCCAAAACATAGAGCGGAGTCATCTAGTACTTTTCTGAGAAAGCATCTTCCTGACTTCAAAATCATAGTTCACGGCCACAGGTTTGTGATTTCCAGCAAAGTCACGCAGATAGCTGAGAGGAGAGGTTGGCATCACAAGTGTCCTGAGGGTGCTGTCTGCCCTCCCTTCCCTTCAGTACATTTGAAAACATGAAATAGTGACAGTTGGGGAAACTCAAGGCAACTTTGAGCACCTGAGGGCTTGGTGAACACCCCGAAACGTCCAGACTTGAGGCCCCAGGAGGCGTCCTGGAAAGTCAGACCCCTGCATTAGAGGCCAGGGCTCCGGAGGGCAGGGCAGGGGTGGGATGTCAGTCCCTATAGGGACCTGCCTTCTAACTGCAGCCCACCGGCCCCTTCCAGACCAAGACCGTGGATTTCTACAGGCGGGAGGTAGGTCCTGGGGGCAGAAGGGAGGGGAGGGGTGGGCTGGTGGCTCCCAGCCCCAGCGCCCCTCACAGGTCTCCCATCTTAGGTCGAGTGCTTACGAAAGGCACTGGGCAGGGCCCGGGTGAAGTCCTCCGTCTGCCTCGAGGCGTGAGTGGGATGGGGGTGGTGGCTGGAGACCCCCAGCCCAGAGCCCAAACCCTTCCTCCAGTGCCCTCGTCCCCACAGCACTCCCTGCACTGGCCCTGGCACCACCCTCCACCCCCAGGTACCTGAAATTTAGCAGCCAGCGTGGGCCACACGACCCCATCATGTCGGGGTGCCTGCCTAGCAACCCCTGGGTCACAGACAACGATACCTACTGGGCCATGAATGCACCCAGGTGAGCCTGGGGTGGGCCAGGAGCTGCAGGTGTGCCCCTGCCTTCCTCGTGCTCCTGACCCACCCGCCCCTCCCCCAGCGCGGCCGTGCCTACAAGGCTCCGTGTGGAGCAGTGGGCCTTCAGCTTCCGGGAACTCTTGGAAGACCCTGTGGGACGGGCCCATTTCATGGACTTTCTCAGGAAAGAGTTCAGTGGTGAGAAGCCCCCGCCCCTGCTCCCTGCTCGAGCCCCCCCGACCCCAGGTTTCCACCAGCCTGGGGTGGGCCTGACCCCGTGCCCGGACCCCCAGCTGAGAACCTCAGCTTCTGGGAGGCCTGTGAGGAGCTGCGCCACGGAGGGCAGGCCCAGGTCCCCGCCCTGGTGGACGCCGTGTACCAGTGAGTGCCGCAGGGTGGGGCGGGGGGCGGGCAGCGGCCAGCCCGAATGGCCCAGACCCACCGGGGCTCCTCTCTCCCATGCCAGGCAGTTCCTGGCCCCCGGTGCTGCCCGCTGGGTCAACATTGACAGCCGGACGATGGAGCGGACGCTGGTGGGCCTGGGCCGGCCGCACCGCCATGTGCTGGACGACGCCCAGCTGCACATCTACATGCTGATGAAGAAGGTGGGCGCCTCCTCCCTCGCCGCCCCCCCGCCCCAAGCCAGTGTCAGGTGGCTTCAGTGGCCACAGCTCAGAGGCTGGTCCGCACCTGCTCCCCGTGGCTCCTGCCAGCTTAGTCCCGCAGCTCACAGCGCGCTTTACAGAGCAGCAAACCGAGGCTCAGGGCGGCTGCAGGGCTTGTCCAGCCGTGGTTGTAAAGTGTTCTAACGTGGAAAAAGTCAAATATGAACAAAAAGTAAATGACGAATCCCCACGTACCTACAGCCCACCTTCACAAACTGTCGACTCGGGGCCTATCTGGACTCACGGTCCATCCTGTCCAGTGGCCTACCACACACCACCCCTCACCCCCGACTTTAAAGCCATTTCCAGACTTCCTGTCTGTAGGTATTGCAGGAAGTTCCCTTAAAGGACACGGCCACCGCTTCCCTTTCAACATGGCTGCAGAGGCCAGCATCACACGCGAAACACCAACAGTATTTACTCATTGCCCTCGAGTGGCCAGTCGCGTCCCCTTCCCCACGTGACCTCAGGCTAGTTTCCCGCTGCTGCTTATTCTCTGTGCTGTGGAGGTAGAAGCCTGATGGGGTCTCGGGGCTGAGATCAGGGTGAGAGCAGGCTGGTTTCTTCTGGAGCCTCCAGGGGAGAATCCGTCCTCCTTTCTCCAGCTTCTATGTTCCTTGATTAGATTGTTTTCAGTTTTGTTGTTGTTGGTTCGGTTTGGTTGGGAATTCTTACTTCAGAGGTGGTGTCCGATGTGTTCTCCACTCAGGAGGGATGTCAGTCCAGCTCTCTCTCTTTTGTAGTGAAAGCAGCCTTGACAGTCTGGCCCAGATCCATGATTTCATGAGGGTATGGGATGTTCTAACCCATCACTGCCTCCCTGTTCTGACGCCTCCTCTCTCTGCTCATTGCTGGCCCAGTGGTACCGATCATAGAGGAAAGGCAGGACCGAGGCTTGATTCCTCCTTTAAACATAATTATTTATGGCTGCGTTGGGGTCTGTTGCTGCTGGGCGCGGGATTTCTCTAGTTGCGGTGGGCGGGGGCTACTCTTCGTTGCGGTGAGCGGGCTTCTCATTGCGGTGGCTTCTCTTGTTGCGGAGCACAGGCTCTAGGTGCAAGGGCTTCAGTAGTTGTGGCGCATGGGCTTAGTCGCTCCGCGGCATGTGGGAATCTTCCCAGACCGGGGTTGAACCTGTGTCCCCTGCGTTGGCAGGTGAATTCTTAACCACTGCACCACCAGGGAAGTCCTAAACATAATTTTTTTTAAATATTTTTTTTCCTAATTTTTTTGGCTGCATCGGGTCTTCATTGTGGCACACGGGCTTCTCTCTAGTTGTGGAATGTGGGTTTTCTCTTCTCTAGTTGTGGCGCTCAGGTTCCAGAGCGCATGGGCTCTGGAGTTGTGGCATGTGGGCTTAGATGTCCTGCTGCATGTGGGATCCTAGTTGCCTGACCAGGGATCAAACTTGCGTCCCCTGCATTGGAAGGCAGATTCTTTACCACTGGACCACCAGGGAAGTCCCTTGATTCCTTCTTTAAGTACCACTTTTCAAAATAAGCAGTTGGACCCCTGGTATCTGCCAAGGGTAGTCAGTGAGGTTGGGATGCTTTTAATACCATTGTAAATTCACATTTTGACCATATTTGATGGGTTTCAATCCCTTTCAGTCCTTGTCTCATGGGATGTGCAGAGGTCCCACCCTCTCCGGCTGATTGCTCTTGAGTCCTGTGACGTGTCCGAAATCTATGGTGCTTCCTAGCTTTCTAAGGGGCTGTCCTACTCCAGACCTAAAGCCAGCTATTCCTCGGGCCCTCAGCCCTCCCTCGGGGGTGGTGTTCAGAAACCACGACCTGCACATCAAACCCGTCATAGCGCCAGGGGTGGTCATGGTTCCCAGGACTTTCAGTGGACAGAATCAGGAAATACGTGTTTTAAATAAAACATACCAGGAGTTCATACTGATACTTCTAATTCGGAATCAGGATTATAGAGTTTCCTTAACCTCTTTGGCCTCTATCTCTCTCTCCTCATTCCCCTACTGAAAATCTGGGTTTTCAGTGGTGCCAACATAATCACTCACTTGCTTTTTCTCAAGATTCACTCAGTAGCTCAACTGAGCAGCACGACACTACCATTCACAGTGACTGAGTCGTTTACTGTTTGTTAATTCGGTCCTTTGTCCACAGCCCCTCAGACGCCCCTTGGACACTCGGTTACGTGTGGCTAGGGTGGTGTCGCCCGCTGGACGCCCAGCTTCACTTGTCCCCTTCAGTGTTTGGGGGTTGCTTATTTATTTTATAATTACATAAAACATCTACACAGCTTCAAAATCCAATCTACAAAGTACATTCAACTAAATCTTGTTTATACCCCTGTCCCTCCACCAAAAGTTAACAATTTAAAATGTGTATTTTTCTTTTTAAAACATAAGCACCTGGGTTCGTAGATTCCTGTCCCTCTTTATTGAATCCCGTGGTTTTTGTCGACCTTGGCTTTGTCCCGCTCCACATGACCAGCCTCACTCTGTGGGTCTGCAAGAACCAGTGACACCGGTTCCCTGTCGCAGGAGGTGCCACATTCACTCCCCGTGTGGGCACTGGGCTCCTGCGTGGTTGGGGGCTGGTCTCCCTGAGTCCGACCCGGTTTGGGCTGGTCTGGGGAGGCTGCTCCGGCCCAGTCCACTGTGGGCCCCACCCTTGGAGGAGCCTGGGCAGTGCTGGCTGAGACCAGGAGTGGGAAGGGATCAGGCCCAGATGCTGTCTGTTGCAGGACTCCTACCCGAGGTTCCTGAAGTCGGATTTGTACAAAGACCTGCTGGCGGAGGCCGTGGTGCCCCCGGAGACCAAGCGACGGTCAGCCAGGTGGTGCCCAGGGAGGCAGGTGGGATGCCGGGGGTGGCGCCCTGTGCTCAGGCCCCTTCGTCTCCACAGGGTGTTCCCGTTCATGCGGAAGCTGCGCCATTCCAGCCCCAGCCCTGCTCTCCTTCCTGCCTCTGCCTCCAGGGAGCCCTCGGGTGGTGACGGGGAGGCCTAGGTGGGCCTGGGCAGGGGCAGAATGGGGCCATCTTGCCCTCATCAACTCCTCTTGCCCAGGGTCCTTGCAGCCACTGAGACTCCCTGGCGCAGGAGTCCCCTCAGACCCCGAGCGCCCGGCCTCACGGGGGCACCGACCTCTGTGGCTTCCACCTTTTCCCTTGTCACACCCTCCCCCAGAAGGGGCTGTTCGGGTGCTGATTCCCAGGGCAGGGGTGCCCTGGACTGAGACAAGATGGCAGCACACCTGGCATTCCACGCCGGTTCCCACCCCGCTGGTGACTCCCCGGGCAAGATTCATTGTCAGGTGGCCGCCAGCAGGGGGCGTGGGCATGCAGGGGGAGGTGCTGCTCCCACTGGGCCGTGGCCTCTCCGCCTCCGTGGCCACCCGAGGCCCATGGCTTCTCCCCGGTGTTGTACAGAGATGGCTCCAGCATCGTTGCTCCTCCAACAGCCAGCCCTGGTTCACAGCCAGGGCGGCAGAGCCTCTGGGGAAAGACACCAGGGAGTCCCCACTCCGAGGGCCCCCCGAGACTCAGCTGCTCCTTTGGGAGTACAGCCAGACTGGCTCAGCTGGGGCAGCGCCACCCCTCCCTCAGGGCTGCCCACACCCTCCCGCTCCCAGCGCAGAAATAAAAGACCTTTGGGTCCTCACTCTGAGCCTGTCCTGCTGTGGTCCAAATCGTGGTGGGTACACACGTGGTGGGTGTGCATGCACGTGTGGCGTGTGGGTGAGGAATGCACTGGTGAGGGAGGTGGTGAAGGACAACGGGAAGTTCAGGTGTCAGAGGCGGTGGGTGGAGGATCCCTTGTGTGGGGTCTGTAGGCCTTGGGCTGGGCTCAGGCTGCAGACTTGGGGAGACAGTGGGGAGCTTGTGCTCTGGTGGTACACGGATGCCTGAGTCTTCCAGGGGAGAGTGAGCACAGAGTCCAGGAGGCTGTCTGGTGTTGAACCCAGCCTCTCCAGGGTCAGCTGTGCCCTAAAACATCACAGTGACAGGGAGCACAGTGCGGGCTTTATTTACAAGTCCAGGGTGCACTGGTGAGGTTGTCTCCAGGGTGGCCCAGACCCCGAACTCCTGCACATCATCCTGGAACCTAAAGGCTGGCCCCTGCCCAGAGCCGGCTCCTCCATCCTCCGCTGTGGACCCAGACCTGGGCCCTTGGGCCCGGGTGGCTTCTCACAGGGACAGGGAATCCAACCCCTCAACCTCAGCCTTGTTGTTGCCTCCCAGGCCTTCACAAGGAGAAACAGACCTGGTTCTGGAAGCAGGCTTGTCACACGTAAGCGCCTTCAGGAAATTCCTGCAGGATTCTCCACAACAGCCCCCATCACTTTGGTAACCCAAACCTTTGTCTCACTGAAGCCCCCTGGGCTCCTGCTGCCTGGGCGGCTACCAGAGCTCAGTCCTGGAGGACACAGGTGCTGGGGAGGACCCCCTGCCTGTCCCGGGTGGGAGAGTGCCCACAGGCTGGGTTCCTAGCCTGCTGTGGGTGAGCAGGGCGGGAACCACAGACCTGAGATGCACTTGGAGGCTGTGCTGGACGCTCCCAGTCTCTGATTGGGTGGTGTGGGTGCTGGCCTCATCTCCCCAGCAGCCTTTCCCACTGATCCAGCAGACAAACACAGGCACACATGGGGCTTTCCAGACAGTGCAAAACCAGTGTTTATTCTGATTTCTTCCCGAGGCACCCGCGGTCATCAGGCTGCTTGCTTTTGTCCGGGCACGGCTGAGTCCCACAGCACCAGGCGGGTCTGGGGTGACCAAGGCACAGAGGTGAGTCTTGCATCAGGTGACACCGACTGTGGGGGGGTGTCCAAGCACCAGGAAGGAGGGGCCGCTGGCCACACCCAGGGGTGCAGGGATCCCTGAGGGACAAGGAGCTCCAGTGTGTACCCAGGGGTGCACGCTGACCCCAGGGCACATCCTGGGGCCAGGTCCTCGGGACACTCACAGCTCAAGGCAGCCCATCCATCACATCCTCCCAGGACCCATTCCTCATGGGCCCTGTCATGGGCTCTCCAGGGCGAGTTACCACCAACCACACCAGGGTGTGGGCCTGCGTCAAGCCACCAGGGCCCACCACCCTCTGAGCTCCACGACCCCAGGGAGACAGTGCAGAGAAGGCAAGGCTCAGACAGAAAGAGGGAGGGGATTCTGCAGCCAAGGCTCTGGCCAGGCATGGAGGAGTGAGGGTGAGCTGCTGCCAGCACAGGCTCTGCCCAGGGAGACCTGGGTGGGGCTCGGAGTGGGGACCTGAGTGAGGACCTGGCATGCTGGCGGGAGAGGGGAGAGGACCTGGCACGTCCCTGGGGTAACGGGCCCAGTGGAGAGCGTCGCCAGGTCACCAGGTCGGGAGTCGGTGTGCAGACCGAGCCAGTGAAGGGCTGATTTCCCAGGATGTGAAATTTCAGCAGCCACCTCTGCTTCGGGCTCTGGCCAAAGCACGTCTAGGCCTCGTTCCGGTACCGTAGGCGAGAGAACTGGTCCCTGACGGCCTGGTCGCTGTCGGGGCCACCCTCAGCCAGGCGGACTACCTTGCTGCTCGGGATGAGGTCCCGCACCTTGTGTTTGGCCACGGAGACCAGGCCGGGTGGATCCGGGCTGGCCGGGCCCGTCAGGAGAATATAGGCAGCGTGGCGGCTCGGCTCAAGCAGAACCACTGTGGGGACATGGCCGTCAGGTCCCGGGACCAGCCGGCACAGGCCTCCCATGGCTGGCGGCCCGGGCCCATGCGGGGCGCACTCACCCTGGAAGGTGACGATAGGGGCGGAGATGTTGGCCAGTTCCAGCAGGACTCCGGGCTGCGTGGGGTGGAACATGTACAGGTGGTGCCCAGCGGCTCCAGGCTCCTGCAGGGAGTGCAGCGGGGGCATGAGGCTGACCCTCCTGGACGCTCCTGACTGGGACCACACCCAGAGCTGTGTCCGCCGGCGTCCCACAAAACACCCACCTCCCGCCCCCCTTCCCCACCTGACCCTGACCCTTCTCGGTTGTCTTCCAGCTGCCACCCCTCGCACCCACTTCCTCCCAGAAAGCCCAGACCCCCTTTTCCTGCCCACCCTGCATGGCTTCTATCTATCTGTACTCACCCAGCCACCGGCTCCACCCCATGCCACAAACCAGGACCCAAGACTGTACCGTCTGGTTGGCACCAGCCAGTGCATGGAGGCCCCAGAAGAAGAAGGCGGAGCGGTGGTCTGCGGTGGGAAGGCTGGCGGACCGCGGGTCCCTGGAGAGGCCTGGGAGAGCCTGGTTCCACAGGACAGCCCCGGAGCTGAGGTCCAGGAGCAGGATCTGCAGAGGGAGGGGCAGCACGAGGTTGCGTCCCAGAGGGCGGCTCACCGAAGCCTCTGGTCCCCGCTCGGCCCATGGCTCAGCCAGCTTCCCTCAGCTACGGGCAAAGGTGAGACCCAGGAGCAAGTGCCGCAACCTGTCTCTCGGAGCCGGTCCCATTCTCGATGACCATGGCTGGGGTGTCAGGCTTGTAGTAGCCGAGGATGGGTTTTCTGGAAGGAGAGTGGAGGGGAGGGCTCACACGGGCCTCTGAAGGAGATACCTGGGATAGGCTGCACCTGCACGGGCCGGAGCTTTGACGCCAGGGGGTCTCACTCTCCTCCCCAAGGGCAGGGTGGCACCAGGTGACAGGCAGTGGCCTCTGGCAGAAGCATACGGGCCTTGTCCCCAGGGCCGCCAGGGGTGGGGATGGGGGGACACGCTGGGGTACCCAGCTCCCTGGAGAAGGACCCCATACCTCAGGACCTGGGCTGCACCGAGGGTCCACCTGGGCACCAGCTCCTGCCCGTCCAGCAGCACGCAGGCCTCGGAACTCACGAGAAGCAGGTCCTCACCCACCTTCCCCGGAACGTTCATCAGGTAGCGGACAGCTCCTGAGCTACATGGGCAGGAGGGACGGGATAGGGCCCCGGGTAGGGTTGGGGACGGGACCCTCCCCAGCGATGCCTGCCGGGCTGTTTCCCTCAGGCTCCCAGGGCTCAGCCTCATCTTTCTTACTTCTCCAGTTTCAAACTAAAAGGAAGGCCCTCACTGGATGCAGGGACCAGTGAGCCCGGGGGCGGGGGGGCCATCTTCTCCCCCGTTTTTATTCGTCTTCTGTTTGCCGGTTTACTGAGTCTGAGCCCAGGACGACCTCAGACACATGACACAAAGTAAGGGCCCTGTGCCCGCCCTACGGCTCCTCCTCGCGCCCGGGGCCCCGCGCACAGGCCCCCACACCCCCGACCTGTGCTCCTGCAGCCTGTGGGAGGTGGCGTTGAGCCTGCCCTCCCAGAGGGGGTCGCTTTTGAGCGAGCTCTCCCTCCCGGTGGCCTTCTCATACAGGCCCTTCACTGAGTGGCTGCAGAGGGAGGTGCCTGTGAACAAAGAAGAGCCTTGCGTCACCTGTCAGCGGGTGATGACTTCGAGTCCCTGGAACAACAGCGGGAGCCACTAGCCCCACATCTGCTTCCTCCCAGGTGCCAGCAGGCCCACGAGGGAGGCCGCCCTGGGGCAGCAGATGCCACGTACCGCAGGGGATGAGGACGTAGTGGGCACCTGCACTGGTGACATAGAGGATGGAGCCGCTGGTCCCGTCCACACCCAGGCTGCCCGGGGGGCCGACTTGCTGCCCGGTGCCGCCTGAATAGACGTAGCCATTGACCTGCAGCACACGGAGGAGAAGGGGAGCAGGCCCACCTGCTGGGTCGAACCTATAGTGTCTGATGCCGGGAGACGTGGGGCCGCCCGCACCATCCTCAGAGCTGTGCCCATGGCACCAGTGGGAAGCACACTCTCTGCCACTCTTGGGGGGCCCAGAAGTGCCCGCTGGGTCTGCAGGCACCCGAGCTCGGGGCAGCGGGGGAGGCCAGTGGCTGGAACGAGAGCTCTACCTGGTTCTCCTCCTGGGTGATGACCAGCAGGTCTGGGACCCCGTCAGCATCGATGTCGGGCACCTGGAGCAGAGGGCTCAGGACGGACACGTTCCCCCCGAAGCTGCTGGGATGGCTCCACAGGGTCTCCCCTAAAACCAAGTACAGGGCCCGTGTGCTGCCATGGAAAAAGCCATGCGTGTGTAGCCGCCTGGTGCCCATAGGCACGTGTCAGCAGCATCACTTTGGGGCAGCACAGCCCCCTCCTTTCTTCTCATCCTGTTTCCAGTGTTTGGCTGACGCAGATCCTCCCCCTCAGATGGGCAGGGCCTGGCCTCCCTGCCGCCCACTGGGGTCACACATGCAGCCTCTGCCCCGTGCACAGGACGAGAATGAAAGTGCAGCCTTGTGGACAGACCCGGGGACTGAGGTCCTGACCGGACAGCATGTGACCCGAGTACGATCTGCCCACGCCCGTGTTTAGTCAGACTCTTCTCGTCTCAAAGTATTTCCAGCTTGCTCTTTATTCTCCTCCCTACTCTTAAAACCACAACTTACAAAGGAAGTGCTGCTACCCCCAAACCTAGCATCAAGGCACAGAATTCCTTAGGGCTTTGGAAAAGGACCAGGGCCTGTTGCCTTAAGGCAGGTCTCGGGGCTCAAGCTAGCCAGGCCCACACACCCCATCCCCGGGGCCTGCCCAATGAGCGGGCATCAGCAATGCCCCCACCCCCTCCAGGTGCCATGCGGCAGGCACAGGCGGGACTTAGGAGGGGATGACAGTGAAGTGTGACTCCTCATGGGGCGTCCCCCTCCCACCCGTGCCTTCCTTCCTATCCAGCCACACCGCCCACAAGAGCCCGGGCTGACCCTCCTCAGAGCATCCTGGCATCGGACCCGTGTGCGGAGGCCTGGGGGACACGGGAAGCAGCCTACCTGTGACCGAGTCGACCGCAATGAAAGGGCCAGGTCTGCCAAGGATGATGCAGGCAGAAGACGCCCCGCTGCCCCCCGGCTGGGGGACACCGCACTCCACGAGGGCCCTGTTCTGGGCCACGGGCCTCTCCCAGAGGACGGTGCCGTTGGCCCCCGACACAGCGGCCACGAAGGTGCAGGGGGAGGAAAAGCCTGGAGGGAGAGACCCAGGTCTGCAGGGCTGAGCGTGCCGGCCTCGTGCTGTGGCCCTGCCCTGGGCTCTGTCCCTGGATCCCTGGTGTTGACCCCATGGGGTCAGCAGCCCAGTGAGGAAGGTGAGTGACATGAAAGTTCCCAGAAATTCCACCAACTGCTTCCCCCAAAACCGAGAGGGCGAGGGGATTCCTCCTCCTGCAGGGAGCTCATTTTTTGGGTAAAAACAAAATTACCTTCATCAGCACAGGAGAGGCTGAAATTGCTTCTGCTGCTGTTGGTGTTTTTATAAAGAAAGAGAACATCCTGGATCCTGTCCTTGTTCACGTCTTCTGTGGCCAGAAAGTCATAGGCAACTGAAAAGGAAACCACCGGCTACTTTCCCAGGCCAGGCCTGACGCGCCTCACTCTGGGCGCCGTGGGGCTGAGTGCCAGGTGCATTTGCCCGTGGAGCAACCACAGGGAAGCGCTGCTTCCTTGTGGGCTGGCAGCCCCACACCCCTTCAGAGCAGCAGCAATTCTTCATCACTTGGGTGTCAGTTGTTAAGGATACCTGGGCATCACAAATGGACGTTCTGCACACCTTCTGCTCAGGGCCAAGTCCCTCCCCAATCAGACTGGGGTCTGGAGTCCACAAGTCCACACTCACAGGGGCTACCTCTTCCTTCATTCAAGGACTCAAATGATAAACTACATGCTTTAAAATCAAACACCAAAGGAACAAAATGAGGCCCTTACCTCACTCCATATACAAAAATGAATTCAAAATGGATCAAAGACCTAAACTTAACAAGTGTAAAACTCTTAGAAGAAAACATAGGGGTTGGTTTTGGCAATGATTTCTTGGATATGACACCAAAAACACAGGCAGGAAAAGAAAAAAATAAGTAAATTGTACTTCATCAAAGGACACCATCGAGGGAGTGAAAAGACAGACCACAGAAGGGGAGAAAATATTTGCAAACCATACCTCTGATAAAGGATTAATATCCAGAATATACAAAGAACGCCTACAACCCAACAACAAAAACAAACAACCCAATTCAAAAATGGGCAAAAGACTTGAACAGATGTTTCTCCTAAGAAGATATACAAATAGTCCATAAACACACGAAAAGATGCTCAACATCACTAGTAATAAGGGAAATGCAGATCAAAACCATGAGGGGACCTCCCTGGTGGCGCAGTGGTTAAGAATCCACATGCCAATACAGGGGACACGAGTTCAATCCCTGGTCCGGGAAGATCCCACATGCCTCGGAGCAACTAAGCCTGTGTGCCACAACTACGGAGCCCGTGTGCCCTACAGCCTGTGCGCCACAAGTACTGAGCCCACGTGATGCAACTACCGAAGCCCAAGTGCTCTGGGGCCCGCGTGCCGCAACTACTGAGCCCATGTGCTGCAACTACTGAAGCCCGCGCCCCTAGAACCGGTGCTCTACAACAAGAGAAGCCACCGCAATGAGAAGCCCGTGCACCGCAACGAAAAGCAGCCACCACTCACAGCAACTAGAGAAAACCAGTGCACAGCAACGAAGACCCAACGCAGCCAAAAATAAAAATAAAATTATGAAAGCAGGGACTCAGACAGTTACTTGTACATGAATGTTCAAAGAAGCATTATTTACAACAGCCAAAAGGTGAAAATAACCCAAGTGTCCATGGATAGAAGAATGGATAAACAAAATGTGATCCATCCATACAATGGAGTATTATTCACCCATAAAAAGAAATGAAGTTCTGCAACACGCTACAACATGGATGAACCTCGAGGACATTATGCTCAGTGAAATTAGCCAGTCACAAAAAAACAGACAATTCCAGTTATATGAGGTACTTAGAACAGGCATATTCTAGAGACTGAAGTGGAACAGAGGTTACCAGAGGGTAGACAGGAGGGCAGGATGGGAGTTGCTGTGTGTTGGGCACAGAATATCTGTTTGAGATGATAAAGGTTTTGAAAAGAGTGATGGTCAATGCAGCATTGTGAATGTTTGAATGCCACTTTTTGTTCACTTTAAAATGGCGATTTTTGGGTGATGTGTATTTTACTATAATTAAAAATAAAACTGAATACCAGACACAAGACTTCCAGAATCATGGAGTGAAGAGCTTGGCAAACAAATCCTCTCCTCCAAAAATAACAGTAAAATGAGGCAAAGTTGTCAAAAGCACCCATTTCAGGACACTGGAACCAGACTGAAGGCACACCTTAAATCGAGAAGCACTGATTTAAGAAACACTATTGAGCCGTGGGTTGGAACAGAGGACATCTGGGGCCTTTCACCTTGGGCTGCTCCCATGCTCACCCTCCATCAGCCAGGTACCACACTGGGTGAGATTAGAAAGCAGCAGCTTCCTGCCAGGGGGGCTGAAAACAGGAGTGATCTCCGGGGCAGACCAAGGGGAGGCCAACTTTGGAGCCAGCTCCAGGGTGAGATACACATAGGGAGATGGGCCAGAAAGTGAGACACCCTAGTTGGTTCTGATAAGACCCCACATATTACGGGCAGTCTGAAGGCTTCACCCACCATCAGGAGAGACGAGAGAGGGCCCTTGCTTTCTCCACGTCTATGAGGACAAAGTCATCACCAGAAAAGAAAGCTGTGTTTGGGAATTCACTGAAGGCCCAGAGGTTAGAACTCCATGCTTCTACTGCAGGGGGCATGGGTTCGATCCCTGGTCATGGAACTAAGATCCCACAAGCCGTGTGGCATGGCCAAAAAAATAAAATAAAATGGGGCTAATAATCTAAAAAAAGTAAGAATGAAAGAAGGAAAGAAAGAAATGGAAGAAAGGGAGGGAGGGAAAGCTATGTTCAATATCCCTCACTAATACAGACACAAACTAGCAAACTGGACCCAGCAACCTGAAGAAGTGATGGTACAACATGATCTAGTGGGTTATACCTCAGGAACGCAAGGTTGATTTAACATCTGAAAATCAAGGTGATATGCCAGGTTCACAGAATAAAGGACAAAAACCACACAGTTGTCTGACAGAGAAAAAGCATTTGACAAAACCCAACACCTTTTCATTATAAAAACCCAAACAGATAAAGGGCATCTACAAAAAGCCTACCGCTATTAGCACACCTACTGCTGAAACATGTAATGTTTTATTCCCAAGATTGGGAGGAAGATACCTGCTCTCACCTCATCTGTTCGACATTGTACTGGAGATTCGAGCAATGAAATCAGGCAAGAAAAAGAAATAAAAGGGAAGGAAGAAGTAAAACCGTCTCTCTCTTGTTTTTTTTGCATATTGCGTGATTCTGTAGGTAGGAAATTCTAAATACACACATACACCCCTACTAGTCTAGTTAACGAGTTCAAGGCCACAATTTAAAAGGTCCATATAATAACCAGCAGTGTTTCTATAAACTACCAAAGGGAACTTGAAAATTAAATTCACACAACAATTCCTATCACAAGAGCATCAAAGAGAACATTCAGTGGTGGGGGAGGGGTGGATTGGGAGTTTGGGGTTAGCAGACACAAACTATTATGTATAGGATGGATAAACAACAAGGTCCTACTGCATAGTACAGGGAACTATATTCAATATCCTGGGATAAACCATAATGGAAAGAATATGAAAAAGAATATATATATGTACAACTGACTCATTTTGCTGCAAAGCAGAAATTAACACAACACTGTAAATCAACTATACTTCAATAAAATTAAAAAATATGCTTAGATAAAAGTACTCATAAAAAAAACCAGAACATTTTGGAATAAATTTAACAAAAGAAGTGCAGGACTTGCCCACTGAACACTGTAAAACACTGTAAAACCCCCTATACGGGGACTGCAAGGTTGGATACTGTTATGATGCAACTCTACCCAAACTAATTTATAGATTCTACACAATTTCTGTTAAAACCCAAGAAGCCTTTTTTACAGAAATTGACAAGCTGCTCCTAAATTTTTATAAAAATGCCAAGGACCCAAAGAGCCAAAACAATGTTGAGGAGAAATAAAGGAATGGAGTTGGAAGACTTCCGTCTGTGGAGCTGTGGAAATCAAGACGATGTGGCACTGGTGTAAGGACGCAGAAGGACAGAACACCACTGATGGCTGAATGCGTTTCAGCAAAGGCGCCAGGCCACTCAGTGGGGGAAGGACCACGTTCCTGACCCTGTCGACATGCACGCCTCCCACCCCCAGACTCACGGGAGCTCTGCAGCATCAGTGCCGAGAGCAGGGAGGTGCCCTTGTGCCTCTGAGACGGTCCTGCTGGGAGGAAGGCATGTGTGACCATTTCTAGAAATCCTGCCACTTGCTTCCACCAAACACTCTATACAAAAAACAACCTCGAAATGGATCACAGACCTAAACGGCAGAGTGAGAACTCTAAAGCTTCTCAAAGAAAAAACAGGAGAAAATCTTCATGACCTTACATTAGGCAAAGAGTTCTTAGACACCAAAAACACAACCCATGCTAAAAAAAATGGTACGTTTGACTTCATCAAAATTTGAAACTTTTGTGCTTCAGCAGACAGACACACTATAGAAAATAAAAAGACAAGCCCCAGATAGGTCACAAATATTCACAAATCACATATGTGATTAAAGACTTGTACCTGGAACATATAAAGAACTTAAAAAATTTTTATTGACATACAGTTGATTTACAGTGTTGTGTTAAAAGAACTTTTATAACTCAATAATAAAACAATTATATTTTTAAGTGAGCGGAAGATTTGAATAGACAATTACCAAAGATGATATAAGAATGGCTAATAACCCACGTGAACATCATTAGTCACCAGGTAAACGCAGACTATAAACGCAATTAGGTACCACTTCACACCCACTAGGAAGGCTACACTAAAAAAGACAAGAGATTTCCCTGGTGGTGCAGTAGTTAAGAATCCACCTGCCAATGCAGGGGACATGGGTTCAAGCCCTGGTCCGGGAGGATCCCACATGCCGCGGAGCATCTGGGCCCGTGCACCACAACTACTGAAACCTGCATGCCTGGAGCCCGTGCTCTACAACAAGAGAAGCCACCGCAATGAGAAGCCTGTGACTGCGGCGAGGAGTGGCCCTCGCTCACTGCAACTAGAGAAAGCCCTTGCGCAGCAACAAAGACCCAATGCAGCCAAAAACAAACAAACAAATTAATTAATTTAAAAAAAAAAGATAATGACAAGTGTTGGCTAGGATGTGGAGAAGCCAGAATCCTCTCCCACACAGCCAGTGGGGACATGAAACGGTGCAGCTTCCAGGGAAGGCCTGGCAGTGACAGGAGTCAAACACAAACTTACCACGAGGTTCAAGAGTTCTGCTCCTGGCAACCTACCCAAGAGAAATAAGACATATGTCCACACAAAGATTTGTACACAAATATTCACAGCAGTGTTACTCATTAACAGTCAAAAACTGAAAACGATGCAAACATTCACCAACTGGTCAATGGATGAATACTCTGGTCTGTCCACACAAAGGAACACACTACCACATGGATGAACTCATGTAAGTGAGAGAGGCCAAAGATGCATCTTACATGATTTCATTTACATGAAACGTCCAGGAACAGCAAGTGTATAGAGATGGGAAGCCCACTGGCAGCTCGGGGCTGGGGCCTGCGGGCAAGGAATCGTGTAGAGATGATGGATGTGCTAAACACTGGATTGTGGTGACAGCTGCACAGGTGCTCAAGTCTCTTTTTTTTTAGAACAAGTTTATTTTATTATTTTTTTAAATAATAGTTCTTTAATTTATTTATTTATTTATTTATTTTTGGCTGCGTCGGGTCTTAGTTGTGGCACGTGGGCTCTCAGTAGCTGTGGCTCGTGGGCTTAGTTGTCCCGCGGCATGTGGGATCTTAGTTCCCTGATCAGGGATTGAACCCGCGTCCCCTGCATTGTAAGGCAGATTCTTTACCACTGGACCACCAGGGAAGTCCCAGTGCTCAAGTCTTAAACTGACTAAGAATCATCGAATCGTACACTCAAAGCAAGTGAATATTATGATAATAAATTATATCTCAATTAAGCTGCCAAAAATAAACACAAACATGTATTACTTCACCCTCTCAAAATTAGGCACCAAATTCTGAACAAAATTGACCGTCAGTGGGGCTTAAACAAGAAATTCCCCTTATTCCACCAGAGAGGGCTTCAAGTCTGTGCAAAGAAACATTGTGAGGCTGTCAGCACCCACGCCCGCTGATACGGGCACAACTCCCAACAGGCAGGGAAGTGCCCAGAGGAAAGCTGACTCAGCAGCTTCCATAAGGCCAAGATTTTACGAGAGAGAAATCAAGTGTGCTCAACTGTGGTGGGGCGGACTGGAAACTCGGCTGGAGCACGTCAGGGAGACCCAGCCACAAATCTGCTGCCTGGTTTTCACATTTAGAACAGTCTTCGCTACATCTATTCTGCCAGTTGCTCTGTTTTACTAACGTTTTTTTAATTCAGAAAAGTAACCAAATGGGCCACTTTCCTTTCCTGACCCCCCTCCCGTCCTTCCTGAGGACGCTCCTGTTTCCATGAGAGGCGGCCCCCGGCCCCCAGACTCCAGGGGACCCGGGGATACTCGGCGCCCCTGCCCCACAAGCCGCCCGCACCTGCTGCCTTGTAATCGATCCTCCACACCCCCTGTGACGCCGGCCGGTCTGGACATGGGATGATGAAGGAAACCACGAACACCACGAAAAGGCAGACAAACAGCGAAAGAAAAAAGGCCACGGTCCGGCACCGGGAGAGGCGGGACTGCGGGGGCGGCTTCACGCTGGTTTCCTTTCCCGCTGGGTTTCCCAGATGTTCCTGCACCTTCCTGTTCTCGTTCTTCAGGGGGTGGATCTCGGCTTCTAAGTCCTTGCTGTCCGTCATCGTGTGCACACCCCCAAGCTCACCTCTTGGCCACTGTGGTGGCGACACAGGAGAGCTGGTCAGGAGCCCCAGGAGCGGCTGTGACCGCGGCCCATCAGCCCAAGAAAGGGTATCACAGACTCCACTGGAGAAGGCCTCTAACTCAGAAGGGCAGTGGGCGCACAGAGGCAGCACGCAGCTCTACGCTCTGCAGCTCCTGCCTGCTGACCCGGGCAGGCCGCCCGGGCTAGACTACGGCAGAGCATGCATTAAACATTAACTATTAACTGAGGCACCTCTGACCGGCCTCCCGACCTGAGTCGGGGTCAGCCCCCCAGGGAGGGGGCTGTACTTACTCACCGGGTGACCCAAGTGAGCTGCGAGGTCTGACCGCACCTGTGTCCTTCCCTGTGAAAGGAAAACAACAGTGTTTACAAGACTGAGGGTTAAAGCAGTAGATGCACAGAAGCACTTATAACAGCATCTGACACAGTGAGCACTCACTCAAGCTAATTATTATTGGTAACAAGATAAAGTCACACCGGGGCTGGGGGGGGTGGGGGGCGGATGCGGGACGACCTTCCTCCTTCCTGCCCCTCCTGCTGGCAGCACTGGGCGTGTCGGGGAGGAAACCCGGGGCGGCCACCTCGGAAAATAAGACGGAAAACACTTCCGAAGTTGAACCACAGACATAGTGGGCCTGACAGCTGGAAACCTTCATCACCAAGCTTCGTGCTCTTCATCGTGCGAGAAAGAAACAAACTTCTGCCTGGCGTAAGGCGAGATATTTGTTATTTTGGTCCTTTTTAAACAGCCAAACCAGTGTCCTAACTAACACAAATTATATTGAGAGGGTGCAAGGGATCAAAGGGGTCTGAGTGGGTTATAAGCCTCATCTACATGAGAGGGAGGCTGTGCCAGTGGTTAAAACCAGGACAGCGGGAAGGGCTCCCTCTGGGAAGGGGTGGGTTAGGGAGGCAGGAAGAGACAACAGAATGCTGGTTTTCTCTATAAACGTTTTACCTTCTGACTTTAATTGTTTTTCTCTATTATTTAATAAAAATAATTCACTTAAAAGCCTGTGTACACAGCCACTAGAGCAGCTTTGGTAATAAAATGTAAAATGGCAGGGGTGGGTGAGGAGGTAGAGACCCTGGGAAACACAGTCGTGCACAGCGGCGAGGAGGAAGCACGGCAGCCACTGTGGAAATGGCCTGGTGGTTCCTCAGACGATCAAATACGGGGCAACTGTCCGACCCAGCAGCTCCACTCCTAGGTGTTCTTCCAGGAGACCTGAGAACAGGGACTTACACAAACACCTGTACACAAATGCTCTGAGCTTCATTGTTCTGAATAACCCCACTATCCATCAACAGGTGATGGAAAAACAGAATGGGGTCTGCCCACACTGTAGACTATTACACAGCCATGAAAAGGAGTGAAGCTCTGACATAGGCGATAGCATGGACAAACCTCAAAAACATGACGCTTGGTGAGATTATACAGACACAGAAGGTCACGTATCGTACGACTCCGTTTATACGAAATGTCCAGAACAGGCAGACCCCTGGAGGCAGAAAGTAGATAAGTGGGTGCCAGGGGCTGGGGGAGGGGGCTCTGGGGAGCGCTAATAGGTGAGCCTTCCTTCTGGGATGGTAACAATGGCTGCAAAACCCAACGCGTGTACTAAATGTCAGTAATGGTAAAGTTCATGTTGTGTGTATGTTACAATTTAAAAAGAAAACCAAACAAATCTCTGTGCCTCCCCCTAGTGCTGAGACATGAGTTTTAACATCCTGCAGTCAGAAAAGGTGAGCCTGTCAAGGTAATGAGCTGGACACAGGAAATCAAACAAGGACTCATGACCAGGGGCCTCCTCAAGCCCAAGCATCTTACCCGTGGGGCGGGAGGTGGGGGCCCGTCTGGGAGGGATGGGAAAGAGCCGGCAGCAGAGCCTGGATCTACCTGGTGCATCCAGCCTCTGTGGTCCCAGCGAGGGGAGTGTGAAATATTTAACATGCGTAGATTCTTTTAGCAAAGCAAAGAAAACTGAATGAGAGACCAGAATGCTAAAATTACTGATTTTAAAAGCTCTATCTATAAAGTTCTCTTTTGTAAGAACTTTAGAACGTTGGGCCAGAAACTCAAGCTCTCTGAACCACGGCTGTGCAAGCACGAGGGCACCTGCTCAAAATGACAACCACTCACGTCCCACTTACAACCCTGTTTCCCAGACCTCATTTGCGGCTGGCACACCTGGAGACCAGGTCTGCACAGGGAATCCGCTTTCACAAACGCAGGCGCATGTGGGGATTGCAAAGCGCTGGTGAAATGCAACCAGGCAGTCTGTGAACGCAGTGGGGTGAGCACAGAGCTCCCTCCCGAGCCATGATCCTCACCTTGGGCACATTCACCACCCGATCAAATCAGCCTGTCTGGGTGGGGCCGGGCAGAAGGCGACTCCCAGGTCCAGCCACCTGGGAAAAAGCGCTGGCCCAAGAGTCTGCCCTTTTGCTGTGGTCACCCCACTCTCACCATCACATGGCTAGATTCTTCCTGCCTCCTGCCCTGCCATGGAGACGCCACCTCCCCATTGCCAGCCTGGAGGAAAGCAAATAAAAGGGAGGAAGAGCACCTTCCTTCCATCCAGCTGCCTGGGGGTTCTTGTCCTTGGAGTTCTCGGCAAGCTTAGTAAAGTAAACCCCAATGCCGATGACCCCCGAGCCAGTAAGTTAAACCACTCCTTTTCCTAGTCAGTCTTTCACTCCCTAAGCTAAGAAACAAGGACAGTGCAAAACAGTTACTGATGTAGTTTGGGTTTTTTTAAGTCAGCAATAAATTTACATGATACAACGTGTGAAAGATATAAAAGCATAACTGCCCTTCCTCTTGTAGCCCCCAGGCTCAAGAGGAGAAGCGTGGTACTAGTTTCTTACGGCTCCCTCCAGAAATAGTCTGTGCACTGAAAACCATAAAGTGTGTTTTAAAATGTGAGTAGAATAATCGAGTTATAAACCTGACCTCTGAAAATTAAAGGAAATATGAGCCCTAACTATTCTCTAGTCCCCGCTACACAGGCTTCCTTGTTAAGTCAGACCAATGGTGCCTCATGGAGGGAACACAAGGAATGCTGTTGGTCCCCCAGTGAGGGCGGAGAGAACCCCCTCCCCATGCTACCACCCATCTGGATGTAGAAGCAGAAAGGGAAACTCTCTCCAAACGGTCCTTAGCAACACAGCTGGGGAGTCAGGTCAGCACCTACGGTCTGGCCAAGCCCGCATGCAGGGGAGGACAAAATAAGACCCATCACAGACCTGATGGAGGACGGACAGAGGCTTCAGGAGGCCAGCTCCCTCTGCAGGGGCCAAGGCAGCCCCGCGAGACCAGCACCCCGTGGGCTGACCTGGTCCAGGGCCATGTTGCGATAAACATCCCTGCAGGAACCACCTTTTTAACCAGCAGACGTTGGCTTCTAAAACTGTGAATGAGCCACTAAGACATCTGTTGAGGTCATAAACTGATCTGAAATCAAAAAGAATTTGTGAGAAACTCGTTTAAAATCGCCAATGAGGGGACTTCCCTGGTGGTGCAGCAGTTAAGAATCCGCCTGCCAATGCAGGGGACACAGGGTTGAGCCCTGGTCTAGGAAGATCCCACATGTCACGGAGCAAGTAAGCCTGTGTGTCACGACTACTGAGGCTGTGTTCTAGAGCCCACGAGCCGCAACTACTGAGCCCGTGTGCCACAACTACTGAAGCCCATGCGCCTAGAGCCTGTGCTCCACAACAAGAGAAGCCACCGCAATGAGAGGCCAGCACACTGCAACGAAGAATAGCCCCAGCTCGCCGCAACTAGAGAAAGCCTGCACGCAGCAACAAAAACCCAATGCAGCCATAAATAAATTTACAAAAATAATAAAATAAAATCGCCAATGGGATCCCCACCTCAATCTTAGCTTAGCTTGAATCATTTAATTCTCATGAGCATATCAGTTTGAGAATGTTTTTCTAAGTTTTATACCCTATAAGTGAAGACCTAAAAAATTACTCATTATATAAAATGAAACAGCCAATGTGCAAGATTCATTTTCACTTACCTAATAAATCACTTTCAACAAATACATTAATATTTTCTTAAGGAATAATGACTTCCAGTCAATCAAAAACTAAAAATCAAATGTTCTGTGCCAGGAATGGTAAGTGTGCCTTTCTAAGATCATTTTTGTGTGTCATTATTTTTATTCTGGAAGTTTTAACTAATCAAAGTGGTGGTTCAAAATAAAATTTGGAAAATTTAGGAGCGTATTGATTCTGTTCCTGTAACAGAATTTCATGGGAGGACTTCCCTGGTGGTCCAGTGGGTAAGACTCCACGCTCCCAATGCAGGGGGCCTGGGTTCGATCCCTGGTTGGGGAAGTTCCACACGCCATGTGGTGCAGCCAGAAAAATAAATAAATAAAATAAATAATAATGATGTCTCTTGGCCAGTTTGACTTTAAAAAATATATATATTTATCTATTTATTTATTTATTTGGCTGCGCAGGCTCTTCATTGCAGCATGCAGGATCTTTAGCTGTGGCATGCGGGAATCTTTTAATTGCAGCATGCGGGATCTAGTTCCCTGACCAAGGATTGAACCTGCGCCCCCTGCATTGGGAGCACGGAGTCTTAACCACTGGACCACCAAGGAAGTCCCCATTTTGACTTTTTAACACATGGCATCTTTACTAAGTGAACTGGAAGGTCTGTCATTGGCAGAACTCATGCAGTAACTTGTGATGATAAGTCATTTGACCCATGATAAACACTGCAAATAGTACACATTACAGCCACTGTGGAAAACAGTGTGGAGGTTCCTCAGAAGACTAAAATAGAACTACCATATGATCCAGCAATCCCACTCCTGGGTATATACCCAGACAAAACTATAATTCAAAAAGATACAGGGAATGGGGCTTCCCTGGTGGCACAGTGGTTAAGAATCCACCTGTCAATGCAGGGGACACGGGTTCGAGTCCCGGTCCGGGAAGATCCCACATGCCGTGGAACAACTAAGCCCGTGTGCCACAACGACTGAGCCTGCGCTCTACAGCCCACGAACCACAACTACTGAGCCCATAGGCCACAATACTGAAGCCCGTGCGCCTAGAGCCCAGGCTCTGCAACAAGAGAAGCCACCACAATGAGAAGCCTGCCCACCACAACGAAGAGTAGCCCCCACTTGCTGCAATGAGACAAGGCCCACGTGCAGCAACGAAGACCCAACGCAGCCAAAAATAAAATAAATAAAATAAATTTATTAAAGAAAAAAAAGATACAGGGAATTCCCTGATGGTCCAGTGGTTAGGACTCAGCGCTTTCACTGCGGTGGCCTGGGTTCAATCCCTGGTTGGGGAACTAAGATCCTGCCAACTGTGCGGTGAGGCCGAAAAAAAAAAAAAAAAAAAAGATACATGCACCCCAATGTTCACAGCAATGCTATTTACAATAGCCAAGACATGGAAACAACCTAAATGTCCATTGACAGATGAATGGATAAAGAAAATGCAGTACATATATATACTGGAATACCACTCGGCCATAAAAAAGAATGAAATGATGCCATGTGCAGCAACATGGATGCAACTACAGATTATCATACTAAGTGAAGTCACTTATATGTGGAATCTAAAATATGACGCAAATGAACCTATCTATGAAACAGAAACAGAATCACAGAGGAAGACTGGTGATTATCAAGGGGGAGGGGGTTGGAGGAGGGATGGATTGGGAGTTTGGGGTCAGCACATGTAAGCTTTTATATATAGACTGGATAAACAACAAAGTCTCACTGTATAGCACACAGAACTATAGTCAATATCTTATAATAAACCATAATGGAAAATAATATTTAAAAAGGCATATATATATATGTATAACTGAATCACTTTGCTGTACAGCAGAAATTAACACATTATAAATCAACTATACTTCAATTTTTAAAAATAGTGTATGTTAGCTATAAAATCATAAAGAGAACATCTTGTCAAGCTCCAGAATCTACACACACTTTTAGGCCATAAGAGTTCAGAGTTTAAAAAAAAAAAAAGAGTTCAGAGTTTTATTCATAACTTTGTAAAATGCTATTTATGTATAAAACAAAGCAGGAAAACATATTGAGAGGGGTTACGTTTACAGAATACTTCAAGGTATTACTTTTCTTAAACGTACATGCCTACTTAAGTAATATTTAAGGAAGTCAAGCAAAGTAATAGTACAATTCCACTGTTGTGTACGTTGTCAGTGACAAAAATAAAAATGCTTTGGTGGTTAAAAAAGAGAAAGACAGAGAGAGATTAGCACCAAAATAAAAGAACCCTAACTGCATGTACGTAAGGGTACAGGATGGCGAGAAAGAGCAGATTTTGAAGCTGGGTTTGGTAGTGAGCTCTGCCTCTGGATTGTGGCTTTCCTCAGTTTCTTTTTCCTATTAGGTTGTTGGGAAGGTTTGGGTAGTGCATGTAGAGCTGGGGGCTCAGTGTTCGGCGGGGGCGCAGGGGGGCGATTCCCTCCATCGTTGTCACCACCCTCTCCCTGTGCTGCTCCTTCTCTTCTCCAGACACAGAGACCTCAGGCATCTCACCAGCGCCCTCTTCCTGTTAAACGAAGTGTTTCAAGCCTGGTGCTGCCCAAGGAGTTGAGGGTCTATATTTGAGATCCTGAGAACCTGAACTTCACTAAGGAACACAGTCTCTTTGCACTGAAGGGTCCCAAGTCCTCCAGTGAAGTCCCATGACCTCCCACCCCTCCGTAAGGGGGCTTCACAAAGCCTGGGTCCTACACCACTGGCAACACACAAGACAATTTAGGTGGTGCCAGGTGAACAGTTTTATTTCTAGTTATCTCTGTATTTTTTCACAGATGTCTTTCCGTTTATGGTGACAGTGGTCTTAGACTTCCAGTAACTGATAAAGGTTCCTTCCCTAACTGTTTATTTTGAAGTTACTGCTTTATAGGAAGTTGCGAAGATCATACCGAGAAGCCCCGTCTCAGCCTTCCCCAGCGGTTACAGCACAACTGCAGAACCGTATCAAAACCAGGAGAGCGACGTCATAGTTCTATGCCATGGCGTTCCCTGTGTAGATTCACGTATATCAAGATACAGAACTATATTCCATCACCACAAAGAGCCACACCCACCATCCCTCTCCCCTGGCAACCACCAACCTGTTCTTCATTTCTAAAATTTTGTCATTTGGGGAATGTTATGGAAATGCAATAACATAGTATGTGAACTTTGAAACTGGCTTTTTTCACCCAACACAATGCCCTTGAGGTCCCTCTGTGCTGCTGCTGTATGAATACAGTTGATTCCGTGTATTGCTGAGTAGTCGTCCCTCAGTATTCACAGACGCTCAAGTCCCTTACATCAAATGGGATGCACAACCCTACACACACACCCCTCGCCATACACCTTAAATCATCTCTAGATAACCTATAATACCCAGTACACTGTAAATGCTATGTAAACAGTTGCCAGTGTGCATTGAACTCAAGTTTCACTTTTTGGAACTTTCTGGATTTTTCCGCCTGGAATACTTCCAATCTGCAGCTGGTTGAATTCACAGATGGGGAACAGGGGATACAGACAGCCAACTCAGTTTTTAAAGAAATGGCAGCTTTGTAGTTTGTTACTCACATATGTAGGATTGCTGTATTTTCTGTGTGGCTCAGCCTTTTTATCATTGCACAATGCCCCCCGTCCCCAAGTAATTCTTGCTCTAAAGTCTATCTGACATTAATAGCTCTTCTTATCGTCTCTTAATGTTTGCATGGTATATCTTTTTCCATCCTTTTATTTTCAATCTACCTATATCATATATTTGAAGTAGGTTTTTTTTAGACAGCACAGGGATCTTTTTTTTTTTCTTTTGGCAGTGCCAGACGGCTTGCAGGATCTTAGTTCCCTGACCAGGGATCGAACCTGGGCCACGGCACTGAAAGCACTGAGTCCTAACCACTGGACTGACAGGCAAGTCCCTGGATCATGTTTTTTTTTTTTTTTTTTCAAATCCACTCTGCAAATCTGTATTTTCAGACCACTTACTTTTAAGGAAATTATCCATATATTAGGCCTTTATTCTGCCTTTTGTTGTTTGTTCTCTGTTTTTTGTTTCTCGCTTTTATTCTTCCTGACTTCCTGTGGATTACTTTATGAATAAGGGAAATATTATTTACAATTCTAGTTTTATTTATCTAGGTGCTTTAGCGTGTTTCACTGAAGATTTTTAGTGGTTGATCTGGACATTATTAGACACACCTAACTTAACACAGTCTCCTGCTGTCAGCATTTTCCTAGTTCAAGTGAAGTGTAGAGACCTCACGTCCCTGCTTTAAGCCTTTACCAGTCTGTGTATAATAGAATTGTGTTAAATATCTCCTTTACATACATCTACACATCAGTGTTATATTTTTGCTTCGTTCATGAAACATAATTTAGAAGACTCAAGAGAATGAAAGTCTATTATATTTACTCATATTTTTGCTTTTTCTGTTCTTTCTTTCTTCCCAATGTTCCAAGAATCCTTCTCTTAACATTTCCTTTACGTTTCAAGAACCTCCATCAGTCATTCTCTTAGAGCAGGTTTGCTGGCAACCAATTTATTTTCCTTCACATGATAATGTCTTTATTTCTCCATCATTCCTGATGAATAATTCCCCAGATACAGAATTCAGTGCTTGACATTTGATAGGTTCTTTTCTTTCAGCCCTTGAAAAACATGATGCCACTTCCTTCTGGCCTTCACGGTTTCCAGTGAGAAATCTGCTGTCCTTTGAATTGTTTTTCCCCATAACTAAGATGTCAATCTCTCTTGCTGCTTTCAAATTTTTTTCTTTGTCTTTAGTTTTCAGAAGTTTAATTACAATGTGTCTTGGCATGGGTTTCCTTGGGTTTTTCCCGCTGAAGGTTTGCTCAGCTTCCTGAACCTGTAGGTTTACATCTTTTGCCAAGTGGTGGATATGTTCAGCCATTATTTTGGTTTCTGGGGCAGCAGCACAGCTGTGAGAATCCGGGGTGGGAGAGCTACAGCCCAGGCCATGGGGCCTCTGGACATGGCTCCCTCCTCCAGCTCTGTGCCCCTGGCCTCTCTGGTGTTTTCTCTTAAAGTGTATTTAACTAGAAAAAGTGAGTTGATTAAAGAAAAGTACTAAATAAAAATAACTGTGTAGTTATGCTGCGAGTATGGCACAATCCTGAGTGGCACATGAATGAAGTGGGAACACTGCTTTCTTGGCCTTTTCCTGTCCCTTCTGGGGACACCTCCACTCCTGGAATATGGAGCCAAGCCCTACACGCTGCACAGTCCTGGTTACTAGGAATTTGCCATATTCTGAACTAAAATCTGCTCTCCTGTAACTGTCCCCTGATCCAGATTCTGTGCTTTGGAATAATATCTAATCCCTTTACCTACATGTAAACCCTTCAAGTGTCCAAAGAGCATAAATTAAAAAACTGTGTTTGGGAGGGTGTCACCTGCTACTCCCACAGCTGTGGCCCCCATGATGGGTTGCAGACCCTCCGGTGTCCCTGAAAAGCCTAATCCTAACACTTCTCTGTGTCTAAGTCCACCTAAAACATCCTTCCCTTTCAAACCCTACCCACCCCTCAAGGCCCATGGAAAATGCCATCTTATTTATGAAGCCTTTTCTGGTTCTTCTAACCAAATGTGACCCAAAGCCAGTCTGGCTTTTTTTTTTCTTGGCAGTGGGGATACTTGTTTAAAAGGGAGGTCACAATTTAGGAATGATTCCCTATCTAATCTAAGTCACCACAGGTGGCGGTGTAGTCTAGAGCAGGGGCTGGGACTGGAGACCCCCTCCCATCCTAGGCACCCGGGCAGAGACCCCCTCCCATCCGAGGCACCCGGGCATCTACCCAACCTCTCTACACCAGTCAAGGTTCCTGTTTGCCAAAAACACTCTAGCTATTGTAGGCAGAAAGAGAATTTGTTGGAAAGAGATTAGACAGTGTCCAGAGTGGATGGGGAGACCAGAGAGTCAAACTCAGAAAACGGGTGGACGCCAGGGATGTAAGGTGGCTGAGGCTCCGTCGGGCCCATGGCCGTGGGGGCAGTCTGGTTCAGACACAGCCGCTGGCACCAGGCCCTGCCACCCCCAGGCTCTCTCAGGGGGACCCTCCGAGGACAGGCTGGGCAACCCAGCCCCCTCGGCTGGGACCCTTTCTCTCCACTACACGCTCTCACCAGCTCCCTGGAGAAGTCTGGAGACAACACCAAGCACAAACTGGCCCCAAAGAAACACAGCTCTCGGCAACTTCTCTGGCCCCTTTCTCTAGGACCAGTGAACCTCGCCCGGGAGCGTTCCCAAATAAAGCTCACTTGAAGCTTTAAAAAAAAAAAAAAAAGAAACACAGCTCTCAAACGTAGAGAAGCAGTGGGGAAACGTCACACCTGGGCTTTCCCAGTCCTGCGGGTTGAGCCACGCAGACCCCAGGCCTCAGGACACTGCACTGTGAGCAACACCAATGGCCACAGCCCTCACCTCAGGCAAAGCCTGACCTCACAGCGCTATTTTTATACTGGGGTCAGTAATAAAAAATTACAAAAAGGGAAATACTGAATTCTGCTTTGTAACGTCTTTGAATATTTGACGGGCTTCATGCAGAAGAGTGGCAGCAAGACGAGGGCCAAAGGGCAGAAGCCACAGCAGCCATTTCAGCTCCTGCGAGGCAAAAATGCCCTCCAGACGGAGGGTCCCAGCGCAGGGACAGCTCGGGACGCTCCAGCTCTGGCGTCTTCCGACTGGAGGTTGAAGCAGAACTGATCCTAAGCGCTGCTTCCCGTCATCCCTCTAAGAGCAAGGATTTCACTCACTGTTCCCGCAGAAATCACTGGCTCACTTGCATTACTCTGAATAATTTCTTTTTTTTTCCTTTTAATCATTAACAAAGTTCCAAGTTAAAGATACTTCATAACAGATAGGTGAAAGATACTGTGATCCTTCTCCAGGGAAGGTTTCTATTCTTCAGGAGAGAAAGCTGGGTAGGTAGGGAGGGCATATCCAGCATAACCAACTCAAGTAACAAAACTTTATTCACCTAAAAACAAACTGAGTTGGACAGAGGGAGAGATGATAACCTCTCTATTTGACACCTCGAGAATCCTCCCCCTCAGCCGGGTCCCTAAGGGCAGGCGGTGGGACCACAGTGCCGGGTGGGGAGGGGCAGTGAGGATGGGCCCGTGTCAGGTGGGTCGGCCCACGTGCCAACTGTGCTGCTGGCTGCACAAACGTCCACATGTGATAGACTCTCATATCATCAGACACACAGACAAGGGAGCCCATGTGAGAACTGGCGAAACAGGAATGGGGCAGGTCTGTGGCGCAGTGATCAGCACTGTGCCAGCATCTAGCTCCCACCTCTGATAATGCGCTAGCCCCAGGGACGTCACCACCAGGCCCGGGGGAAAGCACTTCAAGCTTTTTGTAATATCTTGTGAGTCTATAATTAGTTCCAAATAAACAGTCTAAAAAAAATAATAAAAACCCTTGAGGGGCTTCCCTGGTAGCACAGTGGTTGAGAATCCGCCTGCCAATGCAGGGGACATGGGTTCGAGCCCTGGTCCGGGAAGATCCCACATGCCGTGGAGCAACTAAGCCTGTGCACCACAACTACTGAGCCTGTGCTCTAGAGCCCACGAGCCACAGCTACTGAGCCCATGTGCTCCGCAACAAGAGAAGCGACCGCAACGAGAAGCTCGCATACCGCAACAAAGAGTAGCTCCTGCTCGCTGCAACTAGAGAAACCCTGCGCGCAACGAAGACCCAACGCAGTCAAAAATAAATAAATAATAAATAAATAAATTTTAAAAATAATTTAAAAAACAAACTTTGAGGGCTTCCCTGGTGGCGCAGTGGTTGAGAGTCCGCCTGCCGATGCAGGGGACACGGGTTCATGCCCCGGTCCGGGAAGATCCCACATGCCGTGGAGTGGCTGGGCCTGTGAGCCATGGCCGCTGAGCCCGCACGTCTGGAGCCTGTGCTCCGCAATGGGAGAGGCCACAACAGTGAGAGGCCCTCGTACCGCAAAAAAAAAAAAAACCAAACAAACAAACTTTGAGCAAGGGAGGGGGGTCAGAGCTTCCCCAGGGCCCGGCGACACCTCAGAACTGCCCAATCATGAAGTTTCTGCTCCAGAGGTGGGTACTGTTTCTGTTTTGTTCTGCTTGTTCTTGGCAGAACATCAACCACAGTGCAGTTCTACGAGGACATCCAAAAGAACAGCCAACCCCCAACCTGCCACTATTTCAAAATAATTACAGCCTTTCTGCAAACCCCCCACGGCAATCACTTCCCTTCCCACCGTGGGGAAAAGGTCCGTGTGGTTCCTTGCTGCTCGTGTACAGTGACACCCGGGAACATGTACAGTACCACGCAGGTGCCCGAGGTCACGGAGGGCCCGGGAGCAGGACCGTCTGGACAGCAGGGGAGCGCTTGTGGCGACGGCGGGGCCCCAGCGCCGCCAACACTGAGGACACGCCTGATCCTGAGCCCAGGTGTTGTGGCAGAAGGCTCACACCAAAGGCACACAGGCAGCTCAAGGTGCCAACCTGACCCCAGCAGACGCAAAGGGTTATCCCTAAGCCGAATCACTAAGTCTGTGAACTCCAGGCTTTTTTCCTTTTTGTTTCAAATCGAAGCTGCTGTTGTTAAATTCCACATAAAGAAGTAAGAGAAACTTAAAAAGTCTTTTGCCTCCAATACAGCAATGAAGCAGCTGCAACCATAACCTAGAATAAAGCGCATCCCTGAAATCAGGTGTGTTTACTAGCTCCTCGTTGTCCAGCACAGAAAAGACCCATAGCCAACGGCCTATGTGCTCTAAGTAACAGGCCCATTGGAAAGACAGGCTTCTGGAAGTCCAACCTGGGCATAAAAACGCATATTTCTGTGTTAGCTAAACTCAATGTGAGAAGTCTGGAGAACAGGGGTCCTGGGGAACATCAGGGCAGCAGATCTTAAGGGAAACACAATGCACATTTGTACACATATACAGAAAATTAAAGGAACACACTTCCCAGGTACTGAAAAGGAATGAAGTTTTCACTTAAAACAAAAGCTGTTAGGACACAACAAATGAAGAAAGGATAATAAAGGGAAAGACTCTGAGGTTAAGAGACTTGTATCTTTACCTCATTTGCATCTAATGTCCTTTTCTGTCATTTCTAACTAGCTCGTGGTCTTAAGGACAGAGATCAGAAATCGGTTTAGAGGATTTCCAGACAGTCACTGACTGGGATTTTCTCCTGCCACTTCTGAGCTTCTGAAATGATGACTATGCGGCACACTTTTTGACTTAAGTGTCAAGTAAAACGAAACAAAAAAGAAATGAAGAAAAATGTGAGAGATGAGAAAGAAAATGTATCAGTATGATACACATTAGGGTAAAAGGTATGAGTCTAAGAATAACCTGCTTGAGATAAACATGCAATCCCTGTGTACAGCTTTTCAAAGGGCCACACACCTGCAGGTGTGTCTGCTCAAGGCCAAACCTGCCCTCCTGCCTGGTGGGGAAGGACAGTAAAGCCCAGTAACAATTAACATTTGGAGGGGCAGGAATACGCAGTATTTGCGTAAAGGAAATAACTCCTTTTTCTCCAAGATCTCTTTCTTGAGAACAGTTTACTGAGACAGAGAGAACAGAAAATTCAAAAATAAAAATGTCTCTAACTTTTTTTGATGGATAAAGAAAGCATAAAGATTCTAACAGGTGAGACACTGAGAATAAATAAGCAATGATGCTGTTAAAAAAAAAAAGATTCTAACAAGGGCAGGGACTTTGCTGGTGTCTCAGTGCATAAGAATCCGCCTGCCAATGCAGGGCACGTGGGTTCAAGCCCTGGTCCGGGAAGATCCCGCATGCCGCAGAGCAACTAACCCCGTGAGCCACAACTACTGAGCCTGTGCTCTAGAGCCCGCGAGCCACAAATACTGAGTCTGCATGCTGCAACTACTGAAATCCACACACCTAGAGCCCATGCTCCGCAACAAGGGAAGCCACCACATTGAGAAGCCCGCGCACTGCAACAAAGAGTAGTCGCCGCTCGCCACAACTAGAGAAAGCCTGCATGTAGCAATGAAGACCCAATGCAGCTAAAAATAAATAAAATTAAATCTTAAAAAAAAAAAAAAAGATTCTAACAAGGGCAGAGGGAAAAGGGAAAATTGCCCCAACAAATAACTGACAATTCTATAGATATTATGAAAGTAGGGGGTTTAACCTTTTTAAACTAAAATTTGGTAACTTTTTTTTTTTTTGGGGGGGGGAGAAAAGATCACTTCAGGGGACTTTAATAAGAGATGCACCACCACCCCCAATTTTTAAATTTTCAATTTTACAGAATTCTTTTCGGACAACGAATCAAAGAGATCAGACTTTGAAAATTAAGCACTTCCACTGGAAAGGTAGTTTGCATATTTTAAAAATTGGTTTAAACTAAGTAAAATTTTTGTTCAGTTTAAACTGGATGCCTTAAAATCTTAACTCTGGTTTTAGTTGAGAATTTTGAGAACTTGGTACTACAGTCAGCTCTGTGACAGAATACGGAAGGAGTAGCCCACTTCTATTTGCCCAGACACAGAACACCTTCCTCCACTCACACAGGAACAGCTACTTCTCGTATTACTTGACCTCACTAGGGTGACAATTTCACAAAGTAGACATTATTTTAATCAAAGGTACCTGCAAATTAGAAAACACATAGAGAGAAAATACATTTAAATAGGCAGAGGAGAGGCCTGGAGGAAACAGCAGATGAGCTTTTTAATTTTTTATTATTTTTTTAATTTTTATTGGAGTGTAGTTGATTTACAATGTTGTGCAGATGA
>NW_020174705.1:236261-238942 GCF_003031525.2 Neophocaena asiaeorientalis asiaeorientalis | reverse complement strand
TTTTTTTTTTTTTTTTTTCAGATGAGCTTTTTAAATGGAGAAAATATGTAAGGAATACTTAGGAAAAGACTCTGATTATAGATTAACTTTACTATCTAGCTTCACCAGTTAGTAATAGAAACTGAAAGGATTTTGTCACTGGATTAAACCATGAAAAGATCAGCTTACCACTCTTGGACTGCGTACTGATATGGTCCAGGGTGACTCTGAAGGTGCAGCTGGGAGTGGAGCAGATTTCTCTCTTTCCACTGGGGAGCTCTCACCCCCAGTTCACACTCAGCGGGGTTACTTTTCTAGAGGACAGAAATTACATTGGACAAAACATACTGCATCTTGTCATGTATCCACTGGGCATGTGTTTTATCTGCAAATCGCCTTTTGTCCACTTGGCCTTGCTGTGATTTGACCAGTAAGGGATCCTGGTTTTCTTTTCTTTTCTTTTTTTTGTCTGTGCCAGGCGGCTTATGGCATCTTAGTTCCCCACCAGGGACTGAACTTGCACCCTCAGCAGTGTAAGCGCAGAGTCCTAACCTCTGCATCACCAGGGAACTCCCAGGGATCCGGATTTTCAAGTCTTCCCTCAGGATGGTCCTCCTGCCAGGAGGCCCTCTCAGTGCTCCAAGCCTTGGCTGGACTACCATCAAGCCTACGTGAGCACTGTGGACCAGGAAGGCCACCTTCCACCTGAGAACTCGAACTTTTTCTTTCAAAGCACCCATAATACTCCTCCCACAGCCTCTGACCGAGAGCTATTTTAGGGCAGCAGGACTTCCCTGGTGCTAAACAAACGACAGACACTTGGTAAGTGTCAGTTAAACTAAGTGTCAGTGAAACAGGGGAGAGAGCTTTTGGGAGCCATTCCTTGACAAGAAGGTGAGATAAGGCCCATCAAGTTCTTCATTCAAGAGCTTGTCTGGATGCACAGACCTCATGACCTGTAATCACAAACCGATCTTTTTTTTTTTTTCTGGTACGCGGGCCTCTCACTGTTGTGGCCTCTTCTGTTGCGGAGCACAGGCTCTGGAAGCACAGGCTCCGTGGCATGTGGGATCCTCCCAGACTGGGGCACGAACCCGCGTCGCCTGCATCGGCAGGCGGACTCTCAACCACTGCGCCACCAGGGAAGCCCCACAAACCGATCTTATAGTGTGAGTGCTCAAATGCTCGTCCCCAAAGCCAGCTGTGACATATACAAACGGTTTAGGAATTTCTTATACATTAGGAGGCCTGTGTCCCGGCCCAGTGGCCCGAGTGTTCTGACAGCACTTCAACCAGAGGCATGTGAGAGACGCCCACAGAACCCAACTGGGCAGACTGGGTTTTCGGCTGAGCAAAGCAGAAGTCAGACAATGACGGCTACAGTGTTTAGCCGTTTACAGCCGAACAACTACTTCTTCTCTTCACCAAACAATAATCTCAAGACAGACAATAGGCCCTTAATCATCTTTCAAATGAGAACAAATTTTAAGGTCATGCATGGTTCCCGGTTAAAGGCAAGTGTTTCACAGGCAGCTCAGTGCTTAGGACCTGAACCTCAGCACACAGTTCCTCTCCACGAGATGCAAAACTTTCAGAGTAATTGAGGGCAGCTCACATACCACCTAAAAGGGAGTTACGGAGAAGTGGCTATCAGAATTTTAGACAAGCAACTGTTACACAGAACAAGTTTTGTAGGTTTGTCTGTAAAATAACATGGAGTAAGCTTTTTTCCTGAGTTCTAAGGAAGATTCAATTTCCTTTGATTCCCCCACAAATCAGTGTTTCTTCTTGTCCTTACATTAAGGACAGCAGAAGCTCTTAAGAAGATAAAGTATAATTCTTACTTGATCACTTTTGATCAACCCTATAAATATGCCTTAACTTCACTTTACTTATTTACCTTTATTTTTTAAAAACCTGTTGTCACATAAATGTTTAAATATTCATGAAAGTAGAGACCACCAGCCCCATTCATCCACGACCCAGCTTCAACAATTACCAACACAGAGCCAACCTTTTCCATCTACAGACCACACTTCTCTCCCATGCCCCACCTCCAATTTCTTAAAAAATTTACTCCAATTTTTAAACAGTTAGAGATATGCCACTAGATCTCTCAATATCTGCTTCCTGGTTATTCATTTAGGAATCAGCATTCTTCTTTTTGGACACTACATCCAGACAACCTAAGCTCCATGAAGGATTTTACAAAGTCAGAGTGGGAACAAAACTCACTAAGTTTGTGGTTTTTCTAAAGACTGATTTCGGGTGAGGTACGTAGTAAATTTTGCAACAACCACAAACCCTGTAGATTCTGATGTATCTCTTCAGTTGAACCCCTCCTTTCAACGGCCGCTACTTTAGATCGTATTTTTATAACTTCTCACCTGGATTTCTGTAGCCCTCTCAAACCTTCCTTGATGCTGCAAGAGACATCTTTCTAATATCTCCTGATCATGTCATTCCCCTGCTTGAAATTCCTGACTGACGCTTCACAACTTTAGAACAAAGCTCAGCCACCTGAGTTTGCCTTCAGGTCTTTCCACCACCTGGCTATCGCCTACCTCTAGTATCATGTCTTCCCAAACCCTATACCCAACGTCTGTTCCCCCGTCACAAGGCTGACCTACCAGTAACTCCTACTGGACCTTCATAGCCCACTCAAACCAGTCCCCCAGCCACCCACCACCCACCCCCGCTCC
>NW_020174705.1:224233-236162 GCF_003031525.2 Neophocaena asiaeorientalis asiaeorientalis | reverse complement strand
CCACCCACCACTGCTCCATACCCACTGAGCCACTGGTGAGACCTACCCCCAGATGGTGAAGAACTTCGGAGGGCATCACTCGTTTATTGCCTTTGTCTTCCCAGGACAAAGCATAGTGCACGGCATAAAATAAACATACACATTCACCTGTCTGAATAAATGTCCAATTCTTGCTATGCTCTGCTTGTAAACTTTTCTAACTGATTTGAAATAGATAGCATGTATCAGACATAGGGGTCAATTTGACTACCCGACATCCACTCCTTCTCTCTGTAACAGCACCTGGGCTTTGTCTGGGTAAATCCACTTTCCCACAAGCTTAGTGTGGTTCTGGTAACTTTGGGGAGGGCTCCTTACCCAGGGCTAGCTAACTAATCAGATTCACATGATTAGGACCCAACTGAATACTAGATCCGGAACTGCAACTGGAATTACAGGAATAGGCACTCTTTTCCCACAGGAGTGGTTTTAAAATATGTTCACAAGCTCTTTGATGTGCCTCCCTTCAAAGGCGAAGTCTTTAGTACCTAGTGATGCCAGCAAACAGAATATGGCAGGAGCAGCAGCAAAATTCCAAAATTAGATCATAAAAACCATGGTGACTTCCACCGTCCTCTCTCTCCTCTCTTATCGCTTGCTCTTAGGGAAGACAACGACATGTGAGGACGTGGGCCCTGTGGCTAGGAAATAAGGATTCCAGCCAACAGCCAGCCAGCAAGGAACTGAGGCCTTGAGTGAGTGGACTGTCTTGAAGTCAGACCCTCCGGTCCCAATCAAGACTTTAAATGACTGTGTCCCCAGCCAATATCTTGGCTGTAACCCCATAGAGTCCTTTGGGACTTCCCTGGCGGTCCAGTGGTTAAGACTCCACGCTCCCAATGCAGGGGACATGGGTTCGATCCCTGGTTGGGGAACTAAGATTTTGCATGTTGCATGGAGTGGAAAAAAAAAAAAAAGAATCCCATGAGAGTCCTTGAACTATAATCACCTAATTCACTCCTGAATTCCTGACCCACAGAAACTGGTAATAAATGTTTGATGTTTTAATCCATTAAAACATCATTGATGTTGATTTGTTACGGAGCAGCATATAACTAATACAAGCAGGTAGAGCAGAGGCAGGAACCTGAGAAGAAGAAAGGCAACATAGAGAGAAACAGGTCAAAGAGAAAGTGTGTGAGAGGATGGTAGTAAGACCCCCACACTCCATCACTAAATCCTGATGATCTCATTTAAGCCCCTGGCCCCATCTATTTCTGGTCCCCTGGACTTTCCTAAGTGAAAGTAGGTGGAATGCCTCCAGAGGTTGATCTCGTTTTAATGGACGCTTGACACTTGAAGCCAAAAGCACTCCAATCCGTGCAACAAGGACTCAGAGAACTGGTAAAATGCCCAAATAAATGTCCACTTCATTGATAACAGGGTCATTTCCATTTCACTCTTTCCTGATCCGTATTCTCTCTTTAGCATGCTCCATATTTTGCTTATTTATCTTACTTATTATCTGTATCCTCCCATAGAATTGAAGCTCCTTGAGGACAGGAATTCTGTCTTGATGAGTGCTATATGCCTGGCACCCAGCAGACACTCAGTACTTGCTGAGTTCATCTAGGCTGCTGTAACTTCAGGCTCACAGGGAAAGTGCAAAGAGAGCAATGGAGCCATCTGGTTGAGGCTCAGAAGAACATTAGCAGCCTAGGGGTAGGTGAGCACATCGCACAAGCTCCTCAGCTGAAATCACGGAGTTGCAAGTACTTGCAGTTGTCTATACCCTGATAACCTATCAGTCAGTTCCCAGGCAATCAAGTCATGGGGGAGGTGAGAACTCTCACAGACTGACAGCGTTCTTCCCCGCTTTTAAACTCTGCTTTGCTTTTGCTTAGTAAGACAGGCTGTAGGGAGCAATCACCTCTATAGGTGAGTAACCGTCAGCTGAGCTTTGGATTACTGAGCCAGTCGTCAAACAGACGCCGTCCTAGAAAGAGGACATGCATATCTGACCCTGGCGAGAGGCAGCTCATTTTAGTATTAGTATATTTTTAATTACTTCCAGGCAACCCGTGCAGCGATGGCTAGCTTGCCTCCTATGCAGCCAACTGGGGTGGGAAGGTTCCTAATGGGAGTTAAATCCTGTCTTTGGGGGAAAGCGGGGCTGAACTGAGCGCCACACAAACCCAGGCTGTGGCAGTCGGTCCTGCCAACCCGCTGCGCTGCCCGGCTCCCGCGTAGCTCCTCCACCCACAGCGCGGCGCGGACACGCACGGACTCCAACGCTGGGCGGTGGGCGAGAGCACGGGCGGGCTCTTGGGCTGGGGTCTCCCGGGGCCCCGCGCCGACGCGGAGAGACACGGCCCGAGAGGGAAGAGGTGGACCCGCGCGAGGCCGCGGAGCGCACGCGCGAGAAGGAAGAGGACGCGCTACTCACCCGCCGCCGCGCCCTCCCGAGGATGCCAGAGCTGTTGCCCGCGCCGCCACCAGGCTGCTCGGCCCCGCTCCTGGCGTCACTTCCGGTCGGGCGGGGCGGAAAGCGCGCTCAGGCCCCGCCCCACGGCCGGCTCGGTTGCTGAGCAACGCGGACGGTAGTGTCAGACCCGCAGATTGCTTTGGGGGTGCTGCCGGTCCGCTCCGGTTCCGCGGTTGTTAGCGCGTTCGAGCATCTTTAGTTGGTTTTACTTGCGTTGGCCTGACGTTTCCTCTTACGGAAGTGCCTGTTCTGGTCGTTGGTCCAGGTTTCTGCTGAAAGGCTTGTCTTTTCGTGTTGTTTCCTGGCGCTCTGAATTGGATATTAAGTTTTTGTCGGTGGCGTGTGTTGTAAATATCTCGGTTTGCGTCTCGTCTTTTCACTTTAATATTAAAAAAATGCCAGGGCTTCCCTGGCGGCACAGTGGTTGAGAATCTGCCTGCCAGTGCAGGGGACACGGGTTCGAGCCCTGGTCTGGGAAGATCCCACATGCCGCGGAGCGGCTAGGCCCCTGAGCCACAACTACTGAGCCTGCGCGTCTGGAGCCTGTGCTCTGCAGCAAGAGAGGCCGCGACAGTGAGAGGCCCGCGCACCGCGATGAAGAGTGGCCCCCGCTCGCCGCAACTAGAGAAAGCCCTGGCACAGAAACGAAGACCCAACACAGCCAAAAATAATAAATAAATTAATTAATTAAAAAAAAAAAAAGCCAATATTTTATGGTTAGTACTTTCTGTGTCTTGATTAAGGAATCCTTTCCTACCCCCTTACTCTCCCACGTATTTTCCTAATGTTTTTTTAAAGTTTTGATTTTAACATTTAAGTCCTTAATTCAGCTTGGAGTAGCTTTAGTATGGGGTAAGAAGGTAACTTCATTTTTCTTTTTCCATTTGGATAACCAGGAGTGCTAATGCCATTTATTTAGTCCCTCTTTCCCCCAACGATCTGGCATATTTTTAAAAAAACAATGTATATGCATGAGTTTCTGTTGGGTTTTTTAAATTCAGCTCTATTATTTATTTATTTAAATTTATTTAATCTATTTATTTTGGCTGCTTTTGTTCTTTGTTGTGGTGCACGGGCTTCTCATTGCGGCGGCCTCTCCCGTTGTGGAGCATGGGCTGTAGGCGCGGACCTCAGTAGTTGTGGCTCGCGGGGTTGGTTGCTCCGCGGCATGTGGGATCCTTCCGGACCAGGGCCCGAACCACTGTCCCCTGCATTGGCAGGCAGATTCTCAACCACTGCGCGACCAGGGAAGCCCCTATTATTTTTTTTAAATAAATTTATTTATTTATTTTTGTCTGCATTGCGGCACACGGGCTTTCTCTAGTTGTGTTGAGTGGGGGCTACTCTTCGTTGTGGTGCGCAGGCTTCTCATTGCGGTGGCTTCTCTTGTTGCGGAGCACGGGCTCTAGAACGCGGGCTTCAGTAGTTGTGGCTCTCAGGCTCTAGAACGCAGCCTCAGTAGTTGTGGCGCACGGGCTTAGTTGCTCTGCGGCATGTGGGATTTTCCCAGATCAGAGCTCAAACCCGTGTGTCCCCTGCATTGGCAGGCGATTCTTAACCACTGCGCCACCAGGGAAGTCCTCAGCTTCATTATTGATAACTTTGTCCTAATGCTCACACAAGGTGTTCTGCATCAAACCAGGTTTCTTGTGAATTACCCCACAGTAATAGTAAGTATGAAACATCCCTCACACCTCCCACAGACCTCCCCCGACCCAGCCCATTGAGAACTGATGGAAATTTTTCCTTTGTGAGTGGACTGACACAACATCCCTAGGTGAGGGATTCAGAGAAATGACTTCCATCTGTTCATAAAGGGAAAGAGACATCTGTCCTCCTCATCTCCTGAAAGGATCCCCTCTGGACTCAAGTATTTTGATATTTAGATGAATCTCTCCAGGCCCAGGCAGCCCCAGGGTACCTGGGCACCTAACCCAGCCTGAAACTACTTGACCCTCTCAGAAAGATAAGGCAAGTTATTATACTTTTGAATCACAGCAATTAACTAGACAAATTACTACAGACTTCATTCTCCTAAGCATCTGAAGAGTCTCAGGGGACTAGGGCTTTTTACCGGAGCACTGGGAGATGGAGGGAAGTCTTAAATGCCCACAGCTTCTTCCTGGGATCATTACATTCTCTTCTGGCGTGCAAGTGCCACACAATCTCAGTTACAATACCCTTATAGTAACTCTTGATACCTGGTTGGACAGGTCCCTCCACCTTATTTTTCTTCTGGAAAGCTTCAGCCATTCATTCTTCAGTCAAAATCACAATCAGGCCAAGTTCCACAAAAGAACCCTGTAGGGCTTTTCAGTAGAATGGTCCCCAGTCTGTAAATCACACTGGAGAACTGACATGATTTATCTTCTTACATAGAACGCGGGCTCAGGATTTCCCCGGTGGCGCAGTGGTTCAGAATCCACTTGCCAGTGCAGGGGACACGGGTTCGAGCCCTGGTCTGGGAAGATCCCGCATGCCGCGGAGCAGCTAAGCCCCTGTGCCACAACTACTGAGCCTGTGCTCCAGAGCCCGCAAGCCACAGCTACTGAGCCCGCATGCTGCAGCTACTGAAGCCTGCTCACCTAGAGCCCGTGCTCCGCAAAAAGAGAACCCACCGCAATGAGAAGCCCACACACTGCAACGAAGCGCAACGAGGAGTAAACCCTGCTCACCACAGCTAGAGAAAGCCTTTGCGCAGCAGCAAAGACCCAATGCAGCTATAAATAAATAAATAAAAAAGAACATGGGCTCAGACTCTCTCTGCACTTAATTTAGGCCTTCTGTGATGTCTTACAGTAAGATTTTTATTTCTTTTGTTAGATGGCATTTTGCGGTTTTCAGTGCTATTGATAATATTTTCTTGGGCATTCCCTGGCAGTCCAGTGGTTAGTACTCTGTGCTTGCATTGCAGGGGGCACAGGTTCGATCCCTTGTTGGGGAACTAAGATCCCACAAGCCGTGAGGTGCAGTCAAAAAAAAAAGTGTCTTTAAAAAATATTACATTTTCCATTGTTGGCATATCGAAATAGTGCAAAGATTTCCATATTTTTTTTTAACCAGCAACCATTCTAAGAATATCTTTAATACTTTGTTGGTGGATTCTTTTGAACTTTCTCGGAATATAGTCATATAATCTGAATAAAGACAATTTTGTTTCTTCCCCCTTAATCCTTATGTCTTTATTTTTCTTGCCATTCTGAGCTGATAAATAGAAGCAGTAGTGTGCATCTTTGTCCTGTTCCTGATTTTAAAGAGAATATTTACAATAGTTGACCATTTGCTGTAGGATTTTTTTTTTGTAGATACTCTTTAACAGGTTAGAAATGTTTCCTTCTAATCCTAATTCCCTAAGAGTTTTTCTTATTGTTGTGAAATAAAATTCATATTTTATGGCAAGACAAGAAAAATTTAATCATAAAAAATTCTTCTCTGCCCTTTGCCTCCCGTCTCCCCACCACTGTGCATTGTATATCTGCATTATGCATCGACCAAACCTCCGCATCTGCAGAAATACCTGCTCAACCATAAACAGCAGCGTTCTCCCAGCACCCACAAGAGGACTCCTTAAAAGATAACATTCTTTCTTGATCTTGTACGGGACCACATGACCTACCACAATGACACTTAGATCTGGATCATGTAAACTGTCAATAATATGTGATGTACAGCCCTCTGTCTCAAAAAACTTAAAGAACTGTTCCTTGACTTCTAATGGGCAGAACAGTTCTCAGAGCTTTCTGAGTTGCTCTTCCTGGGTTATAGTTCTCAAATTTGGCTCGGATAAAATTTTTCATTTCTGTCTCAGGTTGATTGATTAATTTTTCATCTACATTATCAATGTGCATTGAATTTTATTAAGTGTTTTTTTTCTGCATCTCCTGTGATGATTATACAGTTTTTCTCCTTTAATCTTTTTTTCTCTCCTTTAATCTTTTAATGTGGTAAATGCTATTAACTTTCTAAAGATAACTGATCCTTGTATGCCTAGATTAAACCAATTTGCTCATGGCCTATTATCCTTTTACATGTTCCTGGATTTCATTTGCTGATATTGTTTAGAATGTATGGCTCTATGTTTATGAGTGAGGTTGGATTATACAGCACTTTATTTTACTGTCCTTGTCTAGTTTTGTTATCAAGATTATATTGGCCTTGGGCTTCCCTGGTGGCGCAGTGGTTGAGAGTCCTCCTGCTGATGCAGGGCATACGGGTTTGTGCCCCGGTCCAGGAGGATCCCACATGCCGCGGAGCGGCTGGGCCCGTGGGCCATGGCCACTGTTGGCCCATAGAATGAATTGGGGAATATTTAATCATTTTATATTTTTCAGAAGGGGTTGTGGATTAGAATGGTCTGTTCCTTTAAAAAGTTGGGTAGAAAACCAGTCTTTCACCAATAAAACTAGGTGGGCCTGATGCATTCTTTGTGGAAAAATTTTTAAATAAGATTTATTAATACCTTGATGCTGGTGCATAAAACCCCAACTTATTAGAGGAGGAGGGGACAGAGGGAAACTTCAGATACTGAGGTGACGTTCTGGGTAATGTCAACTGAAAAAAAACACAACAAGCCACACACACAACATGAGAGCTGTGAGTTCAGTTTTATTTGCGGCTTACTGAGGACTGTAGCAGGAGAGACAGCCGGTCAGTGAGCTCTGAACTTTGGAACGGGGCGGGGTCAGTATATATTATGTATATGCTTTTGGTGAGGGGAGTAATATGCAATCAAGCATACATCTTGGTAGAGGCTGCTGCTAGTCATGAGGGGCAGATGTCTCTGTTAATTATTTTACTGCTTTTCTAGGTATGAAAAGATGCAAGAAATTGGGTTCATAAAGTTTTGTAATGAAAATACCTACCTATCTGAAGGCCTGTTCTGCCAGTTTTCCCAGAGCACAGAGGGCCTCATTCCTGATCTTGGCCCTGAACTTCTTTCAGGGTGTGTTGAAGGTCAGCGACTGCAGTGGCTGGTCACCTAATCATTGTAGAGCCAGATGGAGAGCAACATTTTTTTTTTTTTTTTTTTTGAATTTTGGCTGCGCTGGCTCTTAGTTGCGACATGCGGGATCTTTTTTTTCTTTTTCTTTTTCTTTTTTTTTCAGTTGCGGCATGTGGACTTCTTAGTCTTATCCACTGAGCCACCGGGGAAATCCAGGCTGAAGGCTTTTAAAGACTGATAGCGTAAGTCTGGTTTTTGCCCCAAGGTGGATGACACTTTAAATTTTTGACGTTTCTGACTTGCTGTTCTTAAAATGAAGCACAATAACACCTTTTGACTCTTGAGAAAAATTAAAATTTAGAGAAAGCAAAATAGAATTTTCCCTAGCATACAAGTGTGTGTTTTTTTCCTTTGTACTTTCACATACATTGTAATATTTAGAGTTAGAGCTTAATTTTATTAAGTGTATCTTAGTGTTTTATTTGTTTTTTCCATGGTCAGCAGTCTCCTCCTCTCTGGGGGCCTCCTTTCCCCTCTTCCTAGAGCTGCAGCAAGACCCCACTGTGAGAAGGTTGGACCAATGCTGGCTGCCTCTGCCTACCTGCTCCTGTGGACTGTCAAGGTCTCTCCTAGGCATCACATGAACCTGCTGGCCATCATCATTCTCTGCTTGCAGTTCAGATGCTTTTTCAGCCATCACACAAACTGCTGCAAGGGGCCTGAGAAAGATTTTAAATCACTCTTTTAGTTTATTTAACAATTACATGGCAGTTCTGACTTTATTGTTATTATTGTGTCCATTTTAATATTATATTTTTCCAGGAATTTTCCATTTAATACAAGGCTTCAAATATAGTGGCATAAAGTTCATAGTGTTCTCTTAGTTTTTAATTTCTTCTCTCTCTGTGGTTACACTCCCATTTTATTCTTTACTTTGTGCTATCTCTCTCTTTTTTTTTCATCAGTTTCACCAGAAGTTTGTCTATGTTGTTAGTCTCTTCAAAAAACCACCTTTTGGGGCTTCCCTGGTGGCACAGTGGTTGAGAATCCGCCCGCCAATTCAGGGGACACGGTTCGATCCCTGGTCCGGGAAGATCCCACATGCCGCGGAGCAACTAAGCCTGTGAGCCACAACTACTGAGCTGGCATGCCACAGCTACTGAAGCCTGTGCGCCTAGAGCCCTAGAGCCCGTGCTCCGCAACAAGAGAAGCCACCACAATGAGAAGCCTGTGAACCGTAACAAAGAGTAGCCCCCACTCGCTTCAAGTAGAGAAAGTCTGCGCGCAGCAACAGACCCAATGCAGCCAAAAAAAAAAACCTCAGAAAAACAAAACACCACCTTTTGGCCCAGTTGATCCTTTCTATTATATGTTTGTTTTCTGTTATGTTGATTTCTGTCTTCTTTTAGTAATCTCCTTTCTGCTTTATTCAGTCATGTTGTGTTTTTCCTTTTCTAACTCAAGTTGAATGCTTGTTAGGTCACGAAATTACTGCCTTTAAAACAATATTTTAAGCATTTAAGACTATACATTTACTTTTTTTTGGGGGGGGTGGGGGTGCCATACCACGCAGCTTGCAGGATCTTAGTACCTTGACCAGGGATTGAACCCTGGGCCCCTACAGTTAAAGTACCTCCACTGGACTGCCAGGGAATTCCCTACATTTCCTTCTTTTTTAAAAAAAATACATTTATTTATTTTTGGCTGCATTGGGTCTTCGTTGCTGCATGCGGGCTTTGTCTAGTTGCAGCGAGTGGGGGCTACTCTTTGTTGCAGTGCACGGGCTTCTCATTGCGGTGGCTTCTCTTGTTGCGAAGCACGGGCTCTAGGTGCACAGGCTTCAGTAGTTGTGGTGCATGGGCTCAGTAGTTGTGGCTCACGGGCTCTAGAGCGCAGGCTCAGTAGTTGTGGCGCACGGGCTTAGTTGCTCTGCAGCATGTGGCATTTTCCCGGACCAGGGCTCGAACCTGTGTCGCCTGTGTTGACAGCAGATTCTTAACCACTGCGCCACCAGGGAAGCCCCCTACATTTTTTTAAAAATTGAAGTATAGTTGATTTACAATGTTGTGTTAGTCAAAACACTTTAAAAGGTGTATATTGAAATTCACTTTTGTGATGGTGTATTTGTTTTTCCTGCAGTTCTGTCATCTTTTGGTTTGCATTTTTTTTTTTTTTTTTTTTCGATACGCGGGCCTCTCACTGCTGCGGCCTCTCCTGTTGTGGAGCACAGGCTCCGGAGGCGCAGGCTCAGCGGCCATGGCTCACGGGCCCAGCCGCTCTGCGGCATGTGGGATCTTCCCGGACCGGGGCACGAATCCGTGTCCCCTGCATCGGCAGGCGGATTCTCAACCACTGCGCCACCAGGGAAGCCCTGGTTTGCATATTTTGAGGCTATTTGATTAGATGCATGCAAGATTAAAATAGTTGAATCTTACTGTGAACAAAACCCTTTTCAATACAATGACTTCTCCATACTTAATATTTTTTCCTTTAAACCTTATACTGTAACTATATCAGCTTTGTTTATGTTGGTGTTAGCCTACATATTTTCCCACACTTTTACTTTCAACCTTTACACGTCTTTGTATTTCAAGTGTATTGCTTCTAAATAGCATAAAAATGGATTTTCATGAAATCCTATTTGATTTTCTCTTTTAACTAATAAATTTAATCTCTTTATAGTTATTGTGATAATAACTTGTTTGAATTTGTTTCTACATACTATTTTTAAAATAAATTTTAATTTTGGAAAGATTTTAGATTTACAGAAAAATTGCAAAAATAGTACAAACATTCCCATATACCCTTACCCAAGTTTCTCCTTGGGTTCATATCTTACATAACTATGATACATTTGTCAAAACTAAGAAATTAACATTAGTACATTGTTACTAACTAAATCACAGATTTTTTTTTTTTTTGCGCCATGCCGCATGGCATATAGCATCTTAGTTCCCTGATCAGGGATCAAACCCGTGTCCCCTGCATTGGAAGTGTGGAGTCTTGCCCACTGGACTACCAGGGCAGTCCCACCTTTTGACTTGCTTTGACCAATAGGTAATGGTAGAAGGAGAGTTCTGGGGGTCTCAGCCTAGGCCTTAAAAGGACTGACAGCTTCCACTCCTTCCCCTGGGGCAGCCAACTGCCATACTATGTAGTAAGCTGGGCTAGACTTCAGAATGTTATGATGTCATGTACAGAGACAGAAGCCACATGGAGAACCACAGAGGGACCAGATCATCAGTGTAGCCTTTTTGGATCTTTGCTCAGCCCAGTTTTTTGTGAACCAAGCCAAATCACCTAGAGCAAAGAGCCCGGGGCCCAGCTAAGCCCTGCCTGAACTCCACAGAATAATGAGAAATAATAAATCATTTTTGTTTTACACCACTGAGTTTTGAAGCAGCTTGCTACACAGAAATAAATAAGTGACCTGCTTTACCATAAAATGGATTTCTTTATATGAGACAAAGTTGTGCAGGATTCCATGTCAGTAAATCAGGCATCCTGCAGACCTTTGGGTGTGAGGGCACTGCAGTCGGAATGAGCAAATACACATCTGGATATGTGGGCAGTTCCAATGGTATGAATCACGGTCCCCTACTGTCCGCTGTACGCATGTGTCAGAGGCTCATTGTCAGTCTGGGAAGTGGCCAGGGCTAGAGCAGTCTTGGTGGATGGCAGACTGTGAACTCAGGGACCACCACCAAGTAGTAGTCACAGAACCTGACAGGAACTCCAAGCTTCATTTAACTTTCACAAGTCATGTGACAGGCACCATTTTCACAGGTGTAAAAAAAGTCTGAGAGTAGCTAAAGGATACATTCCCAGTTTCACGGCTAGAAAGAAAACACGGGATTTATTTCCTTGTTTTGTATTTTTTGCGGTACGCGGGCCTCTCGCTGTTGTGGCCTACTCCCATTGCGGAGCAGACTTTGGACGCGCAGGCTCAGCGGCCATGGCTCACTGGCCCAGCCACTCCGCGGCATGTGAGATCTTCCCGGACCGGGGAACGAACCCGTGTCCCTGCATCGGCAAGCGGACTCTCAACCACTGCGCCACCAAGGAAGCCCTATTTTTTTGTTTTGTATTGTCTACACTTATTTCACTTTATTGCGGTTTAGCCTCAGCGGAGCACGTAAGTCTTGGAATCCACACTAAAATCAGGGTTGGGACTTTGGCCCCGCCCCTTGCACAGCTTGCTTGTTCATCGGAGACTCTGGCTCCGCCCCTAAACTACATTTCCCATCAGGCCAAGCGCCGGCGCCGACGCAATTCCTCCCAGCGTGCCTCGCGGCGGGAAGAAGCCGAGCGGGTTCGTTCGCGGCCGCTCCTGCCGCTCTCTCCGGCCACCATGTCCGCCCAGGCGCAGATGCGGGCCCTGCTAGACCAGCTCATGGGCACGGCCCGGGACGGTGAGTAGGGGTGGCCGGCCAGGCGGGGGCTGGGGCGGGAGCGAGGCGAGGCCGCCGGGCGGCCTGAGGCGGGGGGCCGCGACCGTCTGCGCCTGCGCGGGCGTCCTCCCC
>NW_020174705.1:185276-223948 GCF_003031525.2 Neophocaena asiaeorientalis asiaeorientalis | reverse complement strand
CCCGCCGCCCCTCGAACCGGGAGTCGGCGAAGGGCTGCAGCCAGCGGGGGCTCTGGGCGCTGGCAGCGGGCTGGCGGAGCTCCTCCGCGCAAGGGAGCCGGATGGCCTGGAAACCCTGGCCGTCTTGTTCTGTACCGTTGCAAGGGGAGCCGTAAATTGAGCTTTTCTAACGTGGGTTCCTGCCGCGTGCTTTTCCAGCCCCCTTTTCCTCTAGCCACACAGGAGAGCCTCTGTTTAGCCAGCGCTTGGCAGTCGTTAGGTAGGTTGTACTGTAGGGAGGAGCGCAAGATCTTGATGGTTGTCTCAGGAGAAAGCGGTTGCATCTTTGCAAAACTATATACCTGCTGTGGTTTGTGTTTTCTTTTCTACCGAAGTAATGAAGTTGTAAGTTCACACTGGCACATTCGCAGGGCTGTGCAGATTGTTTGCACTTTATTTCATAGGCGAATAAGTGCTTTTTAGCTTTCTTTGTATATTGAGTTGCTTTTGAATTGCTTCCCATATTTTTATTTCATACAAACTGAACAATTGTGGCCCCTCTATTTTATTTATAAAGGTTCAGTGTATCTTTGCCTGCCTACATCAATCTGCAAGGGAGTTGCAGAAAAGCCTCATGTTCATCGAGCCGTGAGTCACAACCAATTTCTAAGCTGTTATAACAAAAAAGTGTTTGCTTTTTTTCACAAGTAACTTTAAAAGTGTAGTTTAGAAAGAAAACATTTTCAATAAAAAGACACTACATTAATCCTGGATGCTTGCAAATCCTAAAATATATTCCTCCTTTAGTATTACACAGCTCTGTGTCATATACACAGATTAGCTTTAAAATTTGTCACATTCCACTTTGCCTTTACTTTTATGTATCATTCCCCTGACTTCCTTACTGCAGGTTGGGCAAGAAAACTTTTCCTTTAAAACTTTTCAACAGCGGGCATAAAATTCTGCAGCTGAGGTCTTGAAGAATGCAGATGGGTACAGTATGTGTTGGAACTCACAGTGTGTATTGACTAACCTAGTTCCTTTTTTGCCTTTTTTTTTTTTTCTTCTTGGTATTGTCTTGTTAAAAGTGACTCTCAGGTGCCAACTGTTTTTTAAGGGTGGGGGTTAAAGGGGGATAGGTAGACTAGGTTCAGATTATTTATCAGTCAGTAGTAGAGAGAGAAAGCTTTCTTCATATAATTTTGGCAAAATACTGCCTATACGTTGGTCTATAGCAAAATGATTAGACTAATAAATAGCTTTTGTTGGAAACTACCAGCTTTAAGTCATACATGGTGATTCATCGCCCTCTGATTAGCATGGGTTTTGGTGTCTCATTGCCCACGTGTATGTGTGGGGCTAATGGCTGTTTGGTGCTCAGCATTTTCCTTCTGACTCCTTGACTTCCTTGGCACAATGACGGAGTCAGATCTCTTTAAGTGTGATTCTTCATGATATATTTAGCATCAAAAATCATCTGTATTTCGTTCCAGTTGTAAATACCTCTAGATAAGCTTTTCAGTGTATTTGGTAGTCTGCAAATCATCCAGGTGAATTGTACCAGATATGCTTTTGTGCTTAATGTGATAATATTGTCTTATTTAAAACCACACATGAATTTCAGGAGACGAAACCAGACAGAGGGTCAAGTTTACAGATGACCGTGTCTGCAAGAGTCACCTTCTGGACTGCTGCCCCCACGACATTCTGGCTGGGACGGTAGGTACATTTGGGGGGGATGTCATAGGACACTCAGACATGGATGCTGTGTAGGCACTGAAGGTTTTTCAGGTTGAATTCTGTTTTCCTTTACCAGGCAGAAATTACCTACTGCCCTTCAAGTGATAGGTTCTGTTAGTGTGGTGGAATTTTATATAATGACATATTTCACTTCTATAAAGTTCTCTTTGTAAAGTTATCAGGTTTTTGTAGAGTCATTTATACTGAGGTATTCATAGCTAAGTAGTGCAAATACTAGTCTCCTTCGGCTTTAGCAAAAAGTGTACTTCAGGTCAGCCTGTAGCTCTAAGATTCTGGGTTGGTTTGTTTTCAGGTTAAACACATGTTAGACTTTTGATCTAACGAGGTATGTTTCTTCCCCAGATTTTTAGATTTTTGAAAAATCAGGACTAACATCGATTTGCAATTTTGTGTTATGCCACCCTTTCAAGAAATCGATACATGATCCAATAAGTATAGACCTCTCTACTTCTAAGTGAAGTGTAAAATTCTAAGTGAAACTTTTCAGTTCATTTCAGATGAAGCAAAGAGATAAATGCTAGTTTTGCAGAATGTGCATTTATTCAAAATTAGGTAGGATTTAAGAAGATTAAAGAGTGTGGATTATCTACGGTGATTCAGCCACTTACAGAAAATTAGTTTTGTAAACACCATCAGCATTTTCAGATTTCACAGCTCCCTCCTGGAATGTCTACTCATTTTAAGGGTCACATGTGCATGTGCTGGGGAACGTTTTCTTCATAATTAATTGTTGCTTTTATTATTACCATTTTGGGGGAGCAGCGTCTGGCAAACTGCACAGGTGTATTGAATCTTCTCAAGCTGGCTCTTCTGACAGCAAATAGGAAATGAAAGCCAAGCCTTGTGCCTTTGTTAGCTGGGGTTTTGCCAGTGGTTGACCTGGTATAGGAAAACATTATAACTACTGTGTGCTCCAGATTGCTGTGGGTGCCATCACTGTAGACTGCTGGCTTCCACTGGTCATAAGCAGTCAGCGGTAGGATACTCCTGTATGAGACATCATAACCTGGAATTGCTGGTAGGTCTTAGTGGAAGAAGTCAAAGGGAATAGAGGGACATGCACCAGAGTGAAGCAGTTCAACCATATTTTTCTTGATTGGATCCCTATGTAGCATTGTTCCAGAATGCTGGTGAATGAGGGCATTTCCTACAAATGTTTATTGTGTTAGGTATAGGTTCATTTGCCAGATATTTGTTGGACACATATTCTGTGCCAGGCACTGGGGATGTGGTACCAATAAGACAAAAACTTGACTCTCATCTAATGGAGGAACAGGACAGACAGTAAATAATGAATGAGTAGGTTCTGGACTGTTGGATAGGGTGATAAGGAAAGGCCTCTCAGGAACATGAGGGCAGAGACCTGAATGGTGAGAAAAAACACACGTGTGCGTTTGGGGGATTAACGCTCCAGGTGGATGCTGGAGCAGAGGGAAACGGGTGCCTCAGGTGCCTCTGGGCTGGTGTGCTTCAGGGGGAGGGAGGCAGAGGCCGTGGAACCAGAGCAGTGATGAGAGGCCAAGTACTGCTCAGCATCACTCCGTCCCGCGTGGGTTACAGGGCAGCTCAGACTGAGGAGGAGGGAGCCCAGGAGACCCATGTTCATGTGAGGGTGCCGTGAACAATTGTGCGGGGTCGTGAGGTCAGTTGAGATGAGGGTTGGGAACTTGGATGGTGTTGTAAAGATTGAGCCTTAACTGGTGTGGGCTATGTGGAGGTGGCAAGTGAGAGGTAGAGTTTGTGTTGTGTTAAATTGGAATGAATATAATTCTTTAGAACACAGCTGCAAGATGAAAATGGTTATAACCCTCAGCTTGCCACGGGCTGCTCCATACCCAAATCTTTGCTCAAAACCATCTCCTGTCAGTAGGGGTGAGACAACGGAGGAATGGAAGCAATCGTTTTATTGAGGCTTGGTGGGAAAATGTATTGATTAGTAAGAGCGGAGGGATAGCTGGAGGGAAGGTAGTGTAACTTGTCTCGTGGTAGAACTTTGGTTTCCTGAAGGTTCTAGAAGGAGCCTTTATTTGCCCTTCCCTGTCTGCAGTGTGAGACCACTGGAGGGTAGAGGACACAGATGTTTGTTCAGTAAAAAAAAAAAAAAAAGGGGGAGGGGTCTGACATGCTGGATTTGACAGCCATTTGGAATATTTTGGAAGAAGTTTATGAGCGTGGTATTTCAGCTGTGCTTGGTGTTTGGCTGCTAGGGGAATTGGCCAGTACATCCTTGCCTCCTTGGCAAAGCTGAAAAGCTACTTCCAGAGTAACCATGGAACCCCAGGCCTGTATTCCACTTGCTTTAGCTTGAGAGCTTCCACCTGAGGGAAGATAATGGTGAATTTTGCTTTATGTGTGGTTCCCTAATGTCGAAATTTTCTTGACAGTTGAAGTTTTTAGAATGGAAATTGATTTGCAGTCAAAATTATAGTACTCAGCGGTTTCAGTGCTTGCTTCATCTGGAGGTGGTTTTTCTTTGAGTAACAGAATTTTGTTAGCTTTTAAATAATTTCTGATAGCTATCTCTCATTTTTCAGCTGTTGCACTTAGTTTTGTTTGTGGAAGCTATATATTTTTAAAGAATTATACTTGCTATTTAAAAGAGTGAAGGAAGCAAAAGTTGTCAGCTTTACAGTGATAGCAATTTTAGCTGCAACTTTGGCTTTTGGAACTTGTTTCCCTACCTCTGGATTCCCCACGTAACCAACATGTGTAAACTACACATGACTTCGGAGTAAGCATAATGAAGGAGAAAAGAGCTTTTGGCATGTAGCCTTCAGTCAAAATGAAGATAAACTCCAGCCTAGACAGTCCCCTCATGGCTCTGTCACTGGGATACTGAAGGAAATTTTGTTAAGAGCATGGCTGCACTTTCTGAGATTCGGACCCAGGAGTCAGGCACGGCGAGCCTCTCTCATGTGCCTAAAAACTAAAATGTTGAGTGTTTTGTAACCCACGAAGATTTTTTTGATCTCGTTTTGAACACACTTGTAGTTTGAGCTTAAAGGAGTTCCTGAACTCCATCATTCTTTGTTTGCTAGTCGTACTTGTGACCAACAGCTTGGGTTCCCAAGGTGTCTCCTCATTGGGCTGTTGGGTTTTCTTAACTTGCATTCTCTGACTTATTAGCCTGACCCTCAGCATCCAAACGTCCCTGTTGCTGTTTAGATGATCAGAGGCAAGGGTGGGTGTGGGGGTGTCCCTGTACAGGATCCTCTACTTAGGATTTAGATGAGAAATAAGCACTGCTAATTGTTCTGTACGTGCTCACAACATGTAATAGCACATCAGGCGAAATCTTACTGGTAACACAAATAATTTGTTTTGTTAAAAGAGCCTTTTGTTTTTCAAATGGGGCAAGTGAATGGTCCAGTCTGTGTTCCCAGTTACGTGTCCAGAGCCATTTAGCAGGTTAGGAGAATGTTTGGAGAATTGCTTTGGCTCTGAATCAGCCTGTTCTGCTTTATTTCCTTTGGTATACAAAGAGCTACACAAAGCCAGGTGTTAGGTTATGTTGTAATTTCCAAAACCTCGTTTTTCTCTGTTCTTTCTTTTTCCTCTTTTTGTCTCTGTAGCATCTTGAGTAGTCATGGCTGCAAGAAGGAATGCATGGAAACTTGCTGCTATCAGTGATACTTTTGTTTCCTGGCCTCTTCCTTGCCACCCTCTCACCCCTCATGTTTTCACCGAATAAACATTTCTTATGTGACTAATGCAATAATAAAACTGGCAAAAGCTAAATAATGAAAACATTACTAGTCTATTTCTGGTTCTGTAAGAGATATAAATCATTACACTTAAATGCACCTGTTCTGAGTGTCATATAGTCACGATGGTATCAATAAAAGGAAAATAAGGCTTCTTAGCCATATTATTTTTAAATTTTCTTATCATAGTTAATATCCAAAAAAGTACTGTTTATTTTGATGACAGCTAAAACACCAGGTCACAGTGCTTCCTACAAATGGCTTGATGTTCATGTGTAAATTTTTGTTTCTTTCTCACAGCGCATGGATTTAGGAGAATGTACCAAAATCCACGATTTGGCCCTCCGAGCAGATTATGAGATTGCAAGTAAAGAAAGGGACCTCTTTTTTGAATTGGATGTAAGTTTTATTTTGTGTTAATTATTCCCTACTGTGAAGAGCCAAATACAGCACTAACAAGAATAATGTAACCTATGTAAGTTATGAAGCAGAATAATGAAATAGATGTCATTCCACCGCTCTCTGGCTGGGAGCTAGAACGTGGCCAGTACTGATTTGTGTCTGTGTGTCTATCATCCCTATTCGGTTCTATGTTTTGTATGTATCATTTTCTTTAAAAATGTTTCTTATTACATATTTTATGATTCCTTGGACATTGTGTTTATTCTTCTCTTTGAGTCTTATAAAAATGGTTTCATAGCATAGGTAATCTTTAATAACTTTTTTCCTTCAGTATTATGTTCCAGTTTACATATTTTGTTGAGTATGGTTTGTTTGTTTTCATTGCTGCTTGAGTATTCCCCAAACTATCCATTTTGTGTTCGTAGACAATTGGGTTGATACTAGTTTCTTTTTTAAATTTTTTATTCTTAAACTATTATGAACAGTGTTATAAATGTTCTTGAATATCTTCTTGGTGCACGTGTACAACGGTTTATCTAGGGTATATTCCTAGGAGAGGAATTGCTGGATTGTAGGAGAGGCACGTTTATTCTTGAAAGATCTATAATGTTGTCTTTTTCTTTTTTCTCCCTGTTTGAGAATGTGTATCAGTTTACAGCCCTAATAGCAGTGTACACATCCTCGCTAACATTTGGTATTGTCAGACCATTAAATTTTTGCAATTTAATGGTTATAAAATGTCATTTCATAACTTTATTGTCATTTTTGCCTCCCAAAGGAGCCTTTTTTAGACCTTTTCCCATAATTTGTCTACTTCCCCGCCATGAAATTTTGATACCACAGATACCCAGCATATCAGTTTATGTGATCCTTTCCAGGCCACTAACCATTGTAATAGCTAAGATTTTTTTCACTCTTCATGACAAGTTTTCATCCCTGTCCCCATTGAGAATGCATGATTGTCACTCCATTCTATTTATTTACAGTTTTTTTTTTTGCCGTGTTCTGTTGCTTGTGGGATCTTAGTTCCCCGACCAGAGATTGAACCCAGGTCCCCTGCAGTGGAATCGCCGAGTCCTAACCACTGGACTGCCAGGGAATTCCCATGGAGTCACTCTGTTAGTTTTTTCTTTTTCCAAGTCCTCCATCCCTGGTTTGACCAGAGGTCAGTGAGGGGTTTGATGCCATTCAGGTTCCTCAGTGAAGACTGGGAAGGCACTGAGCTTGGTGGGAGGAAGTCAGAGAAAAGCAAAACCAAGGAAAGACTTTTTTTTTTCTGCCAATGGACATTTTAGAGATATATATATTATAGCTAGAGTCAATTCTACTTAAATCAGTAATCTTAAAAAGTGATTAAAATTATCATTTCTTTTTCAAGTACAGTCTTCAACATCAGCGTTGAATCTTTGAATTAACTAAAAATGCCTTTAGCAACAAACAGCTCAACTAATAGATGGGGCTTGGAGATGAAAGTTTTCTTTATTGTGAGTTTAAATTCTTCAGTACCTGAAAAACACTTATGTAAAGAGACCATTACCTTGGGATATCAGAAAGAGTTAGATACACAGATGTATAGGTTAAATTTTCAATTTTAGTAACATAATTTTTTTGGATCACAAATCTAAGCATTTCTGCTACATGAGAATGTCAGTGTACTTTTTAAATGCCCTGATGAATTTATGCTGATGAATAGAAGAAATTTAGACTACAGAAAGACTGAAACATATACGGTAATTTAGTATTTTATGAAAGGCATGTGTTCAGCCACTGTGGAGATGAGTTTTTCCATGAACACTATTAGGAACTATGGATTAGCTAGTTGGGGGAAAAACCAGGTTGGATCCCCCAAAAGAGAATTTTGTTCTGTCATCTTGACATGTTATAAAGCCTAGAAGCTATAAGGGAAAGATGGATACATTTTTCTGAGTAGGGACTTAAGATATTAGCATATCAAAAATTCCTATACATAAAATAAGAATTCAACTGGGACAAAATGTTTGCAGCACATATGACGAAGGGCAAGTATCCTTTGTATATAGAATTCATCATGATTGAGAAGAACTGTAACAATAGCTGAATAGAAAATGGGCGAAGGATAGAAAAGGACACTTTCTGGTAGGCATCTAATCCTGTGGCAGATACTCACCCTCACTCATAGCTAAGGAGATGGAGAGTTAAGTAATCCTGATACACCTCCTGGATAATTGAGCATCTGAAGATGTGAAAGCACATCCCAGCAGTGCTAGTTCTGAGAGTATATCTGACCGATACTTTTGCATATGTACAAAGATAAATTTGCTCCAGAATATTCCTGCAGCATTAGAGCTGCAGAAAGCCAGAACACTGTAGGCTTCTTCAGTGAGGGCTTGGCTAAGTCATTGCTCTTCTTTACAATGGAATGATGTATAGCTATGGAAAGAGGATTGAGTTCAGTGTGGTTCAGTGTATGTTGTTGTGAAATTATCTTCCAGATAAAGAGGAAAAGCAAGTGTGATACGATGGCTTCTGCAGTGTGATTTTTAAAAAGGAAGGACATTTATACCCATTGACGTACCTAGATGTATGAGTAGTTTTAGAAGAAACCAAGAGATTATGAACATTCTTGTCTTAGTTGGAGGGCTCAAGTGGGTCACGAGACCTTTTTGTATTGTGAAAATTTACCATTTGCAGGAATACCTTTTCCTGTTAAAGAGGTAACCACCTGTTCTTTCAACTCCTTAAAAATCGTATTTGACCTAACAGATGGCTCATGTTGAAATGTTTGATGGCTAGTGCTGTAAACCTACGTAGGAGGCCTCCTGTCCTGAAGAACGAAGGGTGACTTGGAGCAGCTGTGTTTGTGGGAGGGCAGTCTTGTCAGGTGGCTCTCAGCATGTCAAATGCTTGTATACACTTGTTCCAGAACTCTGCTGGGACTGTATCTTAGTGATATGTGTTAATGGGTACACAGAAAAGGTGCCCATTGCAGCTTGCTTTGTGAAAGTAAAAGACTGAAGTAAAAAGAGGAGGATGTACTGGAACTGTTTATTAGTGGGGGCTACTTGCGTAAGGTGTGGTCCTGCCACACAGTGAGTGGTGCTTTGTGGAGCGCTAAGCAGGTACCTCTGGGTGTTAGGGAGAGTTTACCATAAAAAGGTTTTTTAAATAATGGCTTTACAATATAATTCACAAGCCATAAAATTTACCCTGCCTTAAAATTTTTAACATATATATATATCAGTAGTGTTTAGATATGCATGGGTTTATTTATTTATTTTTTAATTTTATTTTTGGCTGCGTTGGGTCTTCGTTGCTGCGTGAGGGCTTTCTTTAGTTGTGGCGAGCGGGGGCTACTCTTCGTTGTGGTGCACGGGATGGGTTACTTTGATAGAGGTAAATGTGGCCTGACTTTAAAATACCAAACTAAAATAACTTTTTTTTCCCTTAGTTATGCAGAATAAACTTAGAAGGAAAAAATAAAGTGCTTTTCCAGAATATAGATTTGTTAAAAGAATTTGATAAAAATCCAGTTTTTAAATCTCTTCGGTAGGAAACGTAACTGTTACAGATTCCAGGTGAAAAGTCTTCCCTTTCCATGTGACTAGCCATCCAGTACCTGTCTTCAGAGGTCACTTGTATCTTTCAAAGATAGGCCATTCAGTCTTTACAGATATATATATATGTATGTATGTATGTATGTATAAATATATATATGTATGTATGTAGGTATATATATGTATATATGTATATGTCAGAAAGGCTAGTTGTGATTTTTCTTGTCAAAATTGCAATTTTGATAAATCAGAACACCTCAGAAGCTTTTCGGCCAGGTGTGGCCAGTGGGCTGACTCTTGCTATCACTGACCTGTTGCTGCCTCCTGATGACCTGCTGTTGGTGCTAGGCTCCTAGCCTGCCACGTATGTAGCCTGTGGACTGTTCACTTCCCAGGTGTGGGACCAGCAGCTCCCATGTTGAGGTTGGTTTCTGGAGAGACTACAGTGTAGTCATCGCTGTTGGAAGATGGACACAGGTTTTGTTTTCACAAGTTGTGAACCATCGCTAAATCATGACTTGTTCTGATTTTTCTTAATAACTTGTATTTATGTATCTCACCAAGTGTTTTGGTAGAATATCTTCACTGTTGACAGTGAATCTGTGAGGTGAGCCAAACATTTATCTCCAAAGTCTCTGAAAGTATAATAAGATTGATGCCAGAATTAATGCAAGCAGTATCAAGTGACGCTGGGAGAGGAATCATTCCGTTTAGCAGATCAGTCAGGGATATTTAGGAGCTATTTTTATCTAGGTTGTGTTAGAAAGACAGCTGACAAAAACAGTACAGCATTTATTTTGTCTTCATATTGAAAAAATTAAATATATTATTAATGTAACAGGCATTTGAATTATATTTTAAGCCATGTTTATCATACAAGGTTTTTTTTTAATTTATTTTTGACTGCGTTGGGTCTTCGTTGCTGCATGTGGGCTTTCTCTAGTTGCAGTGAGCAGGGGCTACTCTTTGTTGTGGTGTGTGGACTTCTCATTGCAGTGGCTTCTCTTGTTGCGGAGCACGAGCTCTAGGTGCGTGGACTTCAGTAGCTGTGGCTCGCGGGCTCAGTAGTTGTGGTGCACGGGCTTAGTTTCTCCACCGCATGTGGGATCTTTCCAGGCCAGGGCTTGAACCTGTGTCCCCTGCATTGGCACGTGGATTCTTAACCATTGCGTCACCAGGGAAGTCCCTCGGTAAATCTTTTATAAGAGGTCATCAGCCCTTTATACTACTTTCAGATATTTATAGACTTTGAGTCCCCTCTCAGCAATTTGTAAGAAATTGTCCTAGAAGAATAATTGCCTATGTATGAGAAGACTTAAGATGTTTATTGCATCATTTTGGATTAGTGAAAAGTGAAAAAATGCAAATGTGTATTCATTGTGGAATGGTTATAGTTGTGTTAAAATACAGTGAAACACAGCTATAGATACAGAAGATGCGTGTATTGATGTGAAAAATGAAAAAAGCTTGAAAAACTCATAAATGGAGTAAAAATTGTTTGCTTTTATATGCGTTTTGATACAATTTTAAAAGGTATATACCAAGCTCTTAAGTGACTGTTTCTTAGGGGAGGAGAAAGAATTATGCTTTCTTTTCTTTTTTTTCTTTTTTGACTCATGGTGTTCAGGATCTTAATTCCCCAACTAGGGGTGGAACCAGTGCACCCTGTAGTGGAACCACGGAGTCCTAACCACTGGACCGCCGGGGAATTCCAAATTATGCTAAGTCGTGAAAAGTTATTAGGTCCAGTCAGGTTGCTAAAATAGTAGGCAGAAATGAAAATTTAAAGGTATTTCTACCTTGTAACTTACTTCTACAGATCTCTTATCTTAAGGAAGTACAGTGGCCTCTTAAACAACACAGGTTTGAACTGTGTTGGGTCCACTTACATATGGATTTTTTTTCAATAAATACATACTACAGTACTACACGATCCATCGCTAACCCCCTCATTGTTCAAGGGTCAACTGTGATTGAAAACACAGGCAAACACTGGTACACAAAGATGTTTGTGGTAGCTAGCATTGTTTATAAGATTGAAAAGTTGGTTGCAACAAAAAAGGCTTAATGATGAATGAGCAAATTATGATGCACTCAAATGGTAGACTGTGCCCTTGAAACTTTGTGACACCTGTTCAATGACTTAAAATTCCTTAGGAAATCATGAGAAAGACAAAGATAAAATTGTGTATACTGAAGATTTCTGTGTGCTCTCCTTGGAAGCCTGTGGCTGAATCAGAATTCATTGACTATCATGGAAAACGCCAAAAGCCCCCTTTCCCTGTGCCCCTCCCGCTCCCTGGAGGCAGTCCCTTACCACAGCTTTAAGGTGGAAGGAGGCAACAGCTTGCTGTTCAAATGCCACAGGCTGACCTTGGATGGTCAGGGTTTTTTGTTTGTTTTTTGGTTTGTTTGTTTTACCATGGAGAATCTCATACATCAAAAGGAGGTGTAACAGTATACTGAATCTCCATGTACCCATCACTCAGCCTCAGGAATGATCAGCTCAGGACCAACTGTGTTTCATCTTTGTGTACCCACTTCTCACAAATCTCAAAACAAACCTCACACATCTTGTCATCTCATCTGTAAATATTTCAGTGTTGCCATTGGCTTTTGAAGTTCTCTTTACTCTTCATACAAAGATCTGGTATTATATTTGGTTATGACAGAATCTCCTTACTAGCATGTTGTTTGTTGTTGTTTTTTTTTAACTGAAATATAGTTGATTTACAATGTTGCATTAGTTTTTTGTGTACAGCAAAGCGATTCAGTTATACATATATATAAATTCATTTTCAGATTCTTTTCCATTATAGTTTATTACAAAATACTGAATATAGTTCCCTGTGCTGTACAGTAGGACCTTGTTTGTCTATTTTGTATATAGTAGTTTGTATCTTATTAACGTTGTTTCTAAAAATACATTGAGGAAAAATTTAAACATGCAGAAGTAAACAGAATAATATAATGAGATCTCTGGGTTTCATCTCCCAGTTTTCAGTGATTGTTGACGTGAAGACTCTTATTTCATCTTTATTCTTGTCTTTCCACACTGGATTATTTTACAGTAGTTCCTAGACATAGAATTTCATCTGTAAGTACTGCAAATAGTACATCTAGAAGATAATTTTATTTAAAGTATTGGTAATTTAAGAAATAATTTTTTAACATTATCTAAGTCCTCAAATTTCCCAGACTATCTCAAAAAGTATTTTTTTTACGATCATTTGTTTGACTCAGAATTCAAAATAAGAGCCACACATTAGGATGTATTGTAAGTCATTTTAAATCTGTTTGAAGAAATTAATTTTTAAGTCTCTCATATCCTGGATTTTGCTGATTGCATCCTTATAATGCAGTCTTTTTAATGTGTTTTCCTTTATCTTTGAAACTTCCTATAACCTGGGAGTTAGATCTGGAAGCTTGACGGTCAGAATCAGGTTCTCGTTTGACAGAGTAGTGCAGGGGCCGGGCCGGGCACTGGCTGGTGCGTCACCTCGGGTGGCAAAACGTCTGTGGAATTGGGTGGCACAGGCAGCCTGACCTGGTTGCACAGGCCCCCATCAGCCTTTGGTCTCATGCTTCAAGCAGCAGTTGAGGATTATTGCCTAGATCAGTTATGTCACTAGGGTTACTGCTTGTCAATTGTTTATTTATTTATTTATTTGGCTGCATTGGGTCTTAGTTGTGGCACACAGGATCTTTCTTTGCAGTGCACGGGCTCTTTTTTGTGGCGCATGTGTTCAGTAGTTGCAGCACACAGGCTCAGTAGTTGCAGATGGCAGGCTCTCCAGTTGTGGCATGCAGTCTTAGTTTCCCCACAGCATATGGAATCTTAGTTCCCTGACCAGGGATTGAACCTGCATCACCTTCATTGGAAGACAGACTCTTCACCACTGGACCACCAGGGAAGTCCTGTCAGTAACTTAAAAACATGTAAAACACTCACGTGATTAAGAGTTTGAGATATGAAAGGTATGTTGTGAAGCCTGCCTCTTTCTCTGTTCTTTAGCCCCCGGTTGGCCCCAGAGGTAACCAGTTGTTCGGTTTCTTCTCTTTCCTTCAGAGATTATGTGGATACCTGAGGGACATGTATCTCTACTTTCTATTTTATTTTATTTTTATAAATTTTATTTATTTATGGCTGTGTTGGGTCTTCGTTGCTGTGCACAGGCTTTCTCTAGTTGTGGTGAGCGGAGGCTACTCTTCGTTGCGGTGTGTGGGCTTCTCATCACAGTGGCTTCTCGTTGTGGAGCACAGGCTCTAGGTGCGCAGGCTTCAGTAGTTGTGGCACGTGGGCTCAGTAGTTGTGGCTTGCCGGCTCCAGAGTGCAGCATCAGTAGTTGTGGCACATGGGTTTAGTTGCTCCGCGGCATGTGGGATCTTCCCGGACCGGGGCTCAAACCCGTGTCCCCCGCATTGGCAGGCGGATTCTTAACCACTGCGCCACCAGGGAAACCCTCTGTTTTTTTTTAAACACAAATAGTAGTCTGCTGTACACATGCTCTATACCTGCCCCCCCTTCCCTTTTTTTGGTTTAAGTTTTCAGCATATCTTTGAGATTATTTCCTATTGTATAGTGTACTTCATCCTTTTGTGTCTACGTAGTATTCCACAGGATGTTTGTTTTATAGGACCATGCCCTGTTGATGGTCATAGTGCTGCATTGCACATTGGCACATTGTGAGTGTATCTAGGAAAGATCCCTAGAAGCGGGACTGTTGGCCCAGAAAGGATGTGCTTTTGTCGTTTTGGTAGTTAGTGTCACGGAGTTCTCCAGAGGGGTGAATGATCCCACCAGTGATGTGTGAGAGTTCCCATTTTCACATCTTTACTAACAGAGCAGCGAGTTACCAAACTTTCAGTTTTTGCCAATCAGAAAGGTGTAAAAAGGTATTTCTTTGTGGGCCTGACAGGGTTGTCATAAAGGTGTTTCTCTGTGTAGGTGTTCACTGCCTAGACCCTCAGCTTGGGCTGATGGCTGAGACCTCTGGCACTTTTCCACCCCAAATTCAGGTTATCTGGGAGAAAGTGCCTCACCATTGGCTCCTTCTAGCCCAGTACAGCCTCATTCTGACTGCACCAGGGCCAGGCCTTGATTTCTTGAGAGTGTTATGGAATTCCCTAGGAGAGGGAATTGGTCATCTCTATAAATACATCTCAAGTTTTTCAACTTGAACACAGACACACAGAACATTAAGGTTACAGGGCAGCCCATTTCTTCAGTGTTCACATGTGGAAAATGTAAAGATTTGCTTCTCTCTAATTCAGTGAAAATATGGTTCACTTTTCCCCCACATTGTCTTGCTTTGTGATGTTTTATTTGACAGGTTTCCAGAGCAACACACCATATCAACTAATGGGACCAGTTCTGCTTACACCTGGTCTCTGTAGGTGTGCAGTGTGACAGTCACGCTTTCCCAGTCAGGTCCTGGGTGAGAGTCCTTGTGTGACCCTGGGCGAGTTATTTTGCCCTTTTCTATTTTCTATAAACTGGGCTGGTGAAAACTGCCTCAGAGCTGTGAGGACTAAGTGTAGGTACTTTGGAGTCAAACCACAAGGGGCTTTGCATCCTGATGCCATCGCTCAGGAGTTTGGAGACTGTGCCTCCATTTCTTCATCTGAAAATTGGGTACCTTGAGAGCCCCTGCATGGCTGTATTGAGGCACACGTTTGCTGTGACTGTTCTGCTGACAGCATGGGCTCCTCTTAGGCTCACTGATGCTGCTAGGCAGGCAGGGTCAGGGAGAGCACCTCATGGTCCTGTGTGTGGACGGACAGCCTCCAGCGGCAGTGAGACCTGTGTGCCCCCTGTGCCAGCGGTGTGCCCAGGCCCCCTGAGTAGTTCATGGTTCATCACACCACCCCTGAGTTACAAAGGTGGATAACTTCCTAGTAAATGGTACCTTGTGATTAGGACTTAATTTTTAGATTTGAGCACCTTTTTTTTTTTTTTTTTTAATCATTTAAACCTGCTTTTTTTTTTTTTTTGGCTGCGTTGGGTCTTCATTGCTGCGTGCAGGCTTTCTCTAGTTGCAGTGTGAGGGGGCTACTTTTCATTGCGGTGCATGGGCTTCTCATGTGGTGGCTTCTCTTGTGGCAGATCACGGGCTCTAGGGGCGCAGGCTTCAGTAGTTGCGGCTCGCAGGCTCTAGAATGCAGGCTCAGTAGTTGTGCACGGGCTTAGTTGCTCCGCGGCATGTGGGATCTTCCCGGGCCAGGGCTTAAACCTGTGTCCCCTACATTGGCAGGCGGATTCTTAACCACTGTACCACCAGGGAAACGCTAAACCTGCTTTTTGATTTAGGAACCAATCTGGAATTGAGAAGCACATTGAAGAGAGGGAGGGGCAGTAGGACAGAGCCATGTTTTAAAGAACATGGCAGTTAAGAGACGTCTCTGCAGTATGTCTAGTCTGTGTTGTGAAGTTTACCATTTAATTTTTAGCTTATCAGATGTCTGAGTCAGTTTATATTTTGCTTCGATGCAGCTGGTTGCCTTGATTGGTAAAAGCACTGGCAGAACTGTCAATGTGTATTCCCCACTCAACCCCTGTTGAGCAGATCCCTGGCTGTGTCAGGTGTGAGATCCCTCTTTTTGGGTAGACAATAGAGGAACTCTGCATCAAAGTCTCAGCACGTGTGCATGCATGACCCTTGCACCTCTCAGGCTGGTCTGTTAGGAGCTGCTGTTCCAGGTGAGCACAGATGGTACGTGACCCGAGTCAGCTCACTGGCGCTCTGATCCTGGCAAGCCCCCACCTTGTCAGCAGAGCTGGTCAACTTGACATACTTCCAGGAAATGCAGTGCATGCATGCAAACAAATGCCAGTCATCGGCTTTCCTGCTCGTTTGATTTGAACATAGTGAAATGTTTATTGAGAATATTTGGGGACCAATGACAGGAAAGAGGTCCTGAGTTCCAAGTGTGTGGAGTGAAATCTGGGAGTTGGCCTTGTGGGCAGTGGGGCTTGGCACCATCACGAGCCTCTTCCCTGTCTTGACCTACTCCCAAGTATGCATTTATTTGAAAAGAGGGGACTGTAATCCTCTCCAGTGTCCCTACTGTCCATTCCAGTGTCACACCAATCCTTGAGGAGTGCTCTGTCCTGACCATATTTGGAGGAAGAGACATAGATTATCACTCCTTGGTCCGTTGGCCTAACTTTCACCTGCCTTATTATCATTTCCACCCAGAACTTTCCTTTCTCTATTTTTCAGCGGTGGATCATTCACCCTGTCTAACCCGGTCATCCACTGCTAACCTCACTTGCTGTCTATGTAACATGATGCTGACTTCAGCAACTTGGGAGGTGCTACTTATCACTGGTCCTAGCCTGACAGTTGGGAAAGTGACGTCCTGTTTGTATGTTTATCTGAAGTTATGTTGGGGCCTTTGACTAATTACGGCAAATTAAGTGCTTAGCATATGTGACTGCTTATTAATTGGTATTTTATTGATTCCCACCAACTCTTTTCAGAGTGTCTTTTCCTTTACCTTTTTGGGTAAGTAGTAACCAGTTTTCCCGCTACTTTAGACGGTGGGCAATAACTAAACGTGTTCACAGCTCTCAGTAACATTTGTTCTATTGTTTTGTTTTGAGGTGGAAGGGGGAACTCTACCCTCAGAACATGAGGGAATAATATTTACGTGGCTCACAAAGACCAGTGAGTACATCATCTGCATCTCCCACGACTCACCAGGAGAGGGCCTCTGACATTAGCTCAGTCCAGCCTTTTCTGACCCTCAGAGACCACTGTTAGTTATGGCCAGGTGTTTTAATTTTCCTCAGAAATTTCTTGGAAACGTTGTTGAGGGATGGGGGTTCTTTTACAAATTTTGGAAATAAATAAATCAGATGAGAAGACATGCTTTTGAGTGGTCATTTGGTTTAACAGAGCCCCTTAATTGAATGTGATTGTGGACATTTTAGCTGTAGTGTAGCTTCAGATCTTCCCACTGAACCTACAGGCTTTAAGAACCAACCCAGGACTGTTATTTCCTATCGAACACGTGAGTTCTGAGGTCGTAGGCATGTCACTGACTGTAGCTCTCTGCCTCTCCTGAGCTAGGCGATGGATCACTTGGAGTCCTTTATTGCTGAGTGTGATCGGAGAACTGAGCTTGCCAAGAAGCGGCTGGCAGAGACGCAGGAGGAGATCAGTGCAGAAGTTTCCGCAAAGGTATGCTGGGGAGGCCTTCGCCTCACATTGTTGTCGTAAGAACTGGGCTGCCACCGGGCTAGCAGTCACGGTCACTGCTGAGTGTGCATCTTTGGGGTGGATGGTACCCACTGCCTTGGCTGTTCCCAGTGAGGAGGGAAGGCCGTCGCTGAGCTCTTAGCCCCTCCCCACACTGTGCGTGTGGGGTTTTTTTGTTTGTTTTGTTTTGTTTTTTGGTGTGTGTGTGTGCGCACGTGTGCGTATGTTTTAAAAGTTTCTTTTTTTTTTTTTTAACATTCCTACATAAAACAGGAAATGAGAAAAGTTAGCAGGGAAATGGTTAAACTGTGGTGCATCCATATCACGGAAGAAGAAAGTAGATCTGTGTGAAATTGGCCTGTGTGTCATCTGGATGACCCTTGTCTCTTCAGTGGAACTCTCTTCAGTGTCTTTTTTCCTTTCAGTTTTATAAAAGCATTTCTTAGGAAATAGACAGTTGCAAACTGGATCAACGGTGCCGTTTTATTTCTGAAAGCAAATCCCAATAATTAGGCATTTTGCTTACAGTATAAGTGTATGCATTTAGACCCATGCATTTTTTTACCCTTACCCAGAAGATTGAACTGTAATAGAAGGCATAAAAAGAGATGGTCTAGAAGCTGACCCACATGATGGTCCCTGCAACCTGTTGGCAGTAACAGCGGTGCCACTGCTTTTATTGGAACGTGGTGCACAGGTCTAGTTATGATCAGTCTCAGTGGTGGCGTTAAGGATGTCGTAATTGTTAGAATTCACATGTCATCAGTGAGGGTTTCCAGCTGTTCTAATATTTTCAGTGGAACAGACCAGAAATGCAACAAGAGAAACACTCGTTTTCTTTGCATTAAAAAATCTGTTGTTTTTAGATGTCTCCTTACCTGATTGTTTCTCTCTCGTAGGCAGAAAAAGTACATGAGTTGAATGAAGAAATAGGGAAGCTTCTTGCTAAAGCTGAACAGCTAGGAGCTGAAGGAAATGTGGATGAATCCCAGAAGATTCTTATGGAAGTGGAGAAAGTCCGTGCAAAGAAAAAAGAAGCTGAGGTTGGTGACAAAAATGTCTTAGAGAGGGAGGAAGTAGTAACTCCAGAGTTGACCTTTTGGGCTAAGATTAAGCCATGCCTTCTTTTTTTGTATACATATTGGGAAGGAGTTGGAAACAAGGTGGTATATTGTCAGGATTGTACGGTTTAGAGTCAGCACACACTGAGGTTTGTGTCTTCACTCTGCCCCTGTGACCCCGTGTGGCCTCAGACTAGGCACTTGCCAGCTCTGCGCATTATTCCCACGTGTAGAGTGCGTCCTGAGTATAACAGTCAGCGGAGGAGTGTTAGTGAGCACCTGCCGTCTGTCCATCTGGCTCCCAGGGAGGGGGCAGCGTGGTGGGTGTTCACCTGGTGTAATTGGGCCAGACTTGCATTGCAGATGCTATGTACAGTGAGGCCTGGTGCTTAGTGACACTGTGTCCTCAGTAGAGACCCATGCAGGTTGCGGGTGGTACCCAGGTGGTGTCCGCTAGGCTGCCAGGCCAAGACACACTGCTGTGTGGTGGAGAAGCTGAGTCAGGGACTCAATGTCTGTACCGGTGACAACCATTTTCCTCCTAGATGATTTCCTCTGTTGCATACTCCCTGGTTCTCAAATCTCACTGCTGGAATCGGAGATGGCTTGGGTAGGCTTCGAGAACGGTGGGAATGGTAGTCAGAGGAAGACGGGGCAGGTGTGTTCCTTTAGTAAGTGCTTGTCATACTCCAGCTATGGGCCAGGCACTTCTCTAGTTGTGAGCAAGCCGGAAGACTCCCTCTCCTGTTGGAGATGATACTGCTGTGGGGAGGGGGGCCAGGCAGAAAGGAATGTGAGCAACGGATAAGATTAATTCTGATGAAGATGGGTGCACTTGGAGGGTGCAGGGCGTGTCCAGGTAGGACAGAGGGACACTGGAAGGCCCTTAGCTGAGACCAGATGAGAAGGTTCTCAGAATGGTGGGTAGAGGTGAGATGGTGGAGTGAGCGGTGCCCCAGTGCAAGGCTGGTTTTGGTTGTTGCTGCACCCCCGGCTTGTCATGGTGCCTGATACATAGTAGCAGCTCAGCGATGACACAACAATTCTCAGCTGAATACACGAGTCCTGCTGACTGCCTGTGGGTGTTCGAGTGAGGCCCACTCAGGCAATGATATGTGCATGAAGAGTCGCAAGTCCTGCGTAGAAATCCTACACGGCTGTATACTAAACCCCTGTGTACTTAAATGGGAAATTTATGTTTACATGTAAAAAAAAAAAGTCAGGCTCCCTCGGTTGCTGACAGCTCCAGCAGAAAGGCCAGAGGGTCAGGAAGGAAGCTCTGCGGCCTCTTAGCGAGTCCTGAGGCCAAGCCTTCCTGCTTTGAAGAGCAGAGCAGACACCAGAAACCCGTGAGATGGCTCCGAGATTTATGCATAGGCTGAATGATTGTAGATGTGGGGTTCACCACTTGGATGTCTGCAGACAGCCAAGAGGGCAGCAGGATAGGGGACCCATGGCAACTTGTGCCCAGGACTCCAAGCATCCTTGCTAGAAGGCAGGTGCAAGGACGCTCACAGCAGAACTGATAAAATGAGCAGCCGTCGGTAACCTGGAAAACCACCCATGGACAAACAGCCATGTGCCCCTGAAATGGAGTCCTGCAGCAGTGAACGAACTGAACACATCTGTCTGCAGCATCCTGGAGAGAGCTCTCCAGCAACACAGGTGGGAGAAAGACCTGTAGTGCTGACACAGTGCTGACCACTGACATGGTTTATGGGTCCACATGTGCAATGAAGTACAGAGACAGCACTGAAGATTATGCTGAACGCACACGAATGCCTCTGGGGAGGGAGAGAACAGACACTAGAGAGGGAAACATCAGGAACTGAATTTCCATCATAATGTTCTATATCTTTCATTAAAAGAAAAACAGAAACCTTAAGCAGAAGTGCTGAATATGGTGGGTACACTATTTGTGATATTATTCTGCCCCTCTGTAGTTGTAAAACTTTGAATGCCTTCTTCTAATCTCTTTCAAAATCAATTGTAATTATTCTGAGTGAAAATAGTCAATCCCAAAGGGTTAAATACTATGTGGATCTGTTATATAACATTCTTAAAATGACCAAACCATAAGAATGGAGAGCAGATTGGTGGTCACCAGGAGTCAGAGAAGTGGGTGTGGCTGTGAAGGGGCAGCAGGCAGGACCTTTGTGGTGATGGATGTTCTGAACCTTGACTGTATCACTCAGTGTTCTTTCTGTGATGTTGTGCTATAGTTTTTAAAGATAGAACCATTGGGGGAAACTGGGTAAAGAGTACGCAGCACCTCTCTGTATCATTTCTTAGGATGACGAGACAGCCTTGCCTCCTGCTAAGGGGGGGAAGAGCACCCTACCCCATCCTGTTCTGTCCTGTAGTTCTGAGGAAGGCCTATGGGGGGCACTCAGGTGATGAGGATGGGGGCAGTGGCCGGAGTAAGGACAGTGGGGGTCCTGGGCACTAGAGTGCCTTTCTGTACCTTTGCTGGTTTAGTGAGTGATGTGATGTCTTATTTTGATTTGCATTTCCTAGGGAACATTTTGAATGTGTGAATTAATGGAAGATTACTACATTCAGTCTTCCCTTTAAGGGCAAATGATTATTGAAATGCATTTCTTAAACCTAGATTTTGAAGGAATGTTTTAACTTGAGCACAAGCGGCAGTAACCATGTTCTGGTTCATTTTCTTTTGTGTTTCGTGTATTTTGCTTTGAAGCCGAATGACTTTTTTTTTTTTTTAATTAATTTTTGGCTGCATTGGGTCTTTGTTGCTGCACGCAGGCTTTCTCTCGTTGCAGTGAGTGGGGGCTGCTCTTCATTGCAGTGCGTGGGCCTCTCATTGTAGTGGCTTCTCTTGTTGTGGAGCATGGGCTCTAGGCGTGCGGGCTTCAGAGTTGTGGCGTGCGGGCTCAGTAGTTGTGGCTCACGGCCTCTAGAGCGCAGGCTCAGTAGTTGTGGCGCACAGGCTTAGTTGATCTGCGGCATGTGGGATCTTCCCAGACCAGGGCTCAAACCCATGTTCCCTGCATTGGCAGGCGGATTCTTAACCACTGCGCCACCAGGGAAGTCCGTAGTGACTTCTTAGGATTAGACTCAGAGTGCACTGGCTGCAGGAGGGAGTGTGCTTTGTTCCATTTGGCACACTTCCTCCTTTGAAGAGAGTGTCTAATGTATTTGTCCTTCCAAATTTTAGCTTTTGGAGCTGCGTTGGGATACAGTTTCCTGAACATTGGGACAATCTCCGTAGATACTCCTGTGTTTTTTGCTCGTCTCTTTGGTTTAGGTTTTTTGTTTGTTTTTTAAGACCCCTGTTGAAGATTCTCCCCTCTTGTTTCTTTCGTCTTTGCAGAGCTCTCCACCATAGCAGGGACTCATCTTCCCTGCTAGCCTTTTAGCACACACAGCATCCTGTGTGTCTGAGTGTTCTGAATACCCCTTGTTGCTTTGAAATCATGACTGGTAGTTCATTTCTTAAGCAATTAAAATTGGGCTGGTTACAAGAATCTGAAGCTTTGTAAATGATTCAGTTTTTATGTATTTGAAAGTCATCTCGGACTTCCCTGGTGGTGCAGTGGTTAAGAATCCACCTGCCAGTGCAGGGGACACGGGTTTGAGCCGTGGTCTGGGAAGATCCCACATGCTGTGGAGCAACTAAGCCCATGCGCCACAACTACTGAGCCTGCATGCCACAACTACTGAAGCCCGCATACCTAGAGCCCGTGCTCCGCAACAAGAGAAGCCACCGCAAGGAAGAGTAGCCCCCGCTCGCCACAACTAGAGAAAGCCCGCACAGCAACGAAGACCCAACACAGCCAAAAAATAAATAAAACATTAAAAAAAAAATAAAAGTCATCTCTAGGGAATTCCCTGGTGGTCTAGTACTTAGTACTTGGCACTTTCACTGCCAGGACCCCCGGGTTCGATCCCACATGCCACATAGCCAAAAAAAAAAAAGTCATCTCTGTAGTCCCTTCACATACTTCCATTTTAGGGGCTGAGTAGACAGTGACATTTGACTCTCACTCTCTTCCCATTCTCCAGGAAGAATACAGGAATTCCATGCCTGCATCCAGTTTTCAGCAGCAGAAGCTGCGTGTTTGTGAAGTCTGTTCAGCCTACCTTGGTCTCCATGACAATGACCGTCGTCTTGCAGACCACTTCGGGGGCAAGTTACACTTGGGGTTCATTCAGATCCGTGAGAAGCTCGATCAATTAAGGGTATGTTAATGTGTTGTGTTTCTGAAGAAACCCGAGAAGTTTTCTGATTGTCTTTACATCTCTTTGCTTTTAGAAAACCTTGTGTTCTTTTTTGTTTTTGTTTTGTTTTTTGGGGGAGGGGGTTTGGTGGAGGTACTGAAAACCTTCTGTTCTGATTCTAAGATCATGCCTTGGTTTTGTACTTGAGTTTTACAGTGAACTACTCAGATTTCATCCATATGTTCCCACAAGAGATCTAAGATCTCAGAATCCAGCAGAGCCTGGGATATTTATTTAGTCTGCTACCCCTTGTTTAGAGAGGAAAATGGCAGAATTCAGTCCCACGGTACAGAGAGTTCTCGTACCCCTCTGAAAACACTTCTGTTGGTGATGGGAAAGAGCCAGTAGTTTGCAGTTTTTTTTTCTTGGACAGAGGCGGACACATGGAGGGTGGACTGGCTAGAAGGATGAGAAGGTGATGGGGCATTTTCTGATACCCCTGCCCCACTGCTGGATGCCTGTGTCCCTTCCTCGGGGCTCCTCCTTGTTCTGGGTTAAGCTCTACAACATTCGACATCTTGGGTACGGAATGCCAAGGAGGAAGATTAAATAAGTTTGTGATATTTTGAATTGTCTTCTTCAAATGGATGGTGCTTTCCCTAATTGTGTACTGGGACCCTATGATGAGATGCTGGGAAATGTGGCAGGCCTTTTATCCGGACACCTGAAATCTATTGGAAGGACAGACAACGTGGCACCTGACTGTAGGACACCACGATAGTCAAGGCCTTGGGCCTTGTGTGCCCCCAGGAAGGAGCAGCGGGTAGCAGGGCCCTGCATCCAAGGACGGTCCCCCATAAGTGATGTGCGACTCGGCCCTGGGAGAGGGAGCTGGGTGGCAGTCTCAGCACTGGTCTTGAAACATTTGCTCCTGTGCTCCCAGTAGAATTTTGAAAAATGATATTCTTTGTCACACATTTTTAAGTTGGAATTTTTTTCTTATAAATTTATGGGTATAAAACACGTAAAAATATTTTATATGTAGTCAGTAGAATGTAAATAACAATTTGGTGTCAACTACCATCCCCATTAAAAATCTGCTCCTTAGGGAATTTCCTTTAAATTGTCTTCCCATTCCATAACACCCCAGAATTTTGTCCTAATGTTTCTTATATCTGAAAGCCTTTTGTTTTTTTCTTAAGATGTACCTTTGCTTCAGAATACATTGAAACCTTTAGAATTTAAGTATTCACTTGATCTAGAAGTCATGTATTGTCATTGCAGTTATGAGCAGTATATAGTTGATAGAACAACCCAACTAAGTTACAGATTTTGATAAATAGCTGCTAAACTATCAACAGAAAATGTATTTGGAAGTGCACCTCTTAACGATAAGGAAGGTGGGAGTTGTGTGCCCTAATCAGAGATGGCTTCACTCCCAGTGGTACTGGAGGTGTGCACCCGCCCTGGGCTCTGCACCCCCTGGGCCATGCTCCAAGGTGGATGCAGGGTGAGAAGAGTGAGGACTTTCCTCAGGTGGGGGAACCTAGTGTTTTAGGGAGTGGGGAGGGTTTGGGAAGGAGGTGATGCCAGCCCATAGGCCGGTTCTCGGCCTCTCCTTGTCCTGGCCACGCCTTCTCTTCCTGGGGCCTGGCTCCCATCCGAACTGAGATTTAAGGTCACCCTTTATGCCCTCTCGGGCCTTTGTCTCCTGGCTCTAAGTTCCTCCCCCTCAGGGCCTTCCCCTCAGCAGCGTGAGGGGGGGCATTGAAAGGCTCCGAGTTGATTTTGGGGTGCTCTGAGCTAGCCAGTGGATGGTGCTCTGGCAGGGGGGTTGCTAGGCCACCTCCTGCCTGTCTGCCTTCCTTGTCCACTGTGCTCACCATGACCCAGCCTGATGGGACGTGTGGAGCTTGCTGTCCCCAGGAAGCCCCGCCAGCACCCCGGGACAGGCTGCAACTTGGCAGGGCAGATTGGCTCCCGCAGCAAGATGGATTCGGTCAGATACATGTTTTCTCTTTTACATGAAGTTTGTGGAGTCTCCTTGGGGTAAAAAAATTAAATTTATGGATTGATTTGAGCAATATGATAAAATTTCTGTGACTTAGATGTACAGCACTTAGGATATGTAGTTTGTCACTGAACTTGTAAAATGATAAAGCATTTTTTTTCCCCATGTATTTTCCATTGTTTAAGAGGTTTTATGAAGAATGTGTTCCTGTTTCCTGAGTTTCTCTTAGGTTCTTAAATTGCCAGTATTGAGGTCACATAAAGGTGCTTTGTTCAATAATGTTCACTCTAGTGTGTGACTTGTTCCTCCCCCATCTTCCTATTCTTTGTTTATTTAGAAAACTGTGGCTGAAAAGCAGGAGAAGAGAAATCAGGATCGGCTGAGGAGGAGAGAGGAGAGGGAGCGGGAAGAACGACTGAGCAGGAGGTGAGCACATGCGACCTGAGGACACCCCACTTCTTCCTGGCAGCACTGCATATTTACTGCCCTTGACAGTTGAGGTCTGCCAGTTACCTGGGTGGCTCTTAAAAGAAAAATAAGCAAACACATAGCACGTTCGGTCAAGCGAGGTTCTGGCTGGTCCAGGAGGACCTGTGTGCACAGCTGTGTGGTGTGGACAGGACACCCAAGCCGCTCGAGCAGCTGTGGCCACCTGATGCTTACCTAGAAAGATGTGGACTCCCTGGCAGGGGTGGAGGGGGACCTGTCACAGCACCTCCTGTGGAGCAGCCCTTGACCAGCAGGACAGGCAGGAACTGGGACACCAGAGAGGAACATGGTCTCACGCAGCCATGCCTGCTGTGGGCAGGACCCACCAGGGGCGGGCTCCGGTGTGGGCCCAGGCTCGTGGGTGGTAGGGTGGAAGCAGAGAGAACGTGAGCTAGCTGGGATCCAGGCCAAGGAGGTGGCAGTTCGAACCCTGTGAGGGCCAGGAGGGAATGATGTGTTCTGGGGGTGGAGCTGATAGGATTTGCTAGTGGACAGAGCGAGTTGTGCAAAGGGGGAGTGGAGCTGGCTCAGGGCTTCTGACCAGGAGTGGCCGCTTGTGGCGGTGGGGAGACTGGGAATGGTGTGTTGGGATGAGGAGGAGGTGGGGAGGAGAATTTGGCTGTGGCCATATTTGAGCCTAAGAGACATCCCTTCAGCCTAAGAGACATGCAGGTGGAGACAGTGGGTCTGGTCAGAGTTCAAGGAAGAGGCTGGAGCGCCGAGTAACCACGCTTTCATATTGGGCACAGAAACTGGGCTGTCCTGGAGGAATTCCTTAGTGAATAACTCAGGACAAATAATCCTTTATTGTATCTTTTGTGTTTCTTTTCATTATTTTAACTATCTAACAGATTCTGATTATAAATAGACTCAAAACAGTGTAAAAATATATTAAGTAAAAAGACACAGAAGTGACGACAGTCACTGGACATGTTGTGTGCGTGGGTATATGTGGAACCCTCCACATGTGAGATCTTCCCATAGCAGCTGTGCTCTTGAAGGCTACACAAAGTCCCTACTATGATGCTGTAATTAACTATATCCTTTTATTCTCCCACCTTCACCCCTTTTGTCCACCCCCATTTCCCTACCTCTGGCAACCACCAGTCTGTTCTCTGTATCTATGGGTTTGGGTGTTTTTCGATTCCATTTCCCTACCTCTGGCAACCACCAGTCTGTTCTCTGTATCTATGGGTTTGGGTGTTTTTCGATTTCACATATAACTGAGATCATACAGTATTTATCTTTTTCTGTCTGACTTATTTCACTTACCATAATGCTGTCAAGGTCCATCCATATTGTTACACATGGCAGGATTCCATCTTTTTTGTGGCTGAATAACATCCCACTGTATACGTACAAGCACATCATCTTTATCCATTCATCTATCAGTGGACACTTAGGTTGTTAACCATGTTTAAGCTACTGTAAATAATGCTGCAGTGAACATGGGGGTGCAGCTATCTTTTCAAGATTGTGATTTCATTTCCTTTAGGTAAAAATACCCGGAATTGGAATTTCTGGATATTGTAGTTCCATTTTAATTTTTTGAGGAACCTCCTTTCTGTTTTCCGTAGTGACTGCACCAATTTACATTCCCATCAACAGTGCACAAAGATTCCCGTTTTTCTGCATCCTCACAAACAAGTGTATTTCTTGTCTTTTTGATGACAGCCATTCTGACAGGTGTGAGGTGATACCTCATTATGGTTCTGATTTGCTTTTCCCTGCTGAATAGTGACGTTGAGCAATTTTTTATGTGCCTGTTGGCCATCTGTATGTCTTCTTTGACAAAATGTCTATTCAGGTCCTCTGCCCATGTTTTTACCTTTTTTTTTTTTCCCCTTCTGTTTAGAGTTCTTTTTGTGTTTTGGATATTAGCCTATTATCAGATACATGATTTGCAGATATTTTCTCCTGTTCAGTAGGTTGCCTTTTCATTTTGTTGATGGTTTCCTTCACTGCGCAGAAGCTTGTTAGTCTGATGTAGTCCCACTTGTTGACTTTTGCTTTTGTTGCCTTTGCTTTTTATGTTTTTTAAAGCCTTTGCTTTTTTTTCTTTTTTTTTGCGGTACGCGGGCCTCTCAGTGTTGTGGCCTCTCCCGTTGGCGGAGCACAGGCTCCGGACGCACAGGCTCAGTGGCCATGGCTCATGGCCCAGCCGCTCCATGGCATGTGGGATCTTCCCGGACCGGGGCACGAACCCGCATCCCCTGCCTCAGCAGGCGGACTCTCAACCACTGTGCCACCAGGGAAGCCCAAAGCCTTTGCTTTTTAAAAAAATTTTTTGATTAAGTTTTTATGAAACTATTTTTGAACAAGTAATCTAGTGACCATCTTTGTATGAGTTTGAGGGTTTATAAAATTCCTTAGAATTCCTGGGATAAAGGAATATAATATATAAATATTGGTAGGTGTTACAAAAATGGCTTTTCAAGAGGCTTTGTCAGATCACCCTCCAGCCACATGATGTGTGAGCATCTTTTGTCACTTCCTCCTTGAGCACATGTTGGTGGTGATCTTGTAAATTTCTGCTTGGAATGAAATGAGACCTCATTGTAAAGTGCATTTCTTAGTTGTTGGTTGTATAATGTTTCCCAGGGAGCTCATGTGACACTCACTGGCAGTGAACCTGTGTTTGCAACTTGGGTGTCCTGCCCAGCCCTGCACCTGCCATGTGACTATCTTCCTGGAGGAATTCCTTAGTGAATAACTCAGGACAAATAATCCTTTATTGTATCTTTTGTGTTTCTTTTCATTATTTTAACTATCTAACAGATTCTGATTATAAATAGACTCAAAACAGTGTAAAAATATATTAAGTAAAAAGACACAGAAGTGACGACAGTCACTGGACATGTTGTGTGCGTGGGTATATGTGGAACCCTCCACATGTGAGATCTTCCCATAGCAGCTGTGCTCTTGAAGGCTACACAAAGTCCCTACTATGATGCTGTAATTAACTATATCCTTTTATTCTCCCACCTTCACCCCTTTTGTCCACCCCCATTTCCCTACCTCTGGCAACCACCAGTCTGTTCTCTGTATCTATGGGTTTGGGTGTTTTTCGATTCCATTTCCCTACCTCTGGCAACCACCAGTCTGTTCTCTGTATCTATGGGTTTGGGTGTTTTTCGATTTCACATATAACTGAGATCATACAGTATTTATCTTTTTCTGTCTGACTTATTTCACTTACCATAATGCTGTCAAGGTCCATCCATATTGTTACACATGGCAGGATTCCATCTTTTTTGTGGCTGAATAACATCCCACTGTATACGTACAAGCACATCATCTTTATCCATTCATCTATCAGTGGACACTTAGGTTGTTAACCATGTTTAAGCTACTGTAAATAATGCTGCAGTGAACATGGGGGTGCAGCTATCTTTTCAAGATTGTGATTTCATTTCCTTTAGGTAAAAATACCCGGAATTGGAATTTCTGGATATTGTAGTTCCATTTTAATTTTTTGAGGAACCTCCTTTCTGTTTTCCGTAGTGACTGCACCAATTTACATTCCCATCAACAGTGCACAAAGATTCCCGTTTTTCTGCATCCTCACAAACAAGTGTATTTCTTGTCTTTTTGATGACAGCCATTCTGACAGGTGTGAGGTGATACCTCATTATGGTTCTGATTTGCTTTTCCCTGCTGAATAGTGACGTTGAGCAATTTTTTATGTGCCTGTTGGCCATCTGTATGTCTTCTTTGACAAAATGTCTATTCAGGTCCTCTGCCCATGTTTTTACCTTTTTTTTTTTTCCCCTTCTGTTTAGAGTTCTTTTTGTGTTTTGGATATTAGCCTATTATCAGATACATGATTTGCAGATATTTTCTCCTGTTCAGTAGGTTGCCTTTTCATTTTGTTGATGGTTTCCTTCACTGCGCAGAAGCTTGTTAGTCTGATGTAGTCCCACTTGTTGACTTTTGCTTTTGTTGCCTTTGCTTTTTATGTTTTTTAAAGCCTTTGCTTTTTTTTCTTTTTTTTTGCGGTACGCGGGCCTCTCAGTGTTGTGGCCTCTCCCGTTGGCGGAGCACAGGCTCCGGACGCACAGGCTCAGTGGCCATGGCTCATGGCCCAGCCGCTCCATGGCATGTGGGATCTTCCCGGACCGGGGCACGAACCCGCATCCCCTGCCTCAGCAGGCGGACTCTCAACCACTGTGCCACCAGGGAAGCCCAAAGCCTTTGCTTTTTAAAAAAATTTTTTGATTAAGTTTTTATGAAACTATTTTTGAACAAGTAATCTAGTGACCATCTTTGTATGAGTTTGAGGGTTTATAAAATTCCTTAGAATTCCTGGGATAAAGGAATATAATATATAAATATTGGTAGGTGTTACAAAAATGGCTTTTCAAGAGGCTTTGTCAGATCACCCTCCAGCCACATGATGTGTGAGCATCTTTTGTCACTTCCTCCTTGAGCACATGTTGGTGGTGATCTTGTAAATTTCTGCTTGGAATGAAATGAGACCTCATTGTAAAGTGCATTTCTTAGTTGTTGGTTGTATAATGTTTCCCAGGGAGCTCATGTGACACTCACTGGCAGTGAACCTGTGTTTGCAACTTGGGTGTCCTGCCCAGCCCTGCACCTGCCATGTGACTATCTGTGTAGCTGAGGTGGTGTCCACTGTGAAGAGTTTGCAGAGCCACTGGTTCAACTCAGTGCAGCATGGACCCCTGGGTGCTGATCTCTGCGTTCTGCCTCCAAGCAGCTGGGGCTGGAGGCGGGCCTTATAGCAGGTCCTCTGGGAAGTCGGCCCTCCTTCACCACATGAACTTGAGGCACCTCCCCTCAGCTGTAAGGGATGGAGCTGTTTTTGGGAAATTGTTCATCTTTTTTTCCATTTTAGGTCTGGATCAAGAACCAGAGATCGCAGGAGGTAGGTTTTCCATTTATGTGTTCTCAGTGAGATGTTCTTTTCTATATGCACTTAATACTTAACCTTTATAGCTTCACAGTTACTATCTGGTGGTCAGGTCTGGCTCATTAAGGGCACAGGACGTGGGTGAGACTCCAGTCCCGTTTGTAGCTGGCGTTGGCTGGGGCTTAGTGCAGCGTGGGAGTGGGGACCCACTGTCAATGAGAGGGACAGTCAGGGCGCTGCTGGGGCCTGCTGGGCAGACGGGAGTTTCCTGGCCAATGTACAGGAAACGTCAGCGGGAAGGGTCTGGCCGTAGTTACCAGAGAGTAGTTGGTGGGATTATTGTGAACCCAAGTTGTAAGTTTGTGGGAGGAGGGGAGATAACAGTAAAGCATCAGCAGAACATCTGCTGCAGGTCGCGCTCCCGGGACCGGCGTCGGAGGCGGTCAAGATCTACCTCCAGAGAGCGGCGGAAGTCGTCCCGGTCCCGGTCCCGAGACAGACACCGGCGCCACCGAAGCCGTTCCCGGAGCCACAGCCGGGGCCACCGCCGGGCATCCAGGGACCGGAGTTCGAAATACAAGTAACTACTCTGACTCCTTCAGTAGCTGCATCCAGGAGTGAACCCTTTCTTTGTGTGCCAGGGTATGGGGGTCTGTCATCTGTGGGACAGAGTGTTAGGGCCTTGAGGAGTCCTGAATGGGGCCCAGGGCACTGAGAGCCCTAAGCCGAGGGCAGCAGATGGCTTCAGGGCTGGGACGGTTGAGAGGCTGAGGAGGTGGTCGCACGTGGGCATGGCCATGCTCAGGGGCTGCACACTCACTGTCACTTTGGTACACAGAGCCCCTGACTAGCCCTGCTTACCTCTGTTGTGGTTTTTTTAAAGGAAAAACAACAACAAAAAACACCACTAATGATCATATTCAGAGACGACCACTGTTAGCTTTGGTGTGATGAATTTTAAATATCTTTTTTTCCATTGTGTTTTTACATAATGGATCGTATTCCATGTGTGGACTCTTGTTGTATTTTCCTTTGCAGTGTTCACATTATAGTGAAAGCTTTTCCTGTTACTAGAAACCTTTGCAGATGTCACTTTCTAGTGGCTGCCCAGCCCTCCCTGGGCAGTGGGTTGGGCACAAGACGGCAGGCCTGGCACCCTCTGGTCTGCTAGGACCCTTCCAGCCGTGGTGGGTCCTACCCTTACCTGGCCTGATGCTGAGGGTCCAAGGTGTCAGTGCCTGAGGAGCAGCCAGGAGGGAGGGCCAGCCCTTGCTGAGCCTCTGGTTCCTGTTTCCCAGGTTCTCCAGAGAGCGGGCCTCAAGGGAGGAGTCCTGGGAGCGCGGGCGGAGTGAGCGGGGGGCCACCGACTGGAGGCTTGAGAGCACCAATGGAAAGACTGCGTCACGGAGGTCGGAGGAAAAGGAGGCCGGCGAGATCTGAACCCACACCCAGGCGCTGTAAATAGTCCGATACATGTTTGACACAGCCTAACGTTACCCTTTATATTTGCTGAATACAACTCATCTTTTGTAGTTTACCATTTCTATTGTTTTGGAGCTAGCTGTGAGTTTCTCGAGATGTACAGAGTTGCTCCTGTGTTCTGGGTTATGTCAAGTGGGAATAAATAGCCTGACAGACTGCTTCCTGACGGCCGCGGTGCAGTCTCTCCTGTCCCCGGTGTGCTAGACTTCGCCGTGACTTCCACAGGTTGGGGGACACACCAGGGGTCATCTGACTTGAGCTTAGAAATGTGACTTACGTTGGACTCCCCTTTGACTTTTGGCATATGATGTGCTGTGCACCTCCAACACCCAGACTGGCTGGGGCCGGATGTGCCCGGCCGTCTGCTCTGTGGGCTCCACATGTCTTTCTGAAGTCTGAGCTGCACTCTTACGGAGGACTGCCTGTCTGGTTTGTGGTAAGCAGCCTCAGCATGGCACTCGAACTCAGATGAACTACAGTTCCCCCTCTTGGAGTTACTTAGGGCCAAGAAAGACCCGTGCATAGTATCTGCATGACAGCCACGAGGTCTTCAGAGGGGGGCATGCTGACTTTGGGGTCAGGTGTGGTTTGACTCACCCTTGGGGGGCCTGGTGGTGTTACCCACTCTCCCTCAGCCCTTTTGCTCGTATTGCTAAAGTGAGCCCTTCAGAAAAGTATAACTGGGAGCTCTTTTCTTGTTTTCACTTTTGTGGGGGTATTTTTGGAGGGAGCTTCTGGCTGGGCCAGAACATGCTGGAACATAACCCTGCTCACAGTGGGAGACCACTGGGAAGCCAGGGGTGAGTATCTGTCTGATAGGTGGGTGGAGGTGTGCCCTCCCAGGTGGGAAGTGGATACAAGTTGGCAGAAAGCCTGGGTCGGGGGCAGGGCAGGGGGTATAAAAGTCTCCTGGGAGGGTAGAGGCAAAGGGAGTGAGGGCTATGGTCATGGGTTCCCGACTCAACGTTGTAGCCTGGCCTGTGACGGCGGGGGCTGGACTGAGCGGGAAGCCGGGGCAGGGCTGCACAGCTCCTCACACCTCCATTCGTCACCTCCGGAAGGGATGTTTTGGGGTTTTGTCCTGTTTTTATTGTCGTGCAGTACACATACATTTACCACTGTAACCATTTGTGAGTCTACAGTTGAGTGGCAATCACTGTGGTGGCCACTGTCCGTAGAGGGGTGGTTTTGAAGAGGCAGAGGGCAGATGGTGTCCCTGTACTTAGGAGGCCTGGGGTCCCAGCCAGAAAGCAGGTGGCGCTGGGATCAAGACGCCCAGGAGGGCCTGTAGGGCGGCTTCTGCTCCCCTTACACCTGGATGCTCACCAGTCAGTCCAGGACGAGGCAGTGGGAGCCCTTGCTACCTGGCTCTTCCAGCCTCTGTGCTGGAGGCACCCGCCTGCCCCTGGCACATCACAGGGCCTGAGAGCCTGGTATCCCTGACCCCTGAGCCTTGGGTTCTCCGTGTTGGCCCAACTCCTGGGCATAGGAGTGCAGCAGACCGGCCGTGGCCCTCTGCTCTGGATGGGCAGAGGAAGAGGTCAGACTGGTGGGGGCAGTGCACAACCCAGGACACCGAGGCTGCTCTGAGGACGCCACAGCGCACCCTGGGTGGGTTCCAGCAGAGGGCCTGGTAGGTGGGTGGAGGACCCAGAGGGTGCTGAGAGGAGGGGACTGGGGCCGGAGGGGGCCACCTACCTGAGCCCCCTCACTCCTTGTTAAAATACTGATGTGGGGAATCACTCATTTAACAGGGAAGAGCAGGGATGGAGGTAGGGAGATGATTGCAGTCCTAGCAGAGAGTTGGGTCGGCCCAGCCAATAGGTGCAGATGCTTCCGGGGCCCATGGTGATGGTGGGCCCTAGGCCCCTGAGGTCAACCCCAGGGCTCTGTGGTGCCCTCAGACCCTCCCTGTCACCAAATTCTCAGGGACTCCCACACACACATCATGCTTCTGGCCACTGGCAGGGGTGGGGTGTGGCATGGTGGTAGCACCTTGTGTAGGTTGTGGAATCTCCTAAGTGCACGGAGGCCCCAGGCTGTTGAGGGGGCAGGGCTGTTTCGGCTGCTCTCCCCTCTCTTTCTGGGGATCCTAGCCAGGCCCAGAACTACAATCTAGGGAAGGGAGGGCTGGAGGATCTGTGCTGGCTCTGCTGCTGCGTGGGAGCCCATTGCATCCAAGGCAGTTCCCAGGCCCTCGCTGCATCATGTGGATACAGGGATATCCTCCCAGGATGTAGCTGGGTGCTCTTGGTTGGGCCTGGGGGCTGGGGGGCCGTGTCCAGCCATGGTTTGTGTGATTTGGGGAGGGGGTATGCACAAGCAGTGCCTCTGGTGGGCCCCCTGCCTGGGAATGGGATGGGGGCCACAGTGGGGCTTAGAACCCACACGTGGTCCTGCTCTGGGGAGACTGGGTCAGCTAAGTGGTTTTTGGACTTTATTGCATGTCATTGTCATCTGGAGGACTTGTTAAAACAGGTGGCTTCCCCCACCCCCTGCAGACTTTCTCTTGGTCTAGGGAGGGGTCCAAGAATGTAGACTTTTAAAATTATTTTTCAGGTAGATTTTTTTGATTGAGATAAATGCTCCTACCATGAAGTTCAACATTTTAACCACTTTAAAGTGTATGGTATAGTGGGTTTTGTATATTCACAATGTTGTGCTGTCTAGTTTATTACTGTGTAGCTGTAGAACATTTTTATCACCCCAAACCCTGTACCCATTAGCAGTTACTCCCCCATCCCTCTGGCCCCAGCCCTGAACAACCACTAATCTGCTTTCTGTCTCTGGAATCACACGATGTGACCTGTGACTAGCACCTCTTACTACTGAGCGTGGTGTTGGAGGGTTCATCCACCCTGTAGCCTGTATTGGTACCAAGAATGTAACAGTTCCTTGGGCTGCTGGTGCTGCTAGTCCGGAACACACTGAGAGCTGGACTGGGGGCAGCAGGAGGGGTCCCCGACAGCTGGGCCACCAGCTGCAAACCCTCAGTGGCATATCTCTTGGGACACGAACTGAGCTGCTGTCCAACTCCTTAGAGCAGGGCTTCAAGCTCTTGCCACCAGGGCACATGCGGAAAATAACACTTGTTCTGTTTGGACCGGAGGAGAAGAGGGTTGAGTCCTGTCCACAGTTGCTGGCGCATTGTATTCCTTTATGTCCACTGCACAGGCCCTAAGCCCGGCCCTCAGACAACCCTTCCTCCTCCCACACCCCTGGGCACGCTCCAGCACAGGAGGCTTTGGTGCCATGTGGCCCTGGGCGCGGGGTCACAGGCAACAAAGCTGATGGCTGCTTGAGGACCTACACGTCTGCCACCAAGTGCCAGTGATCCCTGGTCGGAGGCGACCCTCCACCCCCTGCCCCGGGGCACCTGGGAGTCCACTGGGAAAGCCCGAGGGGTCCCTGGGGGTCCCTGCGTGTCCTGAGCACCCACAGCTCTCTGGCGCTTTCCGGCCTCTTCTGCTCTTCCGTCTTTCCCTCCCTGGGGCACCTGCTCCCCACCCTCCATGGCTGGCTCCCTTCCCCGTGTCATCCCCACAACCTGGCCTGCCTGATTTCCTTGCCCAGTGCCCATGGGGCTGGGGTGCTCTCCCAAGGAGGTTGTGCGAGGAGCACTGTCCTCACTGTCCAGGAAAGAAGTCGCGAGCGGCCAGCCAAGGTGACTTCCCCCACCTGGATCCCGACCACCTTCATATTTTAATTTTTATTGAGATGTAATTGACAAATGTTATGTTTCAGGTATAATGATTTGATATATGTATATATTGCGACATGATTTTTTTCTTGTGGTGAGAACTTTTAACCTCTACTCAGCAACTTCAAACATATAACACAGTATCATTGTATACATAGTATGATGCTTATAATTACATAATAATGTGATATATTACAATACAGTATTGTATTGTTCCGGGCCTCCTTCTGAAGCTGCTAGTGCCTCCTTTGGAGCCCCACCGAAGTTCAGCCTGCCTGGGAATCCAGGCCAGTCAGCCCCAGGCCAGGCCCAGGCTCTGTACAGAAGAAAGCACAAAACACTTTGTTTAGAGAATGAAGAGCAGGCCCTGCATGTGCACCCAGGTCCAGAGATAGGACATCTCCAGCTCCTGGGAGCCCCCATCTTCCCCCACAATCCCTGTCAGAGGTCTCTGCTCTCTTTGAAAATCACTTACCACGAACAACACACATTTATTGTCCCACCGCTTCTTAGCATCAGGGTTCCCAGAGCTGCAGTCAAGGGGTGTCATCTGAGGCTGTACTGGGGAAGGGTCCTCCCCAGCTCACCTGGTCGTGGCAGCAGTCAGCGGCTTTCCAGCTTTGGCAGGAGGCCCTCCACAGGGTGGCTCAGGGCAGCGGGTGAGGGAGAGGGTCTCCTAGCCAGACAGGCAGCACCTCAGTCCTGGGAGTGCCTTCCCATTCCCGCCCCAAATCCTGTGGGTTAAAAACAAGACAAGTGGTCAGGGGGTGGGGGTGGGGGAGCGCGGACGAGAGAGACATGGAGACAGCAAGTGCTGGAGAGGGTGTGGGGAACAGTTACCACAGAGCCCAGCAGAGGTCCACTCCTTGAGACACACTTGGGAGAGCTGAAAGAGACTCAGAAATCCTTGTACAAGCGTGTTTATGGTATTCACAGTAGCCAGAAGGTGGAAACAACCCAAATGTAACAGATACAGGGGCAAACAAAACCCAAAATGTCTGTTCCTACAATGAGATATTGCTCGGCCTAAAAGGGACTGGAATTCTGATGCATGTCTAACATGAATGAGCCTTGAAAACCTTATGCTGGGTAACAAGCTGGACACAAAAGACCACGTACTGTATCCATTTCCATGAAAAGTCCAGGATCAGTAAATTCACACAGACAGTAGGTGAGTGACTTTCAGGGGCTGAGGGGGGGGAGAGGCATGGAGGGTGACTGGTAATGGACACAGGGTTTTCTTTAAGAGGATGAGAAAGCTCTGGAACTAGATAGAGGTGATGATTGCACACCATTGTGAATGTACTAAGCACCACTGAATTGTACACTTTAAAATGGTTGAAATGGTAAATGTTATGTGTATTTCACCATATTAAAAATAAAAAGCTTGGGGGAGGGATGGATTGGGAGTTTGGGGTTAGTAAATGCAAACTATTATATGTATGTATAACTGAGTCACTGCTGTACACCAGAAACTAACACAACGTTGTAAATCAACTATACTCCAATAAAATAAATTTCAAATAAACAAAAAGCAAAGCCACACTCAAAGGGAGGTGCCAACACAGGGGGAGAACACCAAGAGGTGGGGTTACAGGCTCCACTCTAGAGTCTGTCCCCATCATTGTTATTAGTGACGCTTGTTTTTACTCTATTTGTGCCTTTTGTCTGAAAGTCCTTTGTCGAATCTTTATCCTTTGGATTAGTTAAGTCACATAGTCGGTGTAGTTAACAATGTTCTTGGTTTTGTTGACACTGTCTTTTGTGGGGGGCTTTCCATTTGTCATACCCATTCTCTTTCCATTTTTGCCCCTTTTTTGGGGGATTGTTTTATTTTAACAGTGTTTTTCACTCTGTTAGATTGGAAGTCATATGCTCTATTTCTATTCTTCTTTCTATTCTTCCCCTAAAATTTTACAACATGCATACTTGATATGTTGTGGTTGGCTGAATGATAGCCTCCAAATATATAGAGGTTTTAATCCCTGGGACCTGTGAATATTCCTTTATATGGCAAGGGGATTTTGAAGATGTGATTAAGTGAAAGATTTTGAGATGGAGATGATTCTGGATTATCCAGGTAGTCCTAATGCAGTCACAAATGGGAGACGGAGATTTGGCCACCAAAGAAGGCCGGGTGCTCCTGGCTTTAAAGCTGGAAGAAGTGTCCAAGAACCAAGGAATGCAATTCTAGAAGCTGAAAAGATGAGGAGAGGATTTTCCCCCAAAGCCTCTCGAGGGGCATGGCCTGCGAACATCTTGATTTCAGCGTAGAGAAACTGATTTTGGGTGTCTGCTCTCTAGAACTGTAAGAGAATAAACTTGCGTTGTTTTAAGTCACTGAGTTTTTGTTATACCAGCAATAGGAAACTGAGTCTAAAGTTAATGAAGACATTGTTTGCATGACAGATGGTACAAGGACTTAAGAGGACTTGAGGGCTCTGAACCCCTTCTTGCTTAGTATCAGCGGGTGTTTCGCGTCTGTGTAGGGCTTTTTGGTGTTTTTTTTGTTTTCTTAACTCCATAGACATTATAACTTTACATACAATCAGTGTTTGTATTTACCAGTGTTTTTGTTATTCACTCTTCTTACAGGTCAGACTTCTCCTGAAATATATCCTTCAGTAGAGTCAGGACAGAGTGGGGCAAGTGAGGCACCCGAGGCATGACATTCAGGGAAGAGCTGGGAAGCTACTTCCCTGGTGGTCCAGCGGTTAAGACTCTGAGCTCCTAGTGCAGGGGCCATGGGTTCTCTCCTTGGTCAGGGAACTAGATCCTGCATGCCACAACTAAGAGCCTGTGTGCTGCAACGAAGACCCGGTGCAGCCAAATAAATACTAAAAATTTTAAAAAAGGAAGAGCTCCTGCTTGGTGTTGTGCAGGGTCTTACGGTCTTGATAATTGATTCTGACTTAATTTTTAAGTTCACTAATTCTATGACTGTGTTTTGTTAAGGTTATCCATTGCGTTGTTTTTGTTTTTTTTTTTTTGCGGTACGCGGGCCTCTCACTGTTGTGGCCTCTCCCGTTACGGAGCACAGGCTCCAGACGCGCAGGCTCAGCGGCCATGGCTCACGGGCCCAGCTGCTCCGATGCATGTGGGATCTTTCCAGACCAGGACACGAACCCGTGTCTCCTGCATCGGCAGGCAGACTCTCAACCACCAGGGAAGCCCCATTTTAATTTTTGATGGTTATATTTTTCATTTCTAAAAGTTCTTTTTTACATGTGCTGTGTGACTTATTATATTTTATGGTTCCCTGCAGATATTTGAAATCTTGTCTTTAATTTT